>NC_134461.1:77586963-77901268 GCF_047948215.1 Lycorma delicatula | reverse complement strand
AATACAGTACTACAGTAACTGATTCAGATTCAAAAGTCAGATGCTGGTTACGTAGTGTACTTAGGGTATCTTGTTACTAAGAGGTTTAGTGCTTCGTAATTTAAATGATTCTTTTAATTTTAACAAATATATTGTGAAAGACCTGTGGTTTTCGTATTTAATTGGGATAAATAAATTTCGATGTATAATTTAATTAATAATGTACCATTGTAATTTTGTAATTTGTGAAGGATTTTGATTTAAAATCATTCATTAATAGATTTCAGTGATTTAATTGTTTCATTTTTCTATAGTTGAATTTTATAATTCCAAACTAATGTGATGGTAGGTACGTAAAATTAAACAAATAATTATAAAGCAAAAGGTTCGATGTCTATCGTAAAATCCATTAAAGTTTAGTTTTAAATTATGTTAGTAAAACTAACCCGATTGCCCTTACACAGTAAATTTTTCTTTATTTTTTATATTTTTTTTTTAAATTTCAACTTTGATGATAAATTTATATAGTTTTTTTCAGTTTTTGGAAACTATTATTAAAGAAAAATGTCTCGAATCAGAAACATTTTCTTTATATCAATATGTGGTGTTAGTTAAAATGTATTTCATTAATAAAAATTAGTAATGATTCCCAGAGATAGAAAAAAACACCCACTTCGGTTTTTTACTTCCCTGTCATCAGAGCTCTAGATCTATACTGCAAGAAGTAAAGTATGGTAACCAATCAAAAAATGGAGTATGACTTTTTTTATAATTCTCAAAATGTCACCAACCAGGGACTCCAAAAATAAATAAATAAAAAAAACGTGGGGGTAATATTCATACTTACATACATATATACGTGTGCTAGCGTATTTGAAGCTTAATAAATTTTGATTGGATAAACAGATTTTGATGAAATTTGTGCAGAGGATCGTGTATATAGGGCAATTTTTTGGTAAAATTTTAAGATCAATATCTTCAGGTGGTGGGGTAAATAGTTTTTTGAGGTCAATTTTCTCATAATTTTGCCAAAATAACCCCATTTTATATTAAGCTCGTGTGTGTATGCTTATGTTACCATTGTTTAAAAAAATTTACCCTAAAATTCAGCTTCTTCAAAAATCTATCTTTTTATTTATTGCATATTTTTAACCGTATTTTTTAATGTCTTCCTAGGTTTAGTAGTACAAGTAACTACAAAAAATACTTTTGAGCAGTATTAAGGATGGGGACCGAACAAAGTTTAAAAATATCGGTTTTTTAATTTTTCAAAACTTTAATTAAATTAAAATAATAAACTTCTAGTGTTAATATTACGATAAAATTTCATATCATAATTCACCCCCGCCATCAAAAAAGAAATCTTAGGTAATCTTTTATTGGTTTAATTATCTTTTTAATTTTTTCCATTTAACACAAATGTAGAAAAATCAAAGGATTTTCTTCGAAGGTGATTTTTCAGTTCGGGAATCAGAAAAAATAAAAAAAAATATAGTAATATTGAATTTGTTAAACGTTTTTGGGTTTATTTAAACATATAATGATAATTTTACAATAAACTTTATCATAAATTACCCCCTCCAACCCAAAAAAAATTTTAGATAACTTTTTTCATGTAAATTATTTTTCCACTGTACTCGTGTAAGAATAAATAATTAATGTTAGGAATGCATTGCAACTTTGTTTTTTAAGACTGTTTAATCTAATTATACTGTCTAATTATATTATCACGCCTTACAATAAACCAAACAAGAAAGTCAGGTAAACGTAGCTATTAAAGTTTACATAAGCTTTTATTGCTTTCCAGACATTCTATTTAAATGTAATACTGCACAATGAAATGTTATTATAATACAAGCGAAGATTGGTCTCTAGGATAATTATGTTAATATTTTACTCGACTTAAGTTGTAAATAAATTTGTCGTAATTTAAAAAATTTTAATGAAACTTTGTAATATCTTTCACTTATCCTTCAACACTAGAAGAAATTTGCTGAAAAGTTCTTAAGACGAATAAGAGAGGAGGGAATTTGGCAGAATTTTGTAAAGAGAAAAATTAATTTGATGTTTACCCAGTTTAAAGTTAATAATTTGGTATTAGACGGACGTGTAGGTTAAAGATGTACTGGAAGACAAATATTATTGTATATAAAGCGAGACGAAGAATATAAGAAACTTTCAGGTCATATTTTACTAGTGAAAATAAAGAAAAAGTAAGTTATAAAGATAGGTTTGGAAACGTTAGCGAAAAATTTCGTTCTGAGTTCTGTACCTTAGGTGAAATTAAGTCAGACTATTGTAATTCTTAAAATCAAAATTAAGGAGTAAAACCCATCGGGTTGGTCTAGTGGTGAACGCGTCTTCCCTAATCAGCTGATTTGGAAGTCGAGAGTTCCAGCGTTTAAGTCCTTGTAAAGTCAGTTATTTTTACACGTATTTGAATCGTGGATACCGGTGTTCTTTGGCGGTTGGCTTCAATTAGCCACACATCTCAGAAGTGGTCGAACTGAGTCTGCACAAGACACTATACACTTCATTTACACTCATACATATCATCCTCATTCATCCTCTGAAGAATTTTCTGAAAGGTAATTACCGGAGGCTAAATAGGAAAAAGAAAGAAGCCCTGACCGGCTAGTGACAATATAAAATTAATGCTATTTGTATGTTTTCCGAATAATTCCGCAAATTTGAATATGGTAGGTAGATGTAGTCACTGATATTTGAATTACACAGTTCATTTTTATGTAGGACTATATTTATACTACGAGATACAACTAATACCATATCGCTATTTTCAATAGAAAACCTCCTTCCAATGTAACGTTCATTTTTTGTCAGTTATTTAAATTTGAAGATGATTATCTACTTGTTCAGTGAAATTAGATAATGACATACTACACATGCACTATTGCATTCACCTATTTAAATTTTTATTCCTATTCAAACGCAAATATAAAAAAATTAATTTTGCAATGAGCTGTTAATATTACAGAGTTATGAAATAAATTATTTAAAACAAATTTAAATAAAATTAATTTAATTAGCTTTGCAGATATCTAATAAATATTTTTATCTAATTTTCATTGGTATACAGTCTTGTATGATCAGTCTTGTACAATCTCAGTACGACCATTCCTGAGATTTGTGGTTATTTGAAACCCAACCACCAAACAACACCGGTATCCACGATCTAGTATTCAAATACGTGTAAAAATAACTGAATTTACTAGGACTTGAACGCTAGAACTCTCGACTTCCAAATCAGCTGATTTGGGAAGACGCGTTCACCGCTAGAACAACTCGGTGGGTTAGCCGATAAGGGCTGGCTTTGTTCGCCCTACCCGTTTAGCCAGGGGGTTCCGCCTCGTAAACTCCCGCTTTGTTCGAAATCCTTATGGGTTGTAAGAGTAGTACTGATAAATAACAATTAAAGCCTGAAAAGCTCTCTTTCCTTCGACGTTTCCTCGTTCTTGACATACCTCTGATACGTTCTGCTACAGACGAACATATTCCTTTTGGTTCCACTATTTATTACCTTAGAATACCTAATATCTCGGGACGGGGTTAGATAGAGTGCTTAAAATCGGATGTGTTATAAAACGTACGGTCTGTTATTTTGACCAAAAAAAAATGAAATTTAGTATTAGGTAGTCGTGCAAGAAGAAAAATTCACAATTTCACCCCCGGGCGATAGGACCTCGATCTACGCCTTGAAACCTTTCCTGGGATAACACGAATGTATCCTGAAAATTTGAAAGCAATCGGTTGATTGGTTCTCGCTTGATGCTGTTGCAAAAGGACAGAACCGCCACAAACTTTGGCATTTATGTATTAGATTTACAGCCAATCTTCTTAGCATCTTATAAAAATAGGAGAGCTTTTTCAGATCTCTTAGATAACTTAGTTTCATAACATTTATATTTGCTGGATAATATTATCCAGAAAATATCTCCCAGAAAAGTTTATATACTTTAGTTGGATACTTGTAGACACAACACAAATTCAGAAATGGATTTTATAACTTACGGAAGTCCTAGAACAGTCTAGGACTTGGTATTATTAGATGACTTGTTATTGCTATTGATATGACTTGTTACTGTTAGTATTAGAGGAAGATATTTTCGGCATAATCGCCTCACTTCTATGGAAAAATATCCTTTCTTTTTTTATCCATAATCCTTTTTATTTCAATAGTATTCTGTGAGTTGTAGATGGATATCTACTGAATATATGTTAAGGTTGTATTGACTATCCCTCACTATATCTTTGTAATCGTCTGGTTTAGTGGATTTGAATCTACTGTTTATGGACATTTTTATATTAGATTTCTTGTATCTGATGGTCGTTTAAAAATCCGGAACTGTGGCTGAAGTGCTTAGTAGATAAATATTTTTATAATATAATTATATTTATGTAATATTTAAAATGTAGTCTAATACGTTATAAACAATAACCACATAGTACCTAACACAAAGCCTGCATATGTAATATTTTATGATTTTTAATTTAATTTATTACGAATACTTATCAATTTCGGTTAAATTTGTTTTAAGGAAAGAAATCTAAAAATATAAAATTTAGAGATTAAGAAAAGATTTTTTTGAAAATATAAATTGTCGCTTTGCACCATTTATCACAAGTATTTCTTAAGGATGTGACGTATGTAAAACATTTGGGTTACAAGATGTACAACAGTAATTAAAGTTGCCTTCTCTGAGAGTAATGATGTTCTCTATACAGAATGAAATTGTAGTTTCAAGGTGAGCTTGACTATAATTCCATCTGGATTTGGCATGCTTATGTACTGCTATAGATTGGGCTTTCCTCATAAGCCTGGTATGAAATGCTTTTTAATTTTGAGAATAGCCTTATGTTTTCGGAAATAACTTAGATCTCATGTTAATTCCTCTACAGGAATTAACATGAAATACAAGTTATCGTTTAACGGTTGTAGAACCGTTAGGTTATGGCTTTCACAAACACAATCACACACACATACTGGTGAATTGGTCACACATTGGACCACATATACTGGTCTATTTTAGTCGTTTTTTTAAATTGCATTTTTTTGTAGCACCTCTTTTTTTAGAATTAGTTTGAACCTTTGATTCATCACTTTCTGTTCTATTATATATATGTTATTATTATATGTTTTAATCTAGTTATTTATTACAGAGAAACTTGAATTAAGTATTACATGAATTAAGTTCATGTGTTTTAATATTTTCTTCTCTTAAATTTTTTAATAACTATGTACAAACCTTTATTTCAAAAATTAACCAAAACTGGATATCTTAATAATTTATATGGCTCATCAGTTAATTCGTTTTTTTACAAACGACTGCTACGATCTTTATTAATACATTTAATTTCCAGTTTCAATATTACTTCCAAGAACTTCTAGAGTTAGTTTTCTACTATTCACGTTTCCGCTTAGTTTCAGATTGTTTTTTCTAAATCTTAGCTTTGCATCTGGTAATGCTACCGAATCTGTTTTCCAAACGAACGTCCTGCATGCATTAACGAATCTTAATTTGGCGTTTTCCTTGCTCTGTCAATACACTTTGTTAGGTTCTTGTTTATTGTTTTTTCTTATTTTTATTTTTTAAGTTTTTTATAGCATTTCATTGTCTTGCTTTTATCTTATTTATTTTTAAATTTTACTTTTCTTCAATCAATAAATTTTCTCTTAATTCGTCTTAAAATGTAATTTTTTTTTAACAACAGGTATTTGAATTATTGCCATAAATTAGAATGTTGGACTACCTGTTAAGGTTAATATTAACTTTAGCATAAAGGAAGTTATTTACCCTTTATGTGTAGGTATACATTTTTAGGTTGAAGGCTGTTTTGACCCTTACCAATGACACCATTAGCTTTTATAAAAATAAAATATAATGGGAATGCTAGTAAGGTTTTCTTTACCTAGAAGTATGGAGTACGACAAACAATTTCTTTCCTTTTTAGAAGAATATTAGCCAAACCATATATATATATTCAGTATTTATTCATTGGAACATTCTAGAATAACTTTTTCGGAGTAAATAATACGTGACACAAACTGTAAAAAATTAGTTCAATTTTAGTGATTTTATATTATAAATGAATTATATTCTTTCTTACATATTGAATTAATACGTGCACTTTTACACGTTTACAGAAAAAAAGCTAATTTGTAATGTCTGCTTAATTTTATATTACTCAAGGACTTTTTATAAACAATTAATCTATTTATCTTTGTATCATCAAATCTTGTAATCTCCTAGTCATCTTATATCTTTGCCGATGAGTTTAAAGCTTCTGTTTACATATAAAATTTAAATAAAACTTTTCTTCAAAAACTCAAAGAAAAGTGAACCTTTTTGAGTAATTTTTAAATTAACACAAATTTTCAAATATATGTATGAAAAATTCTAAAATTATAATAAACCAAACATTTGTTAAGCTGTAATTTTCCAGTTATCAGTAATTTTTTGTGTAATATCTATTTCAATTAATAATAGCTATCTGTGACAAAGATGTATTTCTATTAATTATTTCAATAAGGAAATGTGTATAGTAATCAGTGGCGGCTCGTACCTAAAATTAGTGGGGATGCTGCTCCAGAAAGTTTTTTCTGGGCCTTTTGAAGGCCATGGTTAAAGTTTTCTGTAAAATAAAAGAACCGAAAAGATGGATCAAAGAGAATAGCTAGAAGCAGAATAATAAACTAATTCTACACTTTATCACATTCAAGAATATGGTACATAGTTTTTAAGCACAATGTGCTTAAAAACCATATGCGGGATAACCATATTCGTATTCAGTTTAGCCAAATGAATAAAATGTCAATACAGATAATATTTTTTAGTATTAACTTAGATTTTATAGATAACTTAATAAAATGCCCGCTTCAAACACTATAGTACAATGGTGCTTAATTTAAATTTCTATCTACACAGAAAAAATTACATAATTAGTTTTTAATTACCTTCTCTTTCGCCCTTCCGGCGTGTTTTTGGACAGATTTGGCAATCAAAGAGCCCTTGTCGCCGTCTTCTGATTACTACTGATAAACTAAGCCGCTTTCATATTCCTTCCACCGATTAAACTAGAAAAGGGAACGAACAAGAAGAACATTCCATACACACAAGGAGTAAAAAAAAAACTACCTTCCACCATCACGCCAAGATCGGCACTGAGGGAGCGAAAGTGCTCTCTCTACCTCACAACCGGGCGTGCAGCTTCCTATGTGCACAACAGCCAAACATCACGCCGTTGGAACTGTGAAGCGCACAGTTCCATACAAAGATTTCTGTATCATTTTCATAAAGTGGGGGATAGCTACTGACATTAAGCTTAAGGATTATATATTGTACAAGTATAAAGAAAGAGTTAAAGAACTCATTATATTAAATGTTATCGATAATATCAAGTGGAAATAGGGAGTGCTGCAGTTTTACAGTGCCTATACGCGAGCCGCCACCGATAGTAATGTAAAACTAATGATTATTATCACATCGTTGAACTAATATTTGAACTAAAAATTTTCAGGAAAACCAAAAAAGTTCTTAAGTTTCTTCAATTTTATTTCGATTTATAAAAATTAATCTGTAAGTTATTCAAAGTGACCCTCAAG
Source organism: Lycorma delicatula (assembly GCF_047948215.1). Taxonomy (NCBI): domain Eukaryota; kingdom Metazoa; phylum Arthropoda; class Insecta; order Hemiptera; family Fulgoridae; genus Lycorma; species Lycorma delicatula. The sequence goes on along the minus strand of NC_134461.1, from coordinate 77,893,668 downwards.
GGGACCTCAGAAGCTAATTTAACTTTAAGTTTGGACTGTATAGTCCTAATAACTTTAATCAAAACTGTCATGCAAAAAATAAAAATTATAAAATAATATAAGATCTGATAAAACATAAGATGCAGATTTAGATTAAGTTGATTTTTATTTGTTCATTCAATTTTTATAATTATTCCATTACAGTACAAAACTTTACAAATTTTATTTTATATAATAATAATACAAAAATTTATTTACAAAATAAATTCATCACGATAACTACGCATCTAAGCATACTGATTGACAACGCGATCTATATGAATTTGCATGTCGTTATTAATATTCATTAGAGCAAGTGACGTCAGCCTTTCTTAATTACCTAAATTACCTATTAAGAAAATATATAAATTCTCGTTAAATACAGAGTTGCAACTTGCAAATGGTTATTTTGACAATACAGTATTGATAAAATGTTTAGATTCTTTTAACCGGATTTTCAAAATGCAATGCCTTCGGGCTTTTGGGGGCCATGACCCCCATGGCTCCCTCTGGATCTACCCCTACCTAGAAATAGTTTTTTTTAATAGAATTTTCAAAGAAAAATACGGTATTACTTTTGGTCGCACGGTGGGATTGGGGGTTTCTTTACGTTTTGAGGTATGAAGAATGCGTAAATACCATTTATTTAAAATGTAATTTACTTATATATATATATATATATATATATATATATATATATATGCCAATGCATAAAATTTGTGGATCGAAAATCCCCAAAACTTCTAGATAAATTTCATTAAAATTTAGATATGCTGTAGTAGTGTATCTGAAATTATGGATGTGAAACTTTGATGAAGATTGGTTGAGTCGTTCTTGAATTACGCACAATTTAAGCGGATAGCAGACAACATAACCTCAATTTGAGGTTATGTTGACTTTGTATTGGTGTATTTTTTATACGCGCTTAAGCAGTAAGTCACAGTTGTGAGAGAAATTAAATATGATGCTTGTGTATAGGGACTACTCATTAAATGAACGTATGTAATGCGTTGTACTCTGAAAATCAGTGCGTTTCTGGCTGCTAAATATTGAGGTCATCGAAAAAGAAAAATTATCTTCTTGCGCAGAAGTGCGCAAGAGTTTTTTTATTATTATTATTATAAGCATCTTCAAAGTCACTGGTAAAGATGATAATAATAGTTTTATTTATATTTACGAGTATTGTTTAATAGATAATCATTTGTAATTGATAGTTATCATAACGATACTTTAGAGAAATTTAAATTATTTATTAATGTATGAATGTAAGCTAAAAAAAAATAAATATTATTACTATTGTTATTATTAAGCCGTTATTAATGCTATTTTAACATCAAGGAATTTTTTTTAATTGATTAAATTAATTTGTATTTTATTTATACGACAATTTTCACTTCAATTACTTTGCGTAATTCAAATGCAAAGTAAAAATTGATTGGAAATAGTCGATAAGGTATAAAATATAAATTTTTCATATTATTCTTGCAATAAAGCTTGATACTCGCTCTTATGAAATACGAATTGTTGTAACAAAAAAGAACTCACGGTTAGTTTATAAGAAGAAAATTATTCGGCTTTTCTTTTTTCTTTTTTTGGTCGTAGCTTTAAGAAGTATTAAATATATATAAGAGAGGTGACGCTGGGTGATGAAGAAGGGAAATATCTAGTCAATAGCAGCAAGAGTAATAGGGGCGGGGTGGTGGAATGAGTAGGTTTTAACCTCCCCAAGGAGAAAGAAATACAAGAGAGGAAAAAGCCGAGAACCGGTTCTCTTTGTTACCTGCCCCTGTATCCCCACTATCTTATTATACCTCACGGTTTATCCCCACCAAAGAGGTTGTACCTGTGGAGACTTGTACGATGCTCTCCTTTGCAACTACCATGAACAAGGGGCTTTTAGTAAAACACCTGTGCACTAACAGTGAACTCAACCTAACAGATTCTCCGTTCTAAATAATATATTCCTCTGGTAAGATTATGTATTTATTTTTAATTCTATTTAGAAATCGATTTATTTTCTGTGTATTAATAATACTAAATTATTTATTGATAATATTATTTAATAAAATATGTAATTTTTATTACTATTTAATTAGTTTTTAGTCCAGACATAAAGTTACTTATGGAAACTTTAATGGATGGTTGAAAGGTAGGCGTTACATTTAACATATTTTTTTAATTATATATTAATATTTAACAAAATATTTTGGTAAATAAAAATTAAAATATTTTAAATCGTGCAAGAATATATAATCTATAATGTATTTTATTTTATAAATTTATTACTAAGTTATTTCTCTATTTTTATTCACTTAGAATCCTATTAAAACCAATATGGAATGGTTAAATATATAAAACTGCTAAAGATTTAAATACATAACATCTATTTTAATTATTTAAATGAATGCAGAATAGAAGAATATTTTCATTTGTATAAGCAAAGTTAAATGTTCACAGGTAATTTTATTATAATATATTCTAGTATTTCTTTGTTATTATTATTTTTTTTTTTTTTTAATTTTACGTTAACAGATTTTAACCACTTTTATCTCTATATTTACCAAACAGAACAAGGAATGTTTCTTTTTGCTTTAAATTGTATAAATTAAAATTCAAAATTTTTATCTTATTTGATTACCTTTGTAATTAAGATATGTATATTTTTCTTTTAATAAAAATATTTAATTAATTCCATCAATATTATATTAATTCTTAGGTTTATTAATTATGCTGGACTTATTTACTTTATTATATAACTTATAATACTTTATAAGTTATATACTTACTTTATTACGTTCAATTTTATGTGGCACGTGTTTTATAGAGTATCATTACTAGTCTAATAAAAATTATAGAAACTAAGTTATATTTAAAAGATAATAAAAGTTTGTTTATTGTAAACCTTAGATATATACATATTTCTTTTTTTGTTAATTGATTTCCAAAGAGAATTATTAATAAATAAAACTAGTTAAAGATGTTCATTTAGATCAGGATTTGGTTACAGTTAAATATTTTTTTTTTATAAAGAATTTTTTTTTTTTTTAAGAAACATACGAAATTCTTTTACTTATTATTTTATTAAAATGATAATGATTTAATTTAATAATTATAACATACTTCAAATTGTTTTAAAGATTATCAAATAAAACTATTCTTGTTAACTTGAAAATCTGTTATTATATAACACAAAGTTCGTTAATATGTATTACACATAAACTTTAATAGCATTTCAGACAAAAAAAAAAGAAATAATCAAGTGAATTTGTTAGAATCATAAAAGCAAAGCTTTTATTTATGAAGTTGCCGGTTTGTTAAATTGCCAAGTTTTACACAAAAAGTACCAAGTTATATTTTAGTACTTAATTCAGTGTTTGTAATCTATTTTTTCTGATTGAAAAAAGAGAAGTTTTATTTTAATTAACTGGAGTCTGTTGAATTCAACATTAGGTATGGTTAATCGTTGCCATAAGGAAACCGGCCGGCGCCATATTTGATTTGTCAATTCTCCATTTTTATTTGAAATTTTGTTAATGCTTACTTTTCTAAATCTGCTTTATTTTTTATTGTTTTCCGTAATATTTTCATTACAATTGTTTTAAAATTTAGTAAATTTATTTTCATTACGTTACGGGTAATTTAATTTTTGTAGTTTTACTATATACATTTTAACCAAAAAAAACTTCAGTTTTTTAACCGTATTTCATTTTTTTTTTAAATTTTGAAGAGTTTATATTTAGTCAATTATTGGTTATATCAGGGTTTTTCTCTTTTAATGATTTTAAAATGTGATCAAAAAATTTTGTGGTTTCCTTTCTATTTTAATCTGAAAATACGTGCACGTTTGCATCACACAACCAACAACCAACCATTCGGGATCATTGTTCTTTAAGTTATTTCTTCCCCCCTACCATTAATGTTTAGTTTTATTTCAATTTATAAAAACTTAAGCTTAATTATACATAAATTAATTTTATTTGTTTGCTACAAACTAACCAAAAAAGTAGGCAGTCACTAAAGGATAATTTTCTTATTTCAATTAATAAGGTAAGTTATTTTTATTTGTTGTTTATTTTTCACCGAGTACAATATTATATTATAACTATAAGGAGATAAATTGAACGTCTTTAAGTATATTTGTTTGTGAATCCGTGATTATTTTTAAATGGATAAAAATCAGTTTTTCAATTAATTTTTGGAAAAATTCAGAATAACGTTATGGTAATTCTAAGAGATAAGCAATAATGATTAATACGAGTTAATTTTAATTATTTTTCTATTTTCAATATTATAATTGACTTGAGAGTGTAGAATTGATTTCGTTTAATTACTTACGAATCAGATAAAACTATATATTTTTAAAACAATTAGAAATCTATGAACTATCTTATTTAAAGAAATCTTTTCCTAAAAGATAAGTTAATTATATTGATTTAACTTCCGTTTTCAGTCTAAAAAAAAATATACATACAATAATAGTTATATTAAAATTATGTTCACAATTTTTTTTAAACATATGTCAATTGTAAATTTTAATTACACAAAATTCATTATAAGTTCCTCTTCGTGTTGTCATTTAATTAATATAAATTTTTAAAATTTAGATCTTTGTTTGTAAAAACACATTTTCTTAATAATTTAAATGAGTTATTATTTATATATATAGAAAGAGAGAGAGATATTTCAAACTAAATAATATCGAAAAATATTTTAAGTGTGATAAAAAAACATATTTCTTCACGAACAGAGATGGTAAATTTAATAAAAATCAGTACATGGAAAACAAAATTTGTGCTTAATACAAAAAAAGAGAAAATTTTCAGTATTAAAACAAATTGAGTGTAATTTTATATCTTCCAAATGTTTTTTTGGTATAATAATAATAAGATTAATTCATTTTATTAAAAATATTGGGAAGAAAAAGTACATTTGTGTACATTTAATTAAACTTCTAACAATTTTTTTTTTGGTTTATCTTATTTATTTGTTTTACTAAGTTTAGTATAAATTTAAAGATTAATATTTATTGTGTAAGAAAACATAACTTCCGGAAATACAAGAGGCATTTCCGTATCTATTTATCCTTTGCTGATAGTATAATACCCCTATTGTAAAATTGTTCTTTTAAACCATTCTTTATGACGGTTTTTTTATTCAGAAATTAGTACATGTTTCATAAAAACAAGCATTATTATATAAGTTGATCGAAATTATGGTTATTATATCAAATTTCTAGAGTTTGTTTATTCGTGTGGTTTTTTGTTTGATATTGATAATTTGTTTTTCTTTTTCCATTTAACAATATGTATTATACAAAATTATATACTTTTAGGTATTATTTATTACAAACTTACTATGTCATTAGAAGAAGACATGTAAGCCTATATATTTTTACTAGAGTGATTTTTTGTAGCTAGAGATACTTTACATTGTTAGGTAAAAGTTTCTCCCGTCTATTAACATCTGTTCTCTCTCCGATGGATGAAACCCAATTATTTCCAGCTTGTTGACTTATTTCGCTCTCCATCCACACTTCCTTTTAAGCTTCCCGTGTCTGCTTTTGTGCTTAAAGAAAGCACAAAAGCAGAGACTATTATTAAACATATTTTATGGTTTCTTTTTTAAAATATAAGCTGTATTGTTTATAAAATAAAATTTGTTATGCAAATATACTTTTAAATAAAAGAGCCGTTTTAACGATTAATTTTAAATGTATAATCTAAACATTAATTTTTTTCATAAAATATTTCATGTGTATATACGTTCAAGCGCTTTCAAAGTAAAATTCCATCATTAGGAACTTAAAAAATGTATGTTATAATCTTTATAAAACTAAAACTTCTTCGTCATGTAAATTTGTTTATGTAACGTAACACAATTTAACAGTGGTCGTCAAATGTTTAAAATTATGTCACCTTAACGTCCTGTATTTATGAATATCTCTACCGTTACCTCCACCGTTATTGATAAAATTATTATAAATGAATTTTATTCATGATTATTCATTTATATACCTTGCTGTATATCTTTTATTTTTTATTTTTTTATTTAAGTCGTTTAATTGTTACAAAATTTGTTAACCAGTTAAATACTATGTACGGTCGGATTTCATAACGAGTATCTCGAAAATCGACTAAAATTTTCATGAAATATTCATAAAAAATCGTGATTCATTTAACCTTTTGAAGAAAGGTTAAATATTTGTCGTAACATTTTAAATCTTAAATTAATTATTTTTATACTTTTAACTTTTTTTCTTGTATTCAAAACCGTTATTTACAGGTACATTGTCATATAAGGATACATTTTCTTGCCCTTTTTAAAAATTGTTATAAATTAAATTAACCACAAAGTGAGTTTACGACGAGCAGTTTTTTAAAAAGGAGGAAAGGAAAGGGCAACGTTGCCGTAATCAGATAGGCGACTGTTTCCTCACAGGTATAAAAATTAGTTGCCCGAAAAAAATTTTGAATACTTCATGATAGTATAAGAATCTACTTCCGAGATACTAATCTTTAAAATTGACTATATATATTTTTAATTGGGTAGTAGTTTTAAGGTAAGTGATCATGACCTCAAGTAATTATGATTTTTTTTAAATTAAATTTATCTTTAAAATCATTAATTTATTTTTTTTGCAAATTAAATTATTTCTTTAAAAAAATATATTTCTACAGTTAAATATTCCCGATTAATCATGCCATCTAATGAACATTACGAATATGGAGAAGCGGTGTTATACACGTAAAGTTTTCCACATATTTAGGTTATGAAATTAAACAATTTATTTTTTTAGGGATTCAGAAAGATTGCATTCACAAAATATTTATGAAAGTAGTTAATTATATTATGTAATTCAAATTTCCTCATAGAAGAGTTTAATTTTAGTATATTAAATGTTATTTAATTAAAGGTTACCTTTAATTTTGGCTTTGAAAGTAACAGAAACCATTTTTTGAATGTTGGAAGAACTCTTGAACAGATTCTTTATATTTGTTCGGTAGGTGTTGTATTCAAACTGCCTAACCTAAACTTTGCCAGTATCTACATAAAACCTTTTTTTTATAATAATACTATCTCAAAGTTTTTTTATTATTATTAAAAATATGTGAAAATTAACAAATAATTTTTAAAGGAACAATTTTGGAAGCTAATGAAGTTTCTGCTTCTTTCACACATTACACATATTTCATTGTTATTAGCAATTTTTAATTTTTCTGAATCAAAAGTGTGTTAACCAGTTGTGCTTCATTTACTTTCAAAAATTTCTCTATCTCCTTTTACTACCGTTATAAATAGTATGGAAAAACTTCTTAATAGTGAAGGAATTTTTTTTTAATAAGATTTTGGGCTGTAATAGCTATCACAGAAAAATGTATTCTTTCATCAAATAATAAAATAGCAAAGTATATGCTGTCATTCATTATGAGGTTTTTTAATTTTATTTGCAAATAATATCAATTAGTATTAAGGTACATAGTGTGTAACATAATAGTAGTAAGTAGTAGCTGTTGTGAGTTATTGAGTTTTTTTATTTTTATCGATCCTAAACGGAATATGTTGTATATTTGAGGGTAGTGTACCATTCATTATTATTATTACTATACATACAGAGAATGAAATGGTATATGGGGCAACAGTAGGAATCATTTTTATCAAGACTGTACGGAAGAGGGTTCGTTTGATGCAAGGGACTGAAATGGAGGGAGTGGGCGATTGAGCGAACGGATATGTCTGTATGTGTGAGAAACAGAGAAATAAAACGAGTGAGAGAGCCGATGATCCGTACGAAGGGATAAAGATGGTAGGTCATGGTTTAGGGTATAGACTGTTGAGGGGCGTAGAGTTGTATGTTGAGTGTCGACACAAATGTCAGGTATAAACTTCTTTGTGGTAGTCGCTTCTACTCGGCGTTATGTGAGCCATGTGCTTTTATTACGGTTGGTTTTATAAATACTTTAAAGGTAAAATTGTAATTTATTTGTTATAATTTTAAACATTTCAATAGTATTATATTTTTTTAATTCACTAATATTGTTATAATATTGAAATTTTTTCTCTTTATTTAATGCATCCTTGTAATAAAAATGAAGAACCTTCGTAGAAATTTCAACGATTTTTATGATAAATATTTGTTTTCAACTCTCATTTAATTTTATTTATATAAAATACACACATACGCACGCACACGTTATAAGATAGTTAAGCTGGGAGTTTCCCATTATTTAGATACAAGTTATTTTAAACCCAGAATTGAGCGAAAACGTTAATTTTTTATGCATTTTAAGAAATTTGGATTGTTTAAAACCTTCAAATAAAGTAGCTGACAAATATTAAAACATTTTATGATCAGATTTTCAGTTGAAATCGATTGTAACCAATTTATTGATTTATTTATTTCCTTATATTTTTCATTCATTTCTATAGTCTAATGTATAATTTTCTTTCTGTAGGTAAAATATTATATAATAAACAAGTTATATTTATCAATTTAAAAGTATTTATTTTAAATTAAATATTTCTCTAACATTAAAATCTAATTCAATAATGAAATAATTTATCAAATCATTTTGATATATACTAATTTAGTTTTATTCCCGTTATTTATATAGTATTATTTAAATATATTTTTTTAATGAATTATATTTCATTCCAGAACACGATGGTAACTTATTTTATCTTTATATTTACTGGTATAAAATTTTATATCAGGAACTTCCTAACAGCTAATTAAACATCAATAAAATGATGTTTAATTAGCTGTTTGATTATGTTTAATTGATTAAAATAATTAAACGAAATAAGAGATAATCCACCTTACCAGCAAATAAGTTAAGTCCTCCAGATTTTTCGGTTTTTTAAAATATCATCAGAAATTAAAATACGTATACAGTCATGTCTGTTTGCATGTTAACATTATATTCTCGAATTTATCGAAGTTATCGTTAGTATACTGTTAACATGCAACAGTCATGACTATACGTATTTTAACGTTTGACTTAATTATAATATTTTAATTCCTGACGATGGTTTGAAAAAACCGAAAGATCTCGAGGACTTAACACTTATTTACTGGTAAGGTGAATTATCACTTATTACTTTAATTATTCTGTTAAAATTACCAGCAGAACCATGTTCAAAAAATTTATTGAAATTTATTGGTTCATTAAAATCAATAGTAAAAAAATTGAATTCGACGGACAGGGACATTTTTAATTCCTTCTGTTTTTCTTAAAATGGAACTTTATGTATATAAATTATTGAAAGAAGTATCCCATTTTGAAAATGTTAACGATTAACGTACAAAGAATAATTTTCTACCAAGGTAATACATCAAATAGATTTCATATCTACCATTCAGAAACAACCAGGAGCTATTTTGGATATAATCGTCGAACTGTATTATGTTACGCTACAACAATATTATTTTAAATAAATAAAATTAACAGGAAAAATTATACTCGTATTTTGACGGGGTTTTTTTCAAATACAGGTAAACAACATTTTTATTGGTCCAGAAATTGTTAAAATTATTCTGAGAGTAAAATATAAAAGCTTAATTTTAATTGCGTATATATAGTATTTAATTTTATTACTTAATTATGTAATACATACGAATACGTAATTCATGTTATGGCCTTCACGGTATATAAGGTTACGCCTTTTTTTCTGAAGTTTTTGTTTCTGTTAGGCCATATTGTAGTGTTAATTTTCATTGTTCATTTTTCCCCCATTTTACTGTACTATAAGGTAAACGAAAAACAATGGTTTTATAATATAAATATTTTTGTTTAATTTTATAAAAATGCTTGTGCAATTTTAATTTTATCCCCGATTTTTTTAAGTATGCCTCTTGTGTTTTATACGTGGATCAAGGAATAAAATTTTTTATAAATACAGTCTGGTCACCCATTATAAATGTGTTCTTCTTTGTAATAGGATTGATGAGTTACATTGCAAGGTTGAAACATGGTAAAATAGTTTTTAACTTTAGTATAATATCTAATTTAATTTAAAATATTAAAACACGAAAATCATTAAAATTATATTTTTAATTTTATGTAAATTTAATAATGTATATGTGATTCTAAAGAAAATTAAACATTTTAGAGTTATTTTAGATTATTTTATTAATCTGTCAGTTATTGTTAAGTATAGCTTTTTGATGCTGTTTCTTTCGAAATCGTTCGCTAAACTAATCCGCGAAAGATAACACTTCGGTGTACACAATTTTTTTTCAATTATGATTTGTTACTGTTAATTACGTTTCCGTATCTTAATGATAGTTTATTTACTTAACCAATTGTATTTAAAGCTGTTCCCCAATTTTTTTTCAGGTCGTTTGTTTGGTTATACTTTATTATATTTTTTAATGGCTTAATACATAACTTTATTGTAGACTGTGATTACAGAATATAATTAATTAATGCTTGTATAACATTTACAATATTCTGGGTCAGTCACATGGATGATTTGATAATTTTATTTTTAAGTTTAATACAAAACTACATTGGACAAACAGGATGTACCTTTAAAGATTGTGTATACATAAAAAAAAAATAATAACTTTTCAACCACATTTACCTTGAAGAAAAAAAATTGATAATAAATAAATAAAATAGCATCAAATCTCGGATATTTTGCAAATACATAAAAAAAGAACCACATATTTGTTTACGTTTAGTAGAAATATAGTATACATTATAAATCCAACAGCATCATGGTACTATGAAACGATCAGAACCATAGTGAATAATAGATTTACTTGTACTCCTGAGGAAGGTCGCTTTGACTTAAAAAAAGGTTTTTTATCTAAAATTTGTTTTTTATTTCCTGAAATATAATTCATTTTATTTTTCATCAAATTTCTAAATTACCAATTTTCAAATTAAACACTACGTTTTAAAATGTCTAAATTACTCAACTTGTTATATATTTTTCACTAATATTTAGAAATAAGCAAACAAGAAATATTGTTAAATGAAAAAAAAATTGCTGTGAAGAAGGTTATATACGTATTTTTTATTTTTATGTATTATCTCAAAATATAAATTTCTTTGTTTAAAAATGGTATAGATTATATCTATAGCTGCATTTTCTATAATTCTGAATAAAGATAAGTAATTTATGTTGTTGTATAGTTTTGTTAATTTATTTAGTTAAAACTACCTTATTTAAATGATAAAGTTGTAAAAGTTTTTAGTTTTTCTTTAAAATTAGTAAAATAATTTTTTCTGTAGTTTTTCTCTTCAGTGCTTAAGTAATTTCTTTTTTTAATATTTATTCTTCAATAAAACGCAGGTTGGTTAATTTACCTCACAGCATAAATAGGCATCCGATATCTTACCTAATTAAAAAACCCTTTAGTTCTCTATAATACATTAGCTTTATTGTGTTAAGATTTTTCCGGATCTAAGAAAACATTTTTAGTACGTATTTTTAGCTTATATATATATATATATAATAAAACATTTAAGTTGTTTGTAATAAATTTAATCAAGCAATAATTATTTATAATTATTAATTATTAGATAATTATAGATTATTACTTATATTTATAATATATGTTATGCTAAATATATATTTTTCGTTTACTACTAATACGTTACTAACATTCAATGTTTTATGATAAATGTGTTCAGAATTCGTAAGAATTTGTTATTCCAACGATAAGCGGATGCCATTGGTTCGTTAAAATGCATATGGACAGCGTAAGGATATAAATAGCATGTTGGATAGTCCCCTCCTTTTATACTTCAGGTAGGTAGAATTATGAGGGGGTAGTTTCCCGCCACATTTTTGGCGCCTTTACTCTCTCACTCCTGTTGGCCCAGCGGGCATATGGGTAACCAACAGCAGCCTCCGTTCGTATTATTTCTCTCCGCACTAAAGCAGCCTGTTATATACGTAAGTTAATGTCATACCTGAATCATTTCATCTTGTTTCTTTATTGATGAATATTCTGTACCTCAACGTATTTCTTATTATAACCTCTTCTGAAAGAGATGTGAATCTTCATTAATTTCCAGGTGTAATAAATTTTACTCAAGACTAGTCATCAATATCAACAGTTTTTTCTTTTATGGGTTTGGCTGTTGATTATTATTTTGTAAGTTATTTTTTCTTATTTACACAAATATATAAATTGATAATACGTTCAAATCGGGTTTAATTCATGTTATTAATACACACAAATATAAATTATTTATTAAAGGCTTGTTTAAATATTATTGAATTAAAATTACTTGTTTTTTCTTTGTTAATATATTCTGTATTTAGACGTACTAATGACCTTGAAACTTGCAAAATAAGGAAAAAGCTCGATTTTTCTTTTACTTTTTAGCTAGAAACCTTGCAAAACTTATGAAATATTTTACCTTTAATTGTTTTTCTTTTATTAAATAAATTTTCTCGAATATCATTTCAAAAGTTACCATTCTAAAATCCAATTTCTATGTAACTTAACAAGTAGAATATATGAAATCCGAGGATTTGATATATTCGCTACTAATAGTAGATTGAACTACTAATTCTTTGGTAAAATTTGTTCTACTTTATACATTCGCTTCTTATCATAATCTTTATTGAAATTAATAATAAAATGGAATCTATTAACATCGTTCAGCTTATTTTCTATCATCATTTATTTACGTTGGGATTTATTATTTTACTGTAATTATTAAATTTATTACTAGTAGCTGTAATATTTTATAATTGTGTAATCTAATAAAAAAGAATCATCATATAATGAACTTGTTTTTTTATATTAAAATGGATAATATTCATAGCAATAAGACGTTAAAATGATTTTTTTAAAAATATTTTTCAACTATTGCTAATTGTATTCTAAGTATTTTACAACTTAATTTAGACCTTGTTAGTCATTTTAATCATTATTTGGGACCTTGCTAGTAATTAAAACAACAAGGAAGTGTTGTATTTATTTTTCTACGAGATGTACTTAATTAATTACCCTAAAAGAAACTGAAATTTTATTTTAAACAAATAACTGAGATTTAAAAAAAATATATATTTCATAACCTTGTGTAATCCAAGCCCAAAATGCTTCAAAAAGTTACTTGAGATTGTATGAATAGTTTTAAAGACAAATTATTATGATTATTGAAAAACACCTATGATGTTTATTCCACCTCAAACTCCCTGACAATTTCATAAAACATTTGAACTACATTCGATTTACTGAGATAAACATTAATTTCATTAAAAAATACATATTTATAACGGATATTCCAACAACCGTTTGTTTATGACAAATAACATGTGGTTAAGTTATTCAATTAAAATAAAATCGCATTTTGATTTACTATTATAAAAAAAAATTAATTTTAATAATTGCAATCTTTTTATTGTGATTCAAAGATCTTAAACGTAAGTTTTATTTTATTAAAAGGTGTAAAACAAGTCTTTTTAGAAAAATTTAATCAGTTTATAATTTTTATTTTAATCAGTAAAGTTTAGAATGAAATATCTCATTTTTCTTGATAATAAAATGCTTTTCATATTTATACGTATTTATTTATTTAAACCGACGATGTGTTTTTATAATTATACTTATTATTAGAGATTAATTTTGAATCAATTTACATGATTAATAGATTGTTTTATATATCTATATATATATAATATAATATATATGTGTATATTTAAGGAAAATTGCGATCTGCGATTCATAACAAAGTACGCATTTTTATTAAAGCTATTTTCATTTTCTCTCTCTCTCTCTCTCTCTCTCTCTATATATATATATATATATATATATATATATATATGATATATATATATATATATATATCAAATATCTATCCAAACACATAATCATCGTGAATAATTATTTTTTCCTCAAATTGTAATAAATAAGGAAAAAATAAAGACTTGTTAACATAAAATGAATAGCCGATTAGTTTAAATTCAGTTCAGTCATTAAAAATGTTCTTATATTTTTTACCTGTTTTATTCCTGATAAAAATTATTATTATTTTTTTAAAATAACTTCTTTCTTTTATTTTGCTGAATTCCTTTATTTACCTTAAGTAAGTCGTAAGTAAAACTGACCATCACGTGAAAGACCACCCAGTGATAATCTTCAAATAATACAAAAAGAGTAGCATAACAACAAAAAGTAGTTTAATATAACATTTGATTGTTCATTAGAATGTCCAGTCAACATTAACATTAAAACAAAAAATCAGTTTTATTAAATAAGAAACTTACCTTTTTTAAATAATAAAATTTTAAAAAAGTTTTTGAACATCCGAACAGAATAACTATTAAAAATGTTTTTATTACATGAAAAAAGCTGATTTAAGTTAAATTTTTCTCCTTTAAAATACGGGTTTTTGATCATTTAACTTGATTTTAATTATGCAATATTTTATTTTTATTAACATTTTGAATCTTGTGAAACAGAAAATAAGTCAATTTAAATTTTTTGTAAAATTCATGTTCTTTCGGGGTCTTCTGTAGAGAAGTTTTTTTTTTATTAATCAACGAATAATAAGTGATTCAAATTCCATGACTTAACAAAGGATTTTGACTAGGGTAGTGGATATCGAATAGACAATAATTGAACTAGTAATCTCTATTATTAAAACAAAACAAAAAAAAAATAATATGGCTGATTAATTTTCTTTTTTAATTTATTTTTGTTATATTATGTTCTTTATTAGTAATATTATTGTTGAAGTATTATTTTACACTTTGAATCGAGTATATATTATTTGTTCTTCATTCAATAAAATGTTTGTGGGATAGATATATAATATTATGTGGTTTTATACCGGATGCTGTTAGTTGAACATATGAATGTATAATAATACAATTTGCTTGGAGTGTTAACGTCTCTAAAGTGGTGATTTTAATGCAAAAGAGATTTTTCTTAGTGTTATGTATATACATTTTATTTTATACATATATATATATATAATACTAATACGAACATTTTTTAAAGATAATTTTCAGCATTAGATGAAAGGTTTAGTTAAGAATAGTAGCTTTATACCGCGTCCGCAAAAATTCTGAATAATTACATAAAAATAAAGTTGTAGTGGCATTTCATTCAACTTATTACTCTTAAATCAGGATTATTTTATATTAATTAAAACATATATTCCTGAATTTTAGGTTTCTTTTTTTAATTTTTAATTATTAAATTTTAATTAATATTATCATAAAAACTGCTTTACAAATAAAATTAAAAAAAAAAATAAAAAAACTACTCCGCCAATATTTATGGCGGAGTGGTATGATTTTGGCCTATCATCCAGAGCTCCCGAGTTCGAATCCCGATCAGGCATGGTATTCTTCATACGCTAAAAATTTCCATTTTTATATTCCCACGTACAAACTTCTTTATTGTAGATTTCTGTAGCGAGTTATTCATCAGTAAAAAAAAAACATTTCAGTTTTATAGATTTCAGGGGTTTTAAAAACGCATTAAATTAATCGTTAAGAAAGTTTCTGGTAATTATTTTCCATTTGGTGCTGACTTATAAATATTAAAATATATTTGAAAAATATTGTTTTTTAATCAGTTTTATTTTTTTAAGCTTATGTTATTTGAATTTTTAATTTAATGGAATCGTATTATTATAAAAGTTTTCATTTAAAAACAAGCGCTGTAAAAAACTCTCGATAGAGAGAGTGAGAGAGAGTAACTGAAACCTACATTTTTATAAAAATAGGGAAAGTATGCAGAAAATTATATTAGTCTATCACAGAACGTTACGTTAGCTAAGGCTCTCTGGAATAGGGATTTACTTTTTCTTTGTACATATATATATTTTTAAGTTTTCTTACTAATTTTCTTAAAATTTCGCTCCAAGAATATTTTCAATATTGATTGGCATCGTGCTACATCATATAACAATCCAATATTAAGTAATGAAAAAACAGAACATTGAAAACTATCTTGAAATTGGTGATTCAGATTTTATAAATAAAAAAGACATGCCTACTATACTAAGGTTACTTTTCATTAATTAATGTTTTAAATTCGTGAACTCAGGATTTTAATTAGATCTAAATTGTATAATACATTTTTCCATTCTTTTCCATTTTTACAATTTCATATAACTGAATACAAAAGTAGAAACTATTGCGCTATTACGAGTAAGACGTTAATCTATTTATTTATTTATTTTTTTAATTTATTCTTTATATACAATCAGTAATTTTATTTCTGGCAGATGTTACGTGGTTTTTAAGATAGTAATTGGATATACAGCATATTAAAACAATTCTGTTATGTGATGTACAGGTAGGGACAAATGTTTTTACTACCGATTAATTTTTTTTATATTTCGTTTTATACGGCGAACGTCAACGTGTTACTTTTGAAATATTTTTACCGTGTGACCGAGCAAACGATTCACTATTCAGTATACATAACCGAGTGCTGTAGAAACGTTTTCTTAGAAAGGGAAAAAAAGCACTGGACTGTATTTGGCATTGCACCTGGCAGGTAAGACGGCGTTTACTGAGGTGGAACAGCCCACAACAGAGTGTACTGGCCAGGCCGCTGGTAGAGTGCTGATGGCCCATTTCAAGGTCATTTTAAAAACCCCCCTCACCACTGTTCTTATTATACACGTATTCTATCTTTTCCCCCTTCCATTTTACGCTATACCTTTTTATTTAGTACAGCTATATTGTGTTAAGTCATCTTTTGTGATCGTTTCTTAACTTCACATTTTTATAATCCATAACGTTACAGATTATATTATTCATAAACGAAATGTTTTCTCAACGTATAATAGTTTTCACAACGTACTAAAATGTAAACTTAATTTTAATGTTGGTTTATATAAAATTAATTAACAACCAATATACATAGGTTTGTTATTTTCACATACAAGTTGAAATTTGGTTTGCAACTTTTGATTTAGACCTAATAAACATTCGTTAAATAAATTTAGGTTAAGTCGTGGAGATTTATGAGATTTGGATCACCTTTGTAATATATTAAAATCTGTTAAGGATAATTAACTGAAGAGGTTTTGTTCGGTCTTCTCATTTGTTCATATTAAAATATCGTCTTTCATAGGTCCAAACAGTAATCGTACAACATTTTGTTGACGTATTTGATAATTTTGCTTTACTAATTATCTAAACTGTATTAACTGAATGAAAATTAAAAGATAATAAATTATTTATATATATATCTTCCTTTATATTTTTTTTTAAATGTTTATTTTTACAATCTAACACAAAAAGATAGATATTAATGACAGACAATGATGTTTTAGTGATTTATCAATGAATGAATTACAAAAAAATGAGAATGGAATTAATTAATATTTTTATATAACAAAACAACAAATTAATAAATAGCTTTTCGGTTGATAAACTGTTCTATTTAACTAAAAAATATTGATTAAAACTATAAAATAGAATAGATGCAACAAAAGGGATTATTATACAGTGTAGTATTATGTAAATACACGAAAATTTTGTAATAAGCATAGATTATTTACGTAATGGGTACATCAAATCGCAAGGAATTTAAGTATACCAAGTAAACTTTTCTAAATAAATGGATTCAAAACTAAGCTTGGATTTATTTTTAACATGGAATATCTGTAAGAAATTCAATATTAATAAATACATTCCTCATATGCACAAAAACTGGGTGTCCAAAAGAAATTTGACTATGTTATGTCTTCTTCTCGTCTCGTCCACCGCAATAATAATAATATTTCTGTTCATCCTGATTTCACTTTAATATTAAATTATAATACTGAGTTCGTAATGAATTTAACAAAATGAACGAGTATCTTGTTTGTAAAAGTTTCCGCCGTTATTGTGACTGGAAGCTAAGTCGACATAATGTTTTTCTTTAAAACATGACTTGTACACTTTTTAAATCTTACATAACGACTTAAATACGATGAAAGATTTAGTTTTTATTTTTATTTTAAGAATAATATAAAAGTTTTTTGAGTTCCTGAAGATGGATTTGGTATCCGAAAGTACTTGAACACATATAAAAAAGTTGTTGGTAAATTGTTTTTATAAATTATTATTGTGTAGTTATACGGGCCATTTTTGATAAAATTATTATAAATCATTAAGCAGTGTAAAAAATAAGCTGTAGAAAAAAATTTGATTTGAGATTTCAAGGTCTATTTAAATCATAAATTATCATATAAAATTTAAATAAAATTGGGTTCCAGTTATAATCTTTAAACGAGTTAGAGACCTAAAAGTAGGCTCTTTTTTCGAATTTACGTAATAGAAAAAAAGAGGTAGATTTCATCGATGCTAAGTAGAGGATTAAAAAGATTTTCACCTTAAAGTTAAGAAGAACTTCAAATTTACCAATACGACAATGTTGCATGTGAAAAAAAGTTTTACATGTATAACATACAACAAACCTCATCTTCTTACAATTCCAGAACAAGTTTGGTCATCCCTTGCCGTAAGGATTGGTCATATCAAAAATTGTTACAGAGAAAAGTTTTAGGTAATGTTTAGAGAACTAACGACCACTTTAAATCGATTCGATACTGTGCCTATTAAGGAATATATGATTTTTTTTGTCTTCGAAACCCAAATTTTTCCACCCCCTAGGCCATTGGTTGGTGATATCAAAAGATTTACGTAGAAACGTTTTAGGCCTTTATCCAAAGAATAGTACTAACTTTAAACGAGTTCGATATTTTACTTAATAAAAAGTTATAGCGATATTTTGTTTTTCAAAAAAGCCACCCCTATTTCTACCTCCATGGTTAATTTTTCTCATTAACGAACTCGGCTGAGATTTGGGTCGTTATATTTTATGTATAAATTTGAAAGTGAGTAGCGCAGAATTATGACAGTTATCGTGCCCACAAGAAAGTGAAGTATATATTTATATATATAAACTTTTGAACTGACGGTGGTTTTGGGGTCTGGGGAATGTGAAACGCTAAGATATTTCAAAATTTTCTGGAAGTCGAATCGTGGTTCATAAGAAAGCTACCTATTGGTAGCTTTCTTATAGTTATATCTTATAGATATATAAAGATTATGAAATCTACCTAATTATTTCATATTGAATCATTCTGATTTGAAGAATCTTTAGCAAAGTTGAAATAGAATCTGTAAAAGCAAGTTATCATTTTTTTCCTTAACGTTCATAATTTAATGAATCGTTTGTATGACAACTCATAACTTTAAAAATTTCAATAAGGAATTTATAATTTGATTTCAAATAGAATTGTCTATTTTAAAAATGTCATGAATTTATTTTTTTAAATTCATCTAAGGAATCTTTCTTCAGTCAAAACTAGCTTTACTTTGTAAAGCTCTCTTTATATATATATATATATATATATATATATATATTTGTCAAATAATAGAAACATTATATTTAAGGCTTTTTTTTAAATTTTCTGATGTAAAACTTAATTATAGTCTTTTGATGAAAAAAGTTATTTCATTTAAACTTTATTGGTGGAGTACCAATTAATGAATTTCATAAATTAAGCATTACCGCACTGAATTAATATTCCCTAGTAATTTTTAGTTTGTACTTACTGGCTAACAGTGTTTTGAAAGTAAAAAATGTGCTTACATTAAGACTGAAATTACAATAGAATTACAACAGACCATCGCGCTAATAACGTGAAGGTTTACATAATTCATTGTGATGAAGCACTAATAATACCGGATTTACATAATTATTTAAATATACACACACAATGTACGCTAATAGCGTTAATCTGTAGTTTATTGTAATTACTACAGTTACTATAATAAGTAACAGTTGCCGGCCTCCATGGCGCGAGTGGTAGCGCCTTAAATCCGGAGGCCCTGGGTTCGAATCCCGGTCAGGCATGGCATTTTCACACGATACAAAACATCTATTTGATCCTCTGAAACAATATCTAGCGGTGATCCCGGAGGTTAAACAAAAAAAAAGAAGAAATTCATTCTTGTCTGGTGTAAAAGTTGGTTACACGGTGGAATTTAACAACTTACAGCCACGCCCTCCATTTAAATTTAAAATAATCTCTTAATCAAAAGTTTAAAACTGTTTTTCGAATTTACCAGAAAAAAATCAAACATTGGTGAAAGGTACAGTAAAGGTAACTGATGTAATATTGAACAGGCTAATTTTTTATGTACATTTTATGAACATTTTTAGTACACTTTTTAAAGGTATTTATACTTAAAATCGACAGCTCCTAATATTTAATAGGGCAGGAGGAATAAGGAAATGTTTTTATGGCTTAGTTTATTATATATTATACTTTATTCAGATAATATATCTAAATTATCCATTAATCTTGCATCTCTCTATTCTATTTGATTTTTATAAGCCTGGCCTTACCTTGATGAAATTTAAAGGTGATAAGGTTTATATAAATTTTAAGAGCGAATTTATTTTAATTTTCTTCTTTATTTAGTTATTTTAAAAATGCATTCAATAAAAATAATGTAGGTAGTAGTATACATAAATGAATTTGGTTCACATAATTTTACATTAGACAGGTCATTTGTTTTTATTGTCTCATCTCTATGATAGCATAAACGGAAAGGAAACGTTTTAATGTTTAGTTATGGATAGGAAAGCTGTGGTAGAGGAGACAGTATTATACTGTACTAGAGTGCTTTGTTCTCAAGGCTGTAGAGGTGCTACGAAGTAAACCTTGAAACAAGACAGTCCAGTCGGAGTTAAGACCTTGTAGCTTATAGAAGCTCTCCTCTATGGTCTCTCTCGGTTCGTTCGTTCAGTTCCGACCCGGTTGCCGCCTGTCTTGGCTGGCCTTCTCCAACGTCTCATTGCCCGACGCTTGCAAGCAGTCGACTGCCTGCTTTTAGTTACCTTACCCTCTGCCAATTATTAAATAACAGAGAGCCACCGGCAACGGATGCAGCATGTCAACCTTCTGGCGCCATTATTTTCTTTTACATTTTTTTTAGGCTATCGTCATATTTATTCACAAATTTCTCTCGGTCATTCTGACCGGTTCAATTTTTATCTTTGTTCTCTTCAATATTCTATAGATGTAAGAATACATCATGTTTTTTCCTTACTAGAATTTTAATCTAAAATAACGTAAAATTATATTTTTTATTTATCGATTTAAAAACAGGATATGACGATGAATTCATTTATTTTTTGTTTAAAATTTAGATAATTATCGTTCATTTTCTGGAATTTTCAAGATTACTTTTGATAAGCATAATTATGTATTCTCTGTAAATTTCTTTAACTTTACCATACATTATTTATAACCTTCATGAATTATTCTTATAAATAGATCTTTTATTCTCACGGACATATAATAATAATAATATGTTATATAGATTACATCTAAGTTGGGTAGACTACTCCGTGAATATAGAGGCTAACTGTCCATCTATTTATCCGGATGGATCAACGAACCTTGGTAAAAACTAATGCATCTTAAGGTACACAATTAATTATAAAATAAAAATAGAAGTGAATGAAGTCCATATTAATAATCAAAAAATAAACAAGCTGAAATAATATTAAATAAATACATGAAAATATAAAATACCCAAAAAAATCATAATATATAGAAGTCCCTTGTAAAACGCAACCAATCTAAATCAGTATATATATTTAAATAAAAAAGGCATTTGTATTGAGTTATTAAATTTATTTCAAAACTTTCCAATAGCTTAAATTATTGAGTCGAGTAGGTCTAGTGGTGAACGCGTCTTCCCAAATCGGCTGATTTGGAAGTCGAGAGTTCCTGCGTTTAAGTCCTAGTAAAGTCAGTTATTTTTACACGTATTTGAATACTAGATCGTGGATACCGGTGTTCTTTGGTGGTTGGGTTTCAATTAACCACACATCTCAGGAATGGTCGAACTGAGACTGTACAAGACTACACTTCATTTACACTCATATATATATATATATATATATATCATCCTCTGAAGTATTATCTGAACGGTAATTACCGGAGGCTAAACAGGAAAAAAAGTGCTGAAAGTGGCCGTCATCTTCATGAATAAATGCTTCTACTCTTTTCACTGTTTCTTTCAGTTTTTTTCAGAGTTTGTAGGTTGATATTTAAAACAGCTTATTCAATATTGGTTTTTAAGTTGTTCAGATGTTTGCGGTTTTTTACTGTAGGCTTTTACTTTGAAGTAACCCCAAAGAGAAAAAATCTGGTGCAGTCAAATCTGGAGATCTTGGTGGTCATAAACCACGACAAAACCAAAAAATTCGTTAACGAAATCAGAAGTTTGAATGTGCGTAGTGTGGTGTTTCATTATCATGTTGGAATCAGCAGTATCGATCTTCCTCTTCCAATAGTGCAATGAGTTGTAATATTCCAATATCGTTCTGCAGTAATGGTGTACTCGAATAAAACAGGACCGATAATTTTTTTCGTGATATTGCACACCATATGCCCATCTTCGGTTGCAATTGTTTTTCATGACACGCGTGGGCATTTTCAGCTCTCAAAACCTACCATTATAGCTGTTTACGTAGCCGTCCAGATGAACCCATGCCTCTTTTGTGAAAAAAATTGAGTCCATGATATGAATATACCCTCATGTACGAATCGACGAAACCAATGACAATAATT
The DNA here is from genome assembly GCF_047948215.1 of Lycorma delicatula. Classification (NCBI taxonomy): domain Eukaryota; kingdom Metazoa; phylum Arthropoda; class Insecta; order Hemiptera; family Fulgoridae; genus Lycorma; species Lycorma delicatula. The sequence goes on along the minus strand of NC_134461.1, from coordinate 77,871,079 downwards.
TTTATCCGTTTTTCTTTGTATGGATATGGTCCATATTAAATTAAATTTTTTTTTTATCAGATGAACGATTGATTTTGGTAAATTAATTTCATCTGATAAGCGTCTAATTGATTTTTTTTGGCGATACAGTTAATCGGTATTTGATTTCAGCTACTGCATTCAACATTGTCATCGATGTTTTATATTCCTTATTATTAAAAGAACCTGTCTCTCCAAATTTAGCAACTAACCACAAAAGTGATGTCTTGTTAGATCCTGGTTTATCATGGTACTTACGGCAAAACAATTCTTGCTCTGCAACCACTGATCGCGTGCTAAAGTACGACTCGGGAATGAAAACACGTTCGTCTTGTGAAAACATGATTTTCTCTAACAGTGCACTGTGCGCTATGATCGCTTTGTTATAGCTATCAGTAGCAGTGTACTGCGTAGGCGCGATGTTCACTAGCTGGACGATTCCATTCCAGTAAAATGTAGGGGAGTTGGTCAGTCAATTCAAATACTATAGAAGGTTGATTGGCGGGTTGTGATTTAAATGGGACACCCTGGGCGTTAATGAAGATTATTTAAGTATTTCTGTACACATTAAACGGAAATGTAAAGTTTTATTTTAGGTTTAAACTATTAAACATTTATCGACAGAATAATGTCGAGTTGCTCTGTTAAAAAATCTTATATATGTTAATTTTAAAAAGATCGATGGGAAGATCTCTTTTAAATGGTTGGGCAAGTTAGAAATGGTTTACGAAAGTATAATAAGGCCTACTCGAAGCCAATTTATATTAATAATTACACGAAACCAGTTACCTGTTTTAATAGAGGTGAGATTCTTAATTTTTAAGAATAAGTTTTAATTTTTTTAGCAATTTAAAAAGAATTGCCGGCCTCCGCGGCGCGAGCGGTAGCGTCTCAGCCTTTCATTCGGAGGTCCGGGTTTGAATCCCGATCAGGCATGGCAGTTTCACACACGCTATAAATCATACATCTCACCCTCTGAAACAATACCTAACTGTGATCCGGAGGTTATAGAATAAAAAAAAAAAACAACAATTTTATAAAAAATGTACGATCAGTATTTTAAAATTCAGTTAAAAATGTTTTAAATACACAGTAGTCAACATACGATATTTAGTGTTTTTTAAGTATACAATAGTTAATTAAATTGATTTTTTTTCCTTGATGATATCGCCACGTAAGCTTGAAGCTTGTGCGTGGGATATGGAAAATTGGCGTATGAAAAATGCCATGCCGTGCCTGACCGGGATTCGAATCCAGGACCTCCGAATGAAAGGACTAGACACTACCACTCGCTCCACGGAGGCCGACGCGATTACATATTTTTATTGTTTATTACCTGATCATTAATTTAGTTCTACGTTTTTATGATCAATCAGATAAAATGACTTGGAGATTACAAAACTACATTTCTAATGAGAGAAGCGTCCTCCAAACGAACCAAAGCGTTCTCAAATTTCACCTTAGACAGTGTTGTCTAAGGTGAAATCGCTTTTAGCTTCATTCCTGGTTCTTAATAGGGTACAGTGTCAACATTGCGTCGGCAACAGCGCTTCGTTCATAGAAAAACATTGATCACAAAACACATTCTTGATGAAAAAAAAGTTTTTAAATACATTATTAAAAGACTAACTAATACAAAGCTTTTCTTCAGCTTACACCTAGAAAGCTGTCATTAAATGCGTACTACTTGCTTTGATCAAGTTAAAGTTAACTATTATTGTAAAAGGAAGTAGTTTAAGTAGTTAACTCCTATATAACCTTTACCTTTGTAACTTCTTTGACTTTTATACATGGTAGTTTAACGAGCAAGGTATATGTTATGAGTATTCTGTTTTAACAAACATATGTCGTTTTATTTTTATTGCATATGAAGTTCGATTTCAGTATGAGAAAGCTAATTTCCGTTATTACAAATTATTAAAGAGGTAATTAATCATACAATTTTGTGTTTTCCCCCCCGATACGAGTTTTGTATTCATTCCATTACAATTTAAACATTTGGTATTTATTAAAGGGATTTTTTTGCTTTACAAAAATACATCAACTTTCATTACAGTTTATAAAAATATTAGGAAGAATTTTGGTAAATTTATTTTTGTACGAATATAAACATGTTATCTTCTTACAATGTCTGTACTTCTCTAACATTTTTTATGCTAAAACCATTGTATATACTGGACAAAGGATAGAATAGGGTAGAGAGAATAGTTTTTTTTTGTTTTTTTTTTTACCCAATTAGGTATGGTAGGGTGGGTAAATTCCTGAACAAAGAATGTTCTAGGTTCTAACTTCTTAGCACTTTCTTATTCTTGATTATTAAACATTCAACTCCTGAGTATTAAAATGAATATCTTGATTGTTTTAGCCTAAATTAAAGTAATGCAACCTTTTTAAACGGTTCTTTTAAATATTTAACATTTTTTTTATTTCTACATTCTATTTTTATTGTTATTCTTTCTCATTCTTTAGCTGCTAACAAGCATATTTGAATTTCTTATTCGTAGGGTTCTTTCTTCATTTTCTTCTTTGTCTTCTATTCAGGTATAACTGTGGTATTTTGTATTTCAGTATTTTCAGGTTTTATATCTGTCCCATTTTTCTAATTATAATCCTTTCATATTCTGCTCTCTTCTATTCAACTTTAATGTTTTTTCTTCTATTTCCTCTTATAGCTTTCTAAATTATATTTCCTTCTTCTATTCTCCAAGTTAAATTGACTTAATAAAAAATATTTAGATTATTATTTAAATTCTGATCTTGCGCATTTTTATATATTTTAATATCATTTCCTGTAAATATGAAAAACATTTGTTCATTTAAAAAACCATTTCCAATTACTTTCCTGGCATCATAACTCTAGCTAGAGCTATGGTGCAAGAAGGAAAGTATGGTATCTGTCAAAAAAATGGGGTATGGGTTTTTTGCATTTATCGACGTTTAATGATCCAGGGACACTCCCCAAAAAATGAGGGCCAATGTTCGTACGTAGTATATATGTAGGTATGTTGGCGTATTTTAGTAACCTTTGATTAGATGTCAATTTTGATCAAATTTGGCACAGAGACTCGTATATAGGGGTCAATTTGATGGTAAACTTTTCCCCTACATGTGTACATGCTTATCTTACCATTTTTTTTAATCTTCCCTGAAATTCTCTCCTTTCCCAAAAATTGAAAAAAATTATTTATTGTATATTTCTTAATAGTGCAAAATACTTTGGTGGCAGTGTTAGTTGTGAGGGAGCCGATCAAACTTTAAAATATCGATTTTTAAAATTTTTTTAAACTTTTAGTCTTTAAAGTTTTAATAATAGTATTACAATAAAATTTCAGCATAATTCCCCCCCCCCCAAAAAAAAAAAATCTTAAGGTAAATTTTTGTTGGTTTTATATTTATTTTTCATTGGAATTTTTTTTAGTTTTTTCCTTTTAATATAGTAAACTTAGACAAATCAAAAACTTTACTGAAGCATACTTTTTGATTGTATGAACCGATTTTGATGAAATTTGGTTCAGTGACTTGTGTGTATGGGTCAATATGTTGGTAAATCTCAGGATCAATATCTCCAAGGGATGTGATAGATAGTTTCTTTGAGGATAATTTTGTTAAAATTCGATATACATTTTATATTAAGCTAAGTACATGCGTACATATTTATCTAACCATTTAAAAAAATTGTTTTTCTCTAATTCTCTCTCACTTCCCCCAATATCGAAATTTTCTATTGACTGCATATTTTATAACCAAATTTTGTTGTTTTCCTAGGCATAGTAGTAGTGCAAACGACCCAAAATGATTCTTTGGGGGCGATATTTGAGATGGGAAGCCGATCAAAGTTTAAAAACATTGATTTTTAAAAATTTTTTAAACTTTTTTTATATATTTAAACTTAACATTTTGGGGTCAACATCTCTGAGAGGTGGGGTAGATAGTTTTTTTAAATCAATTTTCCAAAAATAACCAACCCTACTTTATATTAAGTACATGCGTACATCCTAATCTTATCATTTTTACTGTATTATTTATTTTTTATTTTGTAATATTACAGTAAAATCTCATAGTTCATCCCCAAAAAGAAATTTTAAGTAACTTTTAACTGGTTGAACATTTTTCAGTGAAATTTTTTTTTTAGTTTCTTCCATTTAACATAACTTTGACAAACCAAAAAATTCTCTTAGGAAATGATTTTGGGGATGGGGAAGAAAAAAAAGCTATTGAGTTTTTGAATTTTTTAGACTTATGAATCATGATTTCTCCACTATATAAACATAAATAGTCAATGCCAAAAAAGTAAAAAACTTTGTTTTCAGTTTTTTCTTTTTATTTATACAACCATATATAACTTCTATAATCTTTATAAAAAACTAAAAATGTTAAGTTGTCATATGTTAATCGATATAAGTTATATATTATAAATAAGGTAATTATTTTTTCTTAGAATTGTTTAATCAGTTAACTAACATCATTGTGATAAAAAGTTTGTTATAATTTTAAGTTAAAAAACCTAAAAGTTTAAACAAAGAAAAGGGTTTATTTACCTTTTAAAAAAAGAAGAAAAAATAAGAATATATTATACAAAGAATCACGTTCCCACAGGTTTTTTTTTAAAAGGAAAACATTTCAGTTTATGTAAATGAAACATACTAATATTATACATACATTAAGAATTTATTTCAGGTGAGGTATTTATTAAAATAATAATAATAATAATAGAAAATATTTAAGTATAACTATACTGTAACGTCGTACAATGAAGTAAATGATTTTAAATTAGAATTCGAGAAATTTGAAGGCCAAGTTCAATGAACAGAGAATATTATTTAAAATGATTTTATAATTTCCGGTGACGTCAGAGTTTCTGTCAAAAAAATCTCGTTAATTACTTGTTGCAATACATTATTAGATCATTTTCTCATTATAAATTTATAGCATAAAGATTTAAAAAATGGCTTTGTCTTTTTTTTACAGTTAATTATTTATTAATTACATGTTGTTAACAGTTATTAAATTTTGGAAATTTATTATTTGCTTAATTATAAATAATTTTTTAATCAGTACACAGTTTTAACAAATAATAACCGACCGGTTTTATGGTTTTTAGTCGCGTGAAGGACACGATGATTGGTACATCATAATTTAATAATATTTAATCTATTTTATCTGGTATAACTAAAAACGAAATATTTGCTTATATAATAGGATTTATTTAAACGTTATATGTTAGCATAAACTTATCGGTAATCAATCTTGATCAATTGAAAATTGGCTATTTATATCTACTTTTTCTATATAGTAAATTCGCACTTATTAGCCATGCCTATGTCTCATCTATTCTGTAACAGAAAGCTTAGAAAATATTTGAGGTGTTTAAAGTTATCGAAATTCTGAAGTGGTTAGATCAGGCGTGGCTTACAGTTTTTGGCTCCGGGCCGAATTGGAAAGAAAACACGAGCCGAACCAAATATTAAAATTAAAAAATGTTAAATACAAAAACGATTCATCTAAGTAAACAAAATTTTATTATGGAATTTGTTGTACTTTTATTTAGATTCATTAAAGAAAAAGTTTGTTCACAAATATAAGTTGAGCCGAAGATAACTAAATATTTCTTGGCAAGCTTTTTTAAATTTCCGTATTTTCCATTATTCAATTGCTTAATAAAATTATAATATATAAAAAAAAGTTAATATTGAAAAAGTTTTCGCGGGTTGGATCCGACCCAAAACCAAAATATATACGATTTAATTTTGGATAGTTATTTAGCAATATTTATAATTGATCAACTCGTTATATTACAACAGAAAAGAAATATTAAGTTATAACTTGTAAAAGCGTAAAACACATAGATGTGCGGTTGTTCTGCCTGGGGTGTCTGAAGTTGTATTGGAATGTTAATAGTACAACAGAAAGGTTAGTGTACCGCGACAGCATCTCGTAGGTAGTAAAGAAGCTAATCATCGGCCTAGTATTCCATCCTCGCCCTATATGTCAACTAAACTTTCTAAATTTTGACGAGTAATTTTATCTTTTGTAACAAATGGTTCTATTGCTTGAATTTCAAACAATATCGTTTATAGTCGCATCAAATTTTTTAATTGATTATTTGAAAATGTTAATCGTTGATAATAAATGTTAATATTTTGATTTTTTGTTTTTTTATGCTATTTTCCATTACTTTTGGTTCTGAGTTGATCTTCTAAGCTTAGCATAATTATTAGGTCATCCTAAGTCTTCAGTGTTATATACATTAAATTCGGAATGCGCTGTGCATTGGAATTTTGGATGTAAAGTAACGAAACTTACTTAATTTAATACTTCGTTTTTTTATTTCATTATTTTATAGAAACTGATATTACAATAAATGAAATAGTTTATATAAGGTGTTGAAAATGAATTTTCAACATTAATTCACTCGTTTCAATTTGTTTTCAAACACTTAAACCAGATTATGTACTGGAATGTCTCGTATGTATGCCGTTATTAGATTTTTAGTTGGTCAATCGTTGGTGGTCTACTGCGATTCACTACTTGCTTTTCTGTCCCCCATTGAAAGTAATCTGAAGGGGTCAGATCAGGCAATCGTGCAAGCTACAAATCCCTGAAAATGATTCGTTCAACAAAGACATTTTGTAAAAAAAGACATTGACCTGTTAGCTGTGCGGACAGTTGTAACATCTTGTTGGAACTAACTGTGATTGATTTCCTCTTCTGTTAATTGGATAATAAAGTTTCTCAAAAAAAATAACAGTAACGATCACTTTTCAAAACATATTAGCCCCACAATGCGCGTTCCACCCACACCGAACCAGACTCCAATTTTTGCTTCGTGTAAAGATTGTTCCTGTAATTCATGAGGGTTAGTTGTCGACCACAGGCGTGTATTTTGTTAATTAATATACACTTCATCTGTAAAAAACGTAATGTCGAGGTTACCTACGGAATTTTGGTTAATTACTTTTTAGGGGAAAAGTTTCAGTTCTTTTCTTATAGCTTTATGTGCGTTAGCAAATTCGATATCTTGCTCTTATAACGAACCCACAGGGCAACTAACCAAACGCCGAAAGAACAGAATGCACCAAATAATTCTAAATACACAGCGACTTTCCAAACGCTCTGTATATTTCAATCTTTTTTTTACTCTCTATACATCCAATTATTTCTAAATTAACTAAACTTTGATGTCTCAATAGAGAGCCAACCAGTCCAGTTTGTCTCTTTAAAAGTTTCCTGCTATAACTCTTTCCCTCTTCTAATTCATTAGAATGACCGCTACATTTCATATTTTTATCAATCTATTCTATTTTTAACAAGTTGTTGTTATATCACATTTCAAAGGCCTCTGTTTTTTTATCCTATATTTCCTATTGTACATATTAATATTATATCTTATAATTATTTAAAATAAACATTTGAGTTTGAATAAACTTCGGGGATATGTTTAAGCCAGCACATACAACTATCATATAATTATATCTTTATGTTTTCAGACTCTTGCTATTCAACATTTCTTCTGTTCGATAAAGAGAAACGTGTTGGAACATCAGCCCTTACAATTTTTCGTATTAATATTTCAATTCGACTTATCGATCTTTCGAACAATCTGTTAAAAAATTCTTTGTTTCCTATTTTTATATTTTAAATCATAATTTTTGCTTTTGGCTAATTCTGTACAAATCTAAATAGTTAATTTATTTATTATTATTTTATTACGCGTTAATTTAAGTTTACTCGCAGGAAAATTGAAAAAAAGAATAAAGATTTATATATAGAAAGAGAATTCGTCTTGAAATTATGAGATCCCAAATTTAATATTTATAAATAATTCCAAAATATATAATTGGATAAATTTCAACTTATATTTGAAGAATTGATTACTAGATTAATATTTTTTCATCCAGATTTAAGACGATTGTTTATTGAATTACCGTAAATCAGTAATTCACGAACCATTTTTTGAACTAGTAGTGTTTTTTCAAAAAAAGAGGGATTAACTTATCGAAATTTGGATTAAAAATCTAATTTTATAATAAGTTAAAGTGAAATAATTATAAATGAATATTTATTTAAAACAAAAGTAAATAATTATAATTATGCTATTTAATCGTTGCTAGTATTATTATTTATAAATAAAAAAATAACTTGCATATTAATACGAGTATATTTATATTTTTATTTATAGAATTACCTCTTAATAATTTTCAAATTAATAGACGAATTGGATTTTTAATAATGAAGCAGGTTATTCCGATTTCATTTATATATTTTTCTTAGTGATTATTTAATGTAAATGAAGTCACAACTCCTTTCCTAATTTCCAATTTTTTTGCAAATAAAGTTTTTCGATTTCACCATATCGTAAGAAGTACCAATTGCGGGTTTTGCTGATTTTTGTTGTAAAAATCGACACCTTTTAATCGAAAATGAAGAATCTGTTATAATTTTTACTAATACTTTTTGTTGAAGTACGAAACATTTTAATTATAAAAACTAATCAAGTCAAATTACAGTTTTAACTACATTATAGGTTTAATAAACCGACCACAACCGTAAAATGTAAACCCACTGGGTTGGTCTAGTGGTGAGCGCATCTTCTCAAATCAGCTGATTTCGAAGTCGTTATTTCCAATGTTAAAATCCTAGTAAAGGCAGTTACTTTTTACGGATTTGAATAGTCGATCGTGGATACCGGTGTTCATTGGTGGTTGGGTTTCAATTAACCACACATCTCAGAAATGGTCGATCTGAGATTTTACAAAACTACACTTTACTTATATTCATACATATCATCCTCTGAAGTAATACCTGACGTTGATTCCGGAAGGCTAAACAGGAAAAAACAACAAAAAAAACGTAGTATTATAAACTACTCAGCAGAGTATACAGTTTATATTTGTAGTATAATTTTGCTACTGTTAAAACAACGAAGTAAACGATAGGTATATTTGCCATTACAGAAATTTTAATTCAAATTTTACAGTATGTTTCTCTCTGATCTGTCAAAAACCAAAAGTCCTTCACACAGTCAATGAATCTGATTTATATACCAGAATTTATGTTATTAGTTAAAGATATTCTGTTCGAAGTTTAGGTCCATAAAAATATAGCGTATTCCTTAAAATTCCAGATATTTTATTTGGATATTTTTTTTTTAACAAGTTAAAATATTTTATCAATAATACAAAGAAAGTGTAACAAAATAATATATAATTTACTGAAAATCCCGTATTAAGTACCAAGCGATTTAAGTGTTAAGATTATTATATTTTGTTTTGTAATGGAATTAATTTCAATATTCTTCAATGATACATTGTTGCGATGTTAATAAATAATTGATAAATAAACGACAAACTTTTGAACCCTCATTAATGAAAATCAGTTTGCTATTTATTCCCGTAATATATTTTTTTTATATGTGATATACATACGCAATAACGGGGGGGGGGACACCTAACATTTTTACAAATTTTACGTGATTGTTCTGAACCATATCACTGTTTACGATATTGTGATGTATTTTCAACGTAACATCAAAACTGTGTAAAAAATTAATGCAGAATGAAAGCGAAAAAATAACACTGAACGTATTACATCAATAATAATAGTTATTCCTTGGAATTTACCGATAGATGGAATCCTTTTTCCTGCAAATAATTCCCGACAGATCCTTCGGAACAGTTAAGGATGTCATTAAAACCTATGTTATGGAATAATTAATCATTTGCTTCGATTGTTGGCTACCTTATTGTATTCGTAACATCACATTTAAAGTAAATAGTTTCTAATAATTCCTTCAAAAAAAAAATCCAAGTGGATCGAAATGGTTGTGAAAATACGTAAAAAATCAAACGGTTGTAGGAAAGTGGAAAGTAACATAAAACATATTACTGATTTATTGCTAGTCACAATTTTATTTTGTATTTAGTTGTGATCCAGTGGTGGCAGCATATCACGAATAACCTTATCATAGAGATCCCCCCCCCTCCTCCCACTATTAAATATTTTTTGGCCACCGTCAGTCAATTGATGACGTAAGCAATTCATGAGAAAAGAATCCATTTGTGGAAATAATCTTATAATGTAGTTTTAACAGAAAAAAATACGCCCCCAATCCCGTTGATGCATAATTACCAGCGTTATTTTTTTACTTTTTTTATCAGAAATTATATGTAAATAAAATAAAAATTGTGGTAGATAGATATATTTATATAAACTTTTTTTTTTTGTTTATTTTTACAGATATGGAAGGATATTTAATAATGGAAAGATAAAAAACTTTAAGAAAAATTTACGCCGTCTCCAAATATCAATCGGTAAGCTAAATTTTATTTTTTTACACAAGTATATATATATATATATATATATATATATATATATATATATATATATATATATATATATAATAGCACTGAAATGAAGCGCAAAAAATTGTCTATTTAGTTTATTATAATACTCTTATGATTAATGAAATCTGTCAGTTAAAATGAAAACAGATCAGCCGTTTTATTTTAAACGTGCGCGTTTTTAAACTTCCTTCCGTTGTTAATCATAACTATATTGGATGATTGCTGTCAGGTTTTTTGATGTAATATTTATTCAAATGTGTGTTGACACCGTATTATATTAGCACCTGATATTTTAACATTACCCTTAGTTCTTTTCTTTTTTTATTTCAAACAACGTATAAATAGATTCTTGTCTACTACTTGTTTTTTACTTTCGTTTTTTTTTGAAATGAAATTATAATTGATAAATATTTTTATCCATAAATTTATATATTTACGTAACATATGAACAGTCTTACGGTTGGGTTTATGACAAACAGTAAGGTTATAATAGTAAATTATTTGTATAATTTTTTTTTATGAGTAATTCATTTTATTATCGAATAGAAATATAATTTTGTTAAACGGAAGGGGATATTATAGATCTCTACTTAACTGTTGCATTGTAAAATTATATAGGGTAAGTAATACTAGATTCTAAATTTGGCATAAAAACCGTTAAGTTTCATTAAGAGAGTTCTAAAAACACAAACATTAATGGTAACAGGTGGAGTGGGTTTAAATTTATACGTATCTTTAAACTCTTAACGCAGTTTTTCTTCAGATCTCCTGAAACGTCGCTCATATTTCTTAATATTAAGTGCACCTGGTACCCAGTACCTAGGTAATGTTTTTTTCTACCTTTTAAGACCCATTATCTCAGGATAAATAGGAGTTCAGCAGGAAAATTTTTCACAGTTGTTTTAAGGGTCTTCTTTTAGCTACTGAGTTTTTTCACACTTCTACGACAAAAAGTTTTTTATTTAAATGTTTATTAAATTTTCCTATTTTTGAAGGAGATTTTTTGCACAGAAATTTATGTATCTTAGAAAACATAGATAATTAGGTCTTCAAAAAAAAAATCAGTAACTATGTCTTATATAGACACACACTATAATAATTTCATTTTTCTACTTATGCGGTTCATGAGTTAACGGATCTTATAATTAAAAAACATATAATTTTCGGGAAAAAATTAAAACGTCACTTCCCGCAGGTTAATGCATTCCAGTATCATATTATTCATTTTCTGAATCTTCTTTTTCATCCTCCTTACATTCTGGTCGAGTACTTCTGTTTTTTTTAGTTTCATGTTAATAAACACTGTTTTTGCTTCCTTATCAGCACTTTTTATTTGATGATAATCCATTATCTTTAACGCGCACAACATGTTTTCACCCGGTTTCATTCCAAATTTTTTAATAATTTTAACACGTCCTGCGTTCCCATCATAGTATGTTAAGGCAGCATCGTAAGCACCACAATATAAAACTTACAACACAACAAAAACGCGTTTTGGTACTCTGGACCACAGAAATATTCTTATAAGATTCATTGGGGTTCTGCGTGAGACCATGCAAACATTTTCTTAGAAGAATAATAACATGAAAAATCGGGTTTATTACTGTGGCAATCGGTTTAAGTGTAGGTGATTTACGTGATTATTCTTTTTTATTTATTTTTACTAGCTTATATTTATACCACGTAAATACAACCTAGCCGATGAAAACCCTTTACATTGTCTATGTGAAGGGTTTTCATCGGCCTCGATTTTATGACAATAAATAGCCCATATTGCACGCTTCATGTCTTCTATTACTACGTGTATTTTTTTTTTATAGCAACTCCATAGTAGCCCTGAATTTCATTGATAAGTTTATCTGTCAGTCGATCCTTTCCTGAATTTTTTTTTAACATCTAACAGAATATTCTCCAAGTCTCCGCGGAGTTTTCGCAATCATGAACTCATCTGAATATAATAAAAATTTCAATTTTAACGAAAATTGACAAATTTGACCTATACAAATGATAAATTTCCCTTTCATAATAACTAGACAATGTCAACTAAAAACAATTAATCTTTAGAAAAAACTTCAAACATCGGATTTTTCGGTGAGTAGTACGTATTAAAAAAATCAATTTTGCCACTAAAAATGATTTCTTTGCTTATTTTATTGTTTTATACGCATAAAATAACATTTGAAATAACCAAAAAATGCAAAAAAAAATTGAATTTAAAAAAACAGTGTACCAGATGCCCTTGTACTTATAATGTTCCTTGTTTAAATATGCTATACATTTATTAATACATGCAAAGCAGAATATTAGAAGTTAGGGTAATGAACGATTAGCCTACGAAAACTATTTTCATAAAATATTTCTCTAAATAATTCTTGTGCTTGTTCCATTTTATTTTAAATTATATAATTTAAAATGGAAACTACCAATTAGCCTACTTTCATAGCCGTGTTAATTTCATCCAGAAGGTTTGTTTTATTTCAAATCCGAAAGGTAAGACTTGAAATTTTTTATACCCTAAAAAGAGGTAACTGTAATTGTGTTAGTTTTACATCAGTACGGTGTTATTACAATTTGTTTGTTTATTGTAAACGGTTGTTCTCTTGCGCAATAATAATTTATTACAGTGATATTAACAAAGAAAGCATTGTTTTTTCTTCCAGTGGTATAAATAAAACGAAAAAATAAAATTTTGATATTTGTCACATTAATTTCCCATAAAATTAGATATTATTTGTGCAACTGAAGTAAAGCAGAATATTTTTCGCCAGTAGTAATGTTTACTCTCATTATTAACGGTTTGTACATTAATTTATATACAAGAACGCTAAGTTTCCAAACAAATTCTGATTAATGGGTATAATTTTTAAGAATTTATTCAGTTTATCACTACATTAAACTAATTAAATAGTAATATTTGCAGATGATTATTACGAAAATCTTTTTAAAATATATTTCTATCAAAATTCCTTTGTTAATGATAATTTTTATCTGACAGGCTAGTCTTGGAGGGTAGTCTATTTATAATTTGATAGATCGTTTTTATTTTTCTAACTATTGAAAGGAAGAACCAGTTTTCATGAATCAAGGATAAAATTATTCATCACAATCATGGAGCTATTCTGAATGTAAGATGATTTTTTTTAGAGAACAAACTGGTGTACGATAGATTCCATTGTCTATAATTACAGTAGTTAATTTACCGTAACATATGTATAATTTATCAAAATTACTTAAAAAATGTTCTGCCAGATGCGTTTTGTTTTTGTCTCCTTCTTGTTTTTATCTGTTTTGTTTTCTTTTTCTTGAAATCTTTCGTAGGATCTCTGCTATAAAAATTAATTAATTAAAAATATTGGAATAAATTTTTATTTTATGGACTGTAAGTGTTTGAACCAAATTCAATTAATAGATTTTAATTAACTAAAAAAATAAAAAATCCATTGTGAAGAACTAAAAATCTCTGGAAAAATATTAAATAGAAACACAATAAAAGAGCTCTTGCGCAAGAAGGCCGACTTTTCGTTTCTAACGTCCTCACTATTTCGCAGTCAGAAACGCACTGATGTTTAGAGTACCATGTATACACGCATACATACGATTAACGAGTAGACCGTTACAAAAAAGAGTATAATGTATGTATGTAGGGTGTATGTATGTATGTTCCACCGTAGCAGCCCAACGGCTGAACCGATTTAGATGTATGTCGCCGCAATGAATCCTTACGTTACCGGGAGCCATTTACTTTACAAATATCAAAATGTCACTTTTCTTTAATAGTTTTTAATAACTTTTTAGAAAGACAAGATGTCTTTCCTTAAAAGAAATTTTATACTTAAAATGTTAATTTTTTTTACATAATTTCATAAACCATTACTTGAAGCACATCAATACAATTTTTTTATAAAAACTCTTCTATTTACTTTATTAATCTTTTAAAACTTGCATTCAATAATATAATTTTATTTCTGTAGGCTATAAGACAAGATTTTGTATTATTTCGACAGGTAGGCCGTTAATATACAATTTCCTTGAAACAACTTACAAAATGCATTTTATTTCTTTTTTTTATATACCTTAATGACAAATGACAGTTAAACGGTCATTTTCAAGGCCATCAATCAATCACAGTTTCAAATAACTCCTTTTTGCTCGCCTTCCTTATTCTTCTTCTTTTCTTTGACCCTTCTTCTTAAAATTCCCCTTCTTCCTGCCCCCTTTTTTTCTTTTGTCCATGTCCCTTCTCAACGTATTTATTTTATTGTACGGTCTTCATTCTTTTTTATTATATCATTATAATCGGAATACGACAGATGTATTTCATTTTATACCGTATTTTTTAGAGATGTTGTTTGGACTAGAAGTATTCTACTCACGTCGTTATGGAAACTTGGAAGTTAAAGTAAAAGGTATTAATTTAGCTTTTTTTAAATCTTAAATATTTAGGACTGTACATAAGAAATTTTCTAGTTTATTTGAAAGTTTTATGTAGTAGATTTACAATTATTTAAATAATCGGCTAAGTTAGTTTTGTTTCATTTCTGTGTTTTAAATCTGATTTCCGTTTATTAAATAAAAATCTTTTTCATCTTAATTCATTGTGACGATTATTAAATATATATTTTATTTTTTTAACTAATTAAAAAACAAACACAATTGTTAATT
Organism: Lycorma delicatula; assembly: GCF_047948215.1. Lineage (NCBI taxonomy): Eukaryota > Metazoa > Arthropoda > Insecta > Hemiptera > Fulgoridae > Lycorma > Lycorma delicatula. The sequence continues at coordinate 77,856,056 of NC_134461.1, read as the reverse complement.
ACTGAAAGAGATGGTGTAAACAAATTCTGATAAGAGCGACGAAGTTAAATTAAATCGTATTTTATATTTAAATGGATGTAATCGCTTATTTTTAAGTCCTGCTGGCGTAAGGAAGAAGCCGAGAATAGAAATTCTCGCCAATAACGGCTTCCTTTGTGAAGAAAATACGTAATGTCAAAAATGTATTACGTTATACCTGAGTTCTATTCACTCATGTCTTAGTAAAATTTCTTTAAATTTTCTGGAATTTTTTTTAATAAAACACTAAACGGCTTCATTTTATGTCAGATTTTGTTTTATTACATTTTTGATGAGAAGTTATTGTATTACTATTATGTAACTAAACGGAATTTATAATTTAGTGTAAGCGAAATTTATAATACGTATCTCGATATCCGATTAGAAGAGTATATATATTCTTAACGGCTAATAAAATAAAACTACCCAATTATTAATAAAATAATTAATGGGAAATTCTATAACAATACGTAAACGACGAAAACAAAACAGATTTCTTTCTTAGTAATTATACGAAAAAGGATTTTTTTTATGTATAATAATTTTAAAACTAAACTAGATAAATATATGTTAATTTATAAACGGTTTGTGTAAAGAATTATATATAAATATACCTTATTTTATTGTTATAAAAAAATTGAAATAAACATTGCCCTAATTTTTTAATATTTAAGTACTTGAAATATTCACGTAATATAAATTTTATTTCCTAAAAAAAAATTTTTCTGTTTAAGTTTAATGAGAATTAAGTTTTAACATTTCTATTTTTTATTAGAAGATATTATTTTTTTGAATTATGTTTTTTTATTACTATCATCCAATTAATAGTCGGTTGGTATAAGATGTTTTCTGTATTAAGTAGTTTGACCTTGATCAATAGACGATGTATACTCTGTTCAGTGTAAGAAATCCTTGGAGTAAAAAAACTACATATTACAGTAGAAATTAATTATCTTGATTTTTTTGATCCATTATCTGATATAGTTGAATAATAAACAAAACAATAATTTTAACATGATGATTTAGTATAATTACATGATTTAGTTAAACAGTTAACATTGTATTTATGGTAGTGGAAATATTTTTCCAATTTTCTTTCAAGGCCATGATTAGTTTTCGGTATCAAAATTTACTTCATCATTTGTTTAGATCGTGAAACATTCTTAAGAGGATTTTAAAAAAATTACGTGCATGAATTCGAACGTCATTATAAGAATTTTCTTAATACTACTGCTAGTTAGTTATTCCTCTCTTAATTTTACGATCTCTCATTAGATATTCTAACTTCCCCCATCTTGTTTCAGCTTCTTTCTTTATCAAACAACTTTGTTTTGTAATGTATGATTTTACTGTTATTTACTGTTGTTAAATTGTAATAAATTTCAATAAAGCATAGTCATGTAGTATATTATATTACATTATTAGTAGAAATATATTATTTAAATTGCATATACTTACAATAATATTCTATTATAAAACAGTACTAATATTAATATTATTATTATAATTTATCAATAAGTAAATACATTATATTGTTTGCAAATTTCATAATTTTATATTTATTTTGTCTTGTACAAAATCACGGTGTACGTATTTAATGTTCAATTTACATCCATTAGTATTATATTTTAATTGATTTTTTACCTTGAAAATTATAATGTAATAATAAAATAATGTAATAAACATTAGTAAATACGCCTATTTAATATAATAAAAAAGGTGTGCAGTGTAAAGTTATGTATCAAGAACATGTTTTAAATATTTGTAATGCAGACATTGTATAGGCTAAAATATTCTGTGGGGTATTTTATTACGATATTGTATTCCGTTACAATATGGTTGTAAATGTAATTTTTTTAAAATTGTAAATGTATAACACTTTTAACTTACAATAATCTATTTAAAAGATATTAATTATAATATTATTCATCCTGTTTACTTTTTATCATTTATGTAAACTTTTTTAACAGTTTGAATTATTATTAGGGTTAATTATTTATTTTAATAGCTGTATAGAATTAAATTCCAAATCAGCCCAATATTTCGTTATTATTATTATTATTTTACTACTGTTTATATTGGTTCAAATAAATAATCTTATATCTGTTTATTGAGAGTTGAAAACAGATATATATAAAAGAGAATGGTTTGATTTAACTAAAAATTAAATCTTTTACAGAGCAGGACGAAGTCAGTATACCTTTATGTGTTATTTAGAGTTTGATTTTGTAAATACAGGTTACCATTCATTAGGTTTTCATTAGTTTTTTTTTGTTATTTGAAATACAATAATTTACCGTAGTTTTTAAGATATTACTTTTATTATTTTTTTTAATTTCAGATTTTTGTGCTGAGTAATTTTTTTGTTAAAATAAATGTATTTTTTATTATAGATAAATTAAAAAAAACAACAAATTAAACAAAATATGTTAATCAGAATTCTGATATTTTACGAAAAAATCTACTCATAAAAAAATGACATGATATCAACAGAAAGTTTTGAAATAGAATATTGTACATACTATTTATTTTTTAGGGTTTCTTTTAAATGAGGAATAGGATTGTTTTAATGACCGCCACATTGGAAGTACTGCAAAAATGATTTTATATATTTAAAAAACAGGTAAAAGCTCTTGTAATTAAATTTTAATCTTTTTTTATTTATTTATAATTCCTAGTTGTATAACGATGCAGTTACATTGTATATAATTTTAAAATAAATTGAACTTCATATGACAGAAATGAACAATTTTTATTATGATCAAAGACTTTTCCATTAAGTGTTCGTAAGATAAAACTTTCAAAAACAAGCTCTTTCTTTCATGAATATTATATTTAATTATGGTATTTTATAAGACTTTTTGTTTAATATTATTCGATCTTTTAGTACGCCACAGTTACACTATAATTTAAGCAAGAGCGATCTTTCTGTTATACTAACAGATTTCAGTCCTCTAATTAAAAGTTAAATTTATCTTTCAATTCATGATAAAATTTAATTAGTTAATTAGTTTTCGGTGGTTTTAAACTAATAATGGCGCTTTTTATTAGATATATGTAACTAAATCTGTAATAATATCCAATGATATGAAACACGCCACACCCTAAATCTTGTATAAATTTTAATACGCATGACCTTGGTTTTTTTTTGAACTCTTGATTTGAAGTTATAGAGTAAAGATCACATCCTTAATCAGTGTTAATTAAATTATGAAACGTTTGTAATTAAAATTCTTTTTCATTATTGAAAAATATTTAAATATATATATATATATCCCCCTCAGTTACTATATATATATTCGAGAATAAAAAAATGTTAATAAATATTTAAACTGTTGTAAAAAGGTAAATCAAGAATAGATGAACTTTTTTATTTCAGTGTTTCAAGGGTTGGTAACTCCACACCACCGTTGGCTTATATTTATGGTTGTCAATGGTTGCGGAGTTCCCTGTCCTCGATTCCCACGATCTTCAGATGTTATGTGATTCTTCAGAATCGTTAATCTACAAAAAAAAAACTATCTTCTACTATTTTTAATATCAATATTTGATTTTATTAACCATTTATAAAATAAATAAAATTAAGTGAACGACTGTTAATAAAAAAAAAAAAAAAAAAAAAAAAACATGTTCGTAATTTATTTTCAGGTATATGACAAATAATTATTTCATTTTTAGTATATTTTTGTATGATTTCCGGCACAAAAATTTTGAAACTAATATGTATAATTTCTCATTTATATCTTACATTAACATTAATTATAAATGGATCCATTAAATTTCTTCCCCCAGTAAACTCGTATCGTAAGTAAATTACACAAGCATATTAGTACTTATTCTATTTATTACATATTAGTAAAGTTATTTTTGTGCCAGACTTCAAACTGATTTTAATATTATTTTGTACGGTACAACCCGGTTATTCCAATTCCCGTTCGTCTAAAATTTGATAGTCTGTATAGTTTTCTTGAATACCTTAAATACATATTATTAAAAATATTTTTAAAATTAAGCATGTCATTTTATGTGGTATAATAATAACACATTCTTGTGGAAAGTTCAGCCGGAAAGGTTCATCGTTAAGTTAACTATACAGCTAAAGGATCAGCGAAAGCGACTTTCAGGAAACTTAAGATTGTTTTTTGATTGTTATTTAATTATTGAAGGAGAGATTCATAGAAGATCCAGTTATCATTTTTAATACGTTGATCCTGCTGGATAAATAAGCATAAAACTGCCAGTTAACAAGATAGGCAGCACCTGTTTCTTGTAAAGACTTTGGCAACATTCCGATTGAAGTTGGCAAAGGTAGCATTAAAGTTTTGTCTCGTATTCAAGGTTTTTCATGTTAGACTATTTTATCACAATCATTCACGCCTTTTTATTATTTTTGATCCAGCCTTCTCCATTTTGGGGGTAGAAATGCTATCTTCCACAAAGATAATGAAAATTGAAAACCCTATGAATCTTTGATTCTTATTTGACTAAGGGTGGCTACCTGTGGAATCGTTTAAGAACTTTTTCTTTCCATCTGATATCAGCATAGTTATCCGTAAGGTTGGAATATCTATTGTGAAAAAACAGTCTTCTAATTTTTTCTGAAATTAAAGTAATAAAATTATAAATCGCATGATTATGAAAGTAAAAATGACAGTAATAAATACCTGGCAATAATAAAATGATTGACTGCATTGTAATAGTTGACACGACTGTGGCGATTGGATCAGGGAAGAGTGAAAACACCAGTAATTTGTAACAGTACCGGATCAGTTACTATTACATCGACCAATTTAATCGAATATTTTTTTCCTTTTTTACCATTTTCTAACAAAGCTTGGTCCTAATTAGTTAGTTCTGACTAACGGGGTTGTACTGTGTTCTTATTATAATCATAATTATATGTTTCTAATTAATTTAATGTCAGTAGTGTATTAAATTAGCTATCATTATAATAAACATTATTGTTATTATTTGTAATAATTCAATTTCATTTTAATTAAAATATTTTAGTACAATTGCCTTGTTTATTATGTTGTATGTATTGTCTTACCAGTCAACCGTGTACTTAATATTAGAAACATTATTTTAATTTTGTAATTTAGAATACTAATTTGTAATAAGTTATGAAGTTATTTTTTTATTATTATATATAAATAATACTCATAAATTCTACAATTCCAACATAAATTAAATATGATTTAATGATTAAAAAAAAACAAATATAATTTTTAAAAGGTAAAAAATCAATTAACAAGTATAAATAATACGATTAGTATATACTATAGAATAAAATTGTATAAAGATTTTTGCTTTATTTTATTTGATTAATATTAGGAGAATGGATATTTAATTTATAATTATAATAATAGTAGTAATAATATTTAAAGTAATTACCTGAGGGAGATTTTAACGACAAACTGACTTGTGACTTGACTATTACAATCACGCTGTGAATCAAGCCGTTAAGACCTTGTTTCTTTAAACAGTCGTTCGTGATTTCCACGTTAACTAAGAAACATTATTATATTAACAACAAACAAAAATTAAAAGCAAAAATAAAATAAAGAAAAAAAATAGAGAAATGGTGTCTTTGATTACCTTCACTAATGTATTTAGTTTTCTATTCGAATATTATTGTAATTAAATTTTCTGCTATAATAGTTTTCAATTATTTATTCGAAGTTTATTATTTATCATTGTTTATTATTATTTTGATTAATTAATTATCGTAATAGAGTACAATCACTTTTATAATTCTGTTCAAGATTGAAATTTGTTTTATCAATATTCAAAGTTAAAATTTCTAGTTGTTTATTGTGATTTGTTAGGTTAGGAATTTATGATTGTATTATGTGTTGTACCCATGTTGTTGTTGGAATATGCTGCCGGATATACCGATGGACATGGAGTGGGAGGATATTATGTGCGGTGCTCTACCACTGACGCCGAGGGAAACATGGCGCAACAAGTAATGAGGGGTCATGGGAATGTGTGGGGGATTGGCGGACAGGTACAAGTCCATCTTGATGCGTGTAGGGACCAGGGAGGCAGCCTCTATGCCTAGGGTGTTCGGGCCTACTCACGCGCAAGAATGGGTGGGTCAGAGCTCCCGATGATGGCATGCGGGACCCTCGAGGTGTGCATGGGGGGGACGCGTAACTGTGAACGGCAAGCGAAATGTGTGTCTGGATCAGGTATAATACGTCCGGGAAGGGTAGCTCTCCTGCGGAGAAACATTCTGATCATCGGAAAAGGTGATTAGTATGTTTTCAAGGAGGCTCGGGAGACCCCGATGGAATGTCCGAGTTCGGACGAGCTAGGGAGGGCAGACTGCGCTGCTATGAAACCCTGAGGCGACTGTGTTAAGCTTTTAAGCGTGGGCTGGTCGTCTTGGGGAGTTTAAAAAAAAAAGTTAAATCTTGTTAAGCTATAAAATCCAGGAAGCCGTTACTCCAAACTACAATTTTCTTTATATCTGAATCAAAAAACAAATCTAAATTTTTATCACTAAATTTGATTTCTTAGAATTTAAACATCATATAGAATGTTGTCCTCGACCTTTCTTTTTCCTGTTTAGCCTCTGGTAATTTACCGTTCAGATAATACTTCAGAGGATGAATGAGGATGATATGTATGAATGTAAATGAAATGTAGGTCTTGTATATTCTTAGTTCGACCATTCCTGAGATGTGTGGTTAATTAAAACCCAACCACCAAAGAACACCGGTATTCACGATCTAGCTCAAATCCGTGTAAAAATAACTGGCTTTACTACGACTTGAAAGCTGGAACTCTCGACTTCCAAATCAGCTGATTTGGGAAGACGCACTCACCACTAGACCAACCCGGTGGCTTGTTGTCCTCGATCTACAACGTGTTAATTCAACGGTTTCTTCACCAATGATTCATCAAAATTAGGTAACACTAATATTTTAAGTAAATATTAAAAAAAAAATTTGAATTGATTAATTGGCATTACTTATCAAAATTTAGAGAGGGGTTAAAACATAGATGTGCAATAGTTTTACGTAGGGGAACTTCAGTAGTAATGGCAATGTTTAATCACATATTGGAGGGAAAAGTATAACGTAACAGTACATCGTAGATCGGAAGCTACCAGTTCCCGATCCAGCAATTCATTCCCTCCATGCGAGAAAACTGAGCATCCTCAATTTAACCCTTTTGTTTGGATTTCGTTAATGTTAGATTTGTTTTCAGATAGAATCAGAAATGGATATTTGTCTGATCGTTCGCTTCTCCTTCTTTTATTTTAATTTTGAAATTAGAAATTTGTACCAGTATTAAAAATTAAACACCACTACATTAAACTTCGTTTATATATTTCTTATCTATAACCTTCTTTAATGATTCACTCTTTATTATTTTTGTAATCATCTTCTGACAGTAGCGACCCCAAATCGGGTCTAGAAGTCTTTGAATCCTCTCCTTAATTAAAGAAATAATAAATAAGAACATCTATACTTTCAATCTGACAGTGAATTCGAAAAAGATACATAACTTCATTGTTTGAATGATATTAGTACTGTTATTTTTTTTAATGTTATTTTTATCTTTAATAAACTACTATTTTTTGTATCATTGTACTTTCTTCCTGTAATTCCTTTATTTTCATACGGAAAGTGTTAGTAATAAAATCAAATTTCTTGAATTTTGTTTTTTTATTGAACTGTTTTACATCAATTTTCTTATAATTAAATTCTCTATAAGTTTTAATAATAAATTTTAGCATTTGTTAATCATTTAACAATGTTATTGTATTACAGACGTCAAAAAGCGTCTTTTTAGACAATTTTTTTTTTGTTTGTTTTACGTTGGATATTATGAAAAATATTCTAGATATGATTTTGAAACCTGTTTTATTCAATTTGTCACAAAAAACCATAAGAAACTTTCTCACTTTTTGCCAAGAATCAGGAGAAATCGTTCGCTAGCCGTAACCCGCTCACAGAACGTTTCCGGATCCATCATTATATAAACTTTTTTCATTATTTTTACTAGTAAAATGAGCTCAAAAAGCGCTGGAAATATTACGTGAATCATTCTGTATGTATTCAATATCCTTCCTTCCGCGCAAATCTTTTTTACAAACTTTTTTTCTCTTTTTATTGTTATTGTTCTATTCTGCGTTTCGTTTTATTCAAGATTATATCACTCTCTCGAATCGTGCTTACGTGTTAGAAAATAAAAATAAACGAAACAAAATCAAAAGTATGATTCCGAGATCTCAGGACTGTAAATATTTGGGTTTTCATCTTGATCGACGACTTACTTGGGCGAAACATATCAAATCTAAGCGGAAACCGTTGGATCTCAAGTTTAAACATGTGCTGGCTGATAGGACATAGATCTCGGCTTTCAGTAGAAAGTAAATTGATTTATAAATCCGTTTTGAAGCCTGTTTGGACTTACGGGCTTGAATTTTGGGGTAGCATGCAATTCCAGTATTGATGTACTTGAACCCTACCAGACAAATTCATTGCGAAAATGCTATACATTCCCTGGTATATATGCAATAGCCTCATATATAATGATCTTAATTTGCGAACCGTTCGGCAGGAAATCTCTCTGGTCAGCCTACGGTATCAAAATCGTTTGTATCGGTACCCGAATTATTTGGCGGTTAATTTAATGTATAACACGATCAATGATTTTTCAAGATTGCTAAGGATCAATATTGTTGGTTTGCCTTATCGTTTCAATTAGGTGACTTTATGGTATGGCTGTATGGAGCTCTTTTATTTCATTTCTTTGTCACCAGCCGCTGTGTCTGTGACTACTTAATGTAAGTTCAAATATAGATATTATTTATTTATCGTTCAATTATCTTGCTGAACAGATTGTAAAATGTTGCTGTGTCATAATAAAAAAAAATTGTTGGAATTATGATTACAACAGACGTGGATTAAACATAGATTGAGATTTTTATTTGAATATTGCATATTTTTCATCGGAACAGCATTTAACGAGTATTTTTGAGAAAAGATGGAAAGTATGTAATAACCCAGAAAAGGTTCGGTTTGCAACAGTTAACACTTAAATAATAATTTCAAAGCTCAAAAATAATTATTATAAAATTATGTATTGAATTAAATAATATTTAAAAAAATAAAATAGACCTTTATTTTTTTTTTTAATAATAATTTTTAATTTATAATTATTTTTAACGTATCGTAAATATTTTAATAAAACAAAACAAATTAAGAATAGTAAAAATAATACTAATAATAATAATAATAATATAATGAATGTGTATCCTATTGCACAACAGGTCCACTGTATTAGGCATATGTGTGTTAACGAAAAGAAAAAAAAGATAAGAATAATTAGAAACTGTCCTTGGAATTAATATCGCCCACCTTGGGTTTATAATTAGCCTGCTAAATTTAACCCTTACCTTACCTACCTTCTTTACCGCAATGTAATTTGATATGTCGACTAATTTATGAAGGATAATGTAAAATAAAATGAAAATAAGAAAAAAAGGAGAATTTAAAAATTTTGTTAATAAAAGTTATACGAAGTGAATGTCTAAGACAAAAAGTCTGTTTGAATTAATAGAATATGTGTGAGTGCGCGTGTCCAAAGTAAAAAATCGTTAAATATATCCGTGTAATTATTTATTCTAGATCAATTATATCTTTTACACGGAATTTGAAGCTTTATTATTATTCTAATGTTTTATAAGAAATTAAATTCTTTCAATTTTTTTTAAGCTAAATCGAATTTAGAACCGTATTAAACAGGAAAAAATCATTTTAAACATATATCTTTTTAGTTTCCTAATATCTTATGTGTTCTTGTTGTTCTCGCTTAATTTAGGTGATTATAGATTATTGCTTTCCCGGTGATAACTACGAATTTTCAAATATAGTTATTCCGACCTAATTAGAATAATTATTTTTTAAAACTAGCGAAATTTATACATTCGTTTTAGTAAAATAAATAATAGAATGTAAATAATTATGAAAAATATTTGTTATTATCCACGACGGAAAGGAGACGCTATATGCGTTTTGGGGTAACAGGTTTTGTGTGTATATTTATGTCTGTAATCATTTCCCTCGAAAACTACTGAACCGATTTCGATGCGGTTTTTTTCATCACATAGGTATCACTTCACAGCAGGTTCTTAGACATGTTTTACGGTTATAAGCCGCCAGGAAGTGTTGCAATAAATATGTTACTTCAAAACGCCTTCGTGGATTTTTAAAATTTGTAATCTTATCACTTCTATCTTGGATGAAGGGTTATTTATTAATAAAAATTATATCATCTATCTCCTTGGCAGAGTGAAGGACCAGGGTTCGAATCCTGATCAGTCATGGCATTTTTAATATGCTAAAAATTTTCATTTTCATTTTTCCACGTGAAAGCTTTTGTGGTAAATCAATTCATCATTAAAATAAAAAGTCCATTTTACAAGAAAATGTTAAATGACGCATTGCCTTCTAAACAGCAATCCATAATAGTATGTATCCGGTTTAAGTTACTACGTGATCAACATTAACTAATATAAGAGTTATTTAAAATGATCTTTTACTTTTATACATAGCTTCATCCTCGTTGTAATAATGAACTTAAAAAAAGTTATATAAGTATTTTTAAAAAATCTCTTTCAGCACGCCGGAAAGTGAAGGTAGATTTCACCGATGCTAAGTAGGAGATAAAAAATTTGTCCACCTTAAAGTTAACAAAAAACTTCAAATTTACTCAATACGAAAATGGTAGTATGTGAAAAAATGTTTGACATATTTAGCATATGACAAGCCCCATCTTACAATTCCAGCAACAGTTTGGTCATCCCTTGTTGTAACGGTTCGTCATATCAAAAATTATTTCGACCAAAGGTTTTAGGTAATGTTTAGAGAATTAACGACCACTTTAAATAGATTCGATACTGTGCCTATTAAGGGAGGTATGATTCTTTTTTGTCTTCTAAACCCCATTTTTCCACCCCCTGTGTCAATGGTTGGTGATGTCAAAAAACTTTACTTATATAGGTTTTTGGCCCTTACCCAAAGAATAGTAAGAACGAATCAGATATTTTACTTAATAAGAAGTTATAGCGATATTTTGTTTTTTCGAAACAAAAACCCATTTCCACCTCCATGGACCGATTTTGCCCATTAGAAAACCCAACCGAGATTTTGGGTCGTTATATTTTATGTATAAATTTGAAAGTGATTGGCGCAGAATGACGGCAGTTATCGTGTCTACAAGAAAGTGAAATATATATATATATATGTATATATATATATATATATATATATATGTATGTATATATATATATATATATATATATATGTATATTTAAATTTTTTAAAATGACGGGGATTTTGGAACCTGGGAGACGTGAAACGCGAAGATATGTCGAAATTTTTTGGAAGTCGAATCATGGTAGCTTTCTTATGAGATTTACCTAAAAGTTACAAGAATATGAAAAACTTTGCTAGTCTGTATGTAAGTGACCCATCGGGTTGGTCTAGTGGTGAAGGCGTCTTCCTACATCAACTGATTTGGAAGTCGAGAGTTCCAGCGTTCAACTCCTAGTAAAATCAGTTATTTTAACACGGATTTGAATACTAGATCGTGGATGCCGGTATTTTTTGATGGTTGGGTTTCAATTAACGACACATCTCAGGAATGGTCGAACTGAGACTGCACAAGATTACACTTCATTTACACTCATACATATTATCCTCATTCATCCTCTGAAGTATTATCTGAAAGGTAATTACCGGAGGCTGAACAGGAAAAAGAAAGAAAAGTCTGAATATAAGCGTATGTATTTTCACTTATTCACACTGGCAATGTGACAACAAAATGTTAGGTTCGTACAAGCTCCTCTTGTACTGTGACTAGATACCACTAATGACGATTTGGCAACAATTCATTTGGTTGAGTAGTAGCAGTGGATATTTTTAACTACGTATATAACCAATGCCTGTGAGGAAGCTAGGTTCCCCGCATAGTAAAATTTACCGTTCAATTTTGAAAAATGCTACAATTAAATAGTTTTAACTTAAAAAGTTGCCTTTAAATTGAATGCCGTTGATCGAAAAATACTGAGACCGGTGTAACATATTTAAAAATAATGATTTTTGATAATAAGTCTTTTAATATGAAGTATTTTTTTCCAGTTTTACACGATTATAAAATAGTAATAGCTTATAAAATAAGGAAAAAACGGTAGTTTATTTCGTTTTCTAAATTTTTTTTTTGGATAAAATTTTATAATGAAATAAATTCTCATTAGTTATCAAACAAATGACTGGAAAACAAAATTAGAACATCTTTTTACTTTATTTTATTATTCTAGTTATTAAACTTTAAATACGTCGGTTGATATAACGTGACTAGTATGGCATTTAAATAATAATAGAATAAAAATAAGTAACCCAAATAGAATAAATATATGAATATGTTGAAACATTGTCGCTGTTGTACGATTATTATCTCATTTAGGTTCGACCTAGTGTTTAAGCAGCACGGAATATTTTATTAGGATATAAAGAGTGTTTCTCTTTCTTTCTTTTTTATTTTATTCATTACCTTTATCTGGAAACTTATTTTTACTTGAATTTCTAAATAAATTTACTCTCCATCTATTTTTAGGTAGATTTCATAAGAAAGCTATCTGTTGTAATGGGTACCATGATTCGACTTCCGGAAAATTTCGACGTATTTTCGCGTTTCACTTCCCCAGACCCTAAAACCACCGTCAGTTCTAAAGTATATATATATATATATATATATATGTCGGAGAGGCGAGGAGATTTGTCAGGGATTCAACGTTTTGTGCTTCACTCATCTTTACTATTACAAGTGGAGAATATATAAGATTATAATAAAGTTCAATTAATAAAAATGAGCAGACAACTCGCACAATGAAACAATTACAAATGATAACCATCACTCATCAATAACTCAGTAGTACACGAACCATAATATAAGACTAATTCAATTTAGAATTCAAATAATATTAAAACAACTTGCGATAGACCGAGGCTCAGGGAAATAACGAATTCACGATCACCAGGACGTCTGTTCGATCTGGGTTCCAAAGCAAGACTACCTTTTCTCAATATTCTCAAATAATATACCTACTGCATATTTCCTTTTCCTTATTAATTTTATGATACCCCTATCGTCCTGGGATCCCGACTACGTTGACAACCATGTGCCTACCTAGGCCTAAGCCTACCGCAATAAAACAATTTAAACCTTATTTTACAAAACATTACAAGTAATAGTACATTTCTTAAAACTACTAAAAATACAGATATTCTAAAGAATATTCTCATCGTTTTGTCGGAAGATACTCCACTGTACTTTATTCTCCGACATATATATATATATATATTTCACTTTCTTGTGGACACGATAACTGCCGTAATTTTGCGCCAATCACTTTCAAATTGTTCCTTAAAAATAAAAATTGGACCATAGGGGTGAAAATGGGGATCTTTTTCGAAAAGAAATATTGCTATAACTTTCTTATTGAATAAAATATATAATTCGTTTAAAGTTCACACTATTTTTTTCGACAAGGGCGTAAAACTTTTAAGTAAAGTTTTTTGATATCACAACCATTGGTTCAGTAGGTGGAACAAATGGGGTTTTGAAGGGGAAAAAATCATACCTCTCTTAATAGACACAGTATCAAATCGGTTTAAAGTGATCGTTGGTCCTCTAAAGATTATCTAATCCTTTTGTCTGAAAAATATTGGTATGATCAACCCTTACGGCAAGGGATGACCAAAATGTTGCTGGAATTTTAAGATGGGGCTTATCATGTGAAACTTGATAAGTTTCACATGGGGCTTAAACATGTGAAACTTTTTTCAGATGCGACCATTGTATTGAGTAAATTTTGAAGTTTTTTGTTAACTTTAAGGTGGAAATATTTTTTATCCCCTACTTAGGACTGGTGAAATTTATCTCCGCCTTCCGGCGTACCGAAGGGATTTTTTTTGTTGATTGTGGTATGAAATAGTTTTATATATATAATATTTTGGTAGTTAAAACTATAAAAACTTAGTAATTTCACTTTTGACTGTATTTGTTCAATTTTTGTAACTTTGTTGTAAAAGAAGAAAAACAATACATTTTTTATTCTCTATAAAACATATTAAATGAAGTTGAAAAGACATACGGGCTATCAGAGAAAATTATCATACGTACATGTATAATAGCTTTATTGTTACGTTAATTTTTTCTGTTTTAAAAATACTCCCATTCGGTTTATTTGTAAAAAAGAGTACAATACTAATTTTAGTGCTGTCCATATTAATTGATTTTATTTATTTTTTTTTTCTTATATTCATAACGTACCGAAAAAAAATTAGAAGAATAAATCTTATATATATAAAGATAAAAAAATCTTAATATTTTGAAAATTTAGACATTAAAAGTGTATAAATGTATAAACATTGAGAAAGAAAAACATTCTAAAGTTAGGAAAAATAATAATTCTGAATTTTTAAATCTATGGATCCTGTTCACATTGACCTTGTTTTATAACGGTCTTATTGCGTAAAAATATTCCTAACTGGTCATTTGATTATTATAAACGCACGCGCATTCACACAAAAAACACATAATTTAATACTATAAAACTAAAAAAAATAAAATTATATTTATATTATATACGGTTCTTTTTTTTAAATATGTATAAATATAACTGAGAAATATATATTTGCTTTATTTTATTTTATTACAACTTATATTAAAAAACGGTATATATGTATATAAATATATTTATTTATTTATTTGTCTTTATGAATATTTATAAGTGTTAAAATTTATAATATGAAAATAAACCTTGCGACAAGTTACTAGTTTCACTTGGTAATAAGAGAATATTATAATCTCCTCACAGAACTGCTTGTTCGCCTTGAACTTGACGCCTGTGGGATAACTATACCACTTTCCATATTCTCCATATATATATATATATATATATATATATATATATATATATATTGAAATCGTTTACCAGCATGTGTGTATAAAATCAACCATATGTCAATCGATTTGTTTTTTAATTTTTAAATGCATATTTTAGTATTTAAATTTTAAAAAACACATTTAATACCAGTGTTATCTGTTTATTATATTATTTTTTTATATTTGACAATAATAAAATATTATTATTACTAAAGCGATTTTTTTTTTACTGAATTACATGAAAATTTGAATTCTGTCATTAATTTTTCTTATAAATATTTTGTTTAAAATATTATAACTGTCATTTTTATATTAGGAATATAGTTTAATAACTTTGGAAAACAACTGAAAAACGATACTAAAAAAATTATAAAGAATAAGACTTCTTGAATATTAGACAACTATTATTTGTAAGTTAAAAAAAAAAACAACAAAAAAACATTTAAATTAATACAAAGAAGTGTAGTTACAAACCATCGTAAAGTAAAATTACTGTCGCGAAGGTGACCAAAAATTTTTCTAACATTTTAACATAAATACAAAATTTTAAAATCCTAATAAAACTTTCTCAAATTTGTATCACCTTAAAAATAAAAAAGTTTTGAATTAAAAATGTTATTTTTAATTGAAATACTAATTAAAAAATGATGTATTAAAAATTTTATTTCCAATTTAATAAGTAATTAAAGTATTCTTAATTATTTTGTGAATCAATAAATATTCATTGAACTATAAATTCAGAGAATTCTATTTTTTTATAAAAAAAATAATGCCTTATTCAGGAAGTTGTTTTTTTTGAGAATTGTTTAAATGTTAAAAATACCAGTTAGTATTTTTCTACCCTCTCGAAGCAGAAATTGTGTCTTACAAATATTATATATGTATCTTGGGTGTAACTAACTTAAACATTACAGAAGTGATTCATCAAATGACACTAGTTGCTCAAGAAAATTTCGTAACCATTCCTATGAATAACAATCCTCCTATCCTATAACTAAAAGAAAGCGAATAATCAATTAGGTTCCCGTTACTTTCTTTACAAACTCTATATTTAAGCCCTCCAAAATTCAAATAATATTCAGCCAACGATACTTTGACTCAGTTTAGACGATATAATTAAAACCATTCTCTCAAATGATGCAATTCTTAATATAGACACTTATACAACAAATACTTTACATTTGTCACAAAACAAGGACAGAAAATCTATAAGCAAATAAATATAAATAAACTTGTATATAAATAAATATAAATGTGATTGGTCGAGGGGGGTGGAGGTGCAACATAAAAATAAACAAAATTTTTAAGGTTATTACTTAATAATCATCAAAATTATAACGCTAGTTGTTAAGTTTTGTGAGTTTGTATCTTATCATAATAATTGTGATATTTCATCGTAATTTGTAATTATTGTTATTTTTAACGTGTATTGTTATTGAAATTATGTTCTGGGTTTTGTATATTTAGATTATGTGTTTTTTGAATTGTATAAATGTAAACTATGTAATTGTTGTAAAATTGAGTTATGTAAATAAAATAATAATTATCATTATTAGTAACTTACGTATATGTTAACTTGTTATTGATTTGTATCATATGCACTTGTATCAGTACTCATTAGATTTGTATCATGTATCATATATGCCATGTTTTTTTTCTGATGAAATGTGTTTAATTAATGATTGTATGTGTTTAGATTTTCAAATAATTGTCAGAGATTGTTTAACTCATTTTTATTACATATTTTTTTACATCATATAATATGAAAATTATATTTTTTATGCTTTGAATTATTATTATTACTGTTATTATCATGTTATGCACAGATTCATTACTTACATTTATTTTTACTTTGTATATATAAACTTGTTATTGATTTGTATATGTTAAACGTATATATATATACATTATTAGTTTTTGTGTTCAATGTACAATATACAAAGGCTCAAGTGGCTATTCAGTTGTACTAAATAAATAAATAATTAGTGTTATTATTAAATTTTAAATAAACCAAAAAAGTTATTAAAAATCCCAAAAATTTATATTTTTAAACTCTGATCGACTCGTCTACCCTCAAATATGAGAGAGTTGCTTGTTGTTCACCAGTTGGAACGGTTGCAACGTACACAGGAATATAAATATATTTTTGAAGCTGTTTCTATAGCTGGAGTAAAACAGAATGAAAATAACACATAATTTTTATGGTTTAAATGAAAATTAATTATCCTTTATTTGTATTGTTTTTTTTTTTTTCACCATATAAGATCGAAGCTTGTGTATGGGAATATGAAATGGAAATTTTGTAGCGTATGAAAAATTCTATGACTTAACGGGATTCTTACCCGAAATCTCTGGATGAAAGGCCAAGACGGCCTTTACTGAAATTATTTGTAAAAAAAGTCATTAAGAAAATCATGTTTTTCAAAAATATTTATTTTATGTAACAACATTAAGTGCAATCCAATAAATATTAATTTAAAGTAACTTTAATATTAAAATAAAATGAATTCAATATTAAAGTAAAAAGTACATAGTTATTATTTACCAAACAGAAAATAAATTAGCTGTAGATGCCGTATAAATACAGTTTTTTACAATTAGTAATTCAAACAGAAAGAAAACACATAATATTGTTCATACGCATTACAAAATAAAAACTGAAAAATGATATTAAACTTTGTGGGTGTGTGTGTGTGTGTGTATGTATGTATATATATATATATATATATACATACATAAACACCTTTACAATTTTAGGTTGTTCCTACAGTAATAGTAAGCCAGCTACCAAGGTTAAACGCCTACAAATCAGACTGTTAAAGAAAAAAGAAGTACTGAATTTTCTGTATCTTATAAAGTTTCTTATTGTGTTTTACTTACCTAACCTTGGAACGTTAATTCTTTTCAATTAAATACACGTACTTTTTATTACCTAATTTCGTTGAGTTTTCCCCCCAAAAAAGATGAATTAATTAAATTTCAAAAAGTATTTTAACCGAATTTAATATTCTGTATTTTTTTAAATTACCTGATTTTTTCCCCGTAAAAAATATTAATCAGGTTATTTAATTTTGTATAGAGTTTTTTTTTATTAAGAGTTGGGACTAGAAAAAATACAAATGAAAAGGTTTCTGATTGATGACTTGATATATTGTCTAATCCAGTGGCTTCCAAACTTTTCCGAGTAGCGGCACCATTTTTCAATTAAAAATTTTTTATGGCGCCCTACCCTAAATAAAAGTATGACTTCTCGTAAGCAAGAGATAAAAATAAATAAAACTGGTGTATCTTCATTATTTTTTTACTTTATTAACATTAAATTAATAATTATAAATGTCTTAGTTCAATTAATTATGAATCTTTTAGAATATTTCGCGTCGCACAGTTTGGGAATCACTGGTCTAATCATAAGTATTATTTTATTTTAAGTTTACCAAATGTATAAGTTATTTCCAACATAAAATTTTGCTATAATCTGAATAAATATCTGACGTGGACACTACATGACTTCCTTGTATGCCTTAATAAATTACATATACACATTTTTAAAATTACATAAAATTTTATTTCACTAATAATTTATGATTTTTTTTAAATATATTTTTTTTATTATTATTGAATTATTTATTGTAAAACTTTTTTTACAGTCAGAGGTTAATAATTACTAATAGATCAAAGTATTTAATTAAACTAGATAAAAAAATAAGTTAAAAAAAAAAAGGAAATGGAAGTCGGAATCAAACCGATGTGCCTTCCCCTTGCAAGATCCGAATATTTCATTAATTGAAATTTTATTTGGCTGTAACTCTGGAACCAATGAAAATAAGTACCATTTATGAATCGTTGAAAAGCTCTCGATGAGGGCTTATTACTACAACTAAGAAAAAGTTTAAAATCCGAATTTTTTTGGATTTTGGACTTTTTTTTAACACTTTTGTTCCAGTCGATTGCATTCCAAACGGGAGGCGGACAACAAGATGTTACAGCAGTCCTAAATCCAAAATTTCAACATTCTACGGCTAATCGTTTACGAGTTATGCGAGATACATACGTACAGAGGTTTCCCCGTACTAGTCAAAATAGATTCAGAGATGGTCAAATGGATATTTCCGTTGAAATCTGGAAACCGAAATTTTTTACGATTCAAATACTTCCTTGTGTGAATTCACATTATTTTGTTCAGTATAAACAAAATATAAATTAATTCAATTAATTAAACTAAAGACAAATTCAAAATAATTCAATTTAATTAAACTAATTAATTTATTATAAACAAATATAAGTTAATGAATTACATCCACTCTCAACTCTTAGCAAATAAAACATAATTTTGTTTCTGTTTTTTAATTGGCTTACTTTCTTAATCACTGCACGCTATAGTGTTTATTATCGCTGAATTACGTGGATACTATGTTCTATTGGGTTACCTACAATCTATTTTTATTTAACAGGATATTGAGGAACTGTAGGCTAGAATATTTTATCTTTTCTTAACACACCAGTTTTTACAGACCATTTATCTATATTTTCAATAGGAGTATAACTAATAATATTTGCATTTATTATTTATTCAACTCGTGTAGAAAACGGGTTCAGATTCCGATGCAGAATTATCATATTTTCACTTGACATTTAATGTATATCTCATATTAAAATTTCCACTTACAGTTTTTCAAAACTTTTAAGTTTCCTAGAATTAAAAATAAATTTAAACATTTACTTTCATATCAGATAAAAATACACTAACCGTTCGGTGTTGATTTTGAACACTTACCTATCGTTACCTTGGCGTTTTGTGTCTGTATCCTTCTTAGCAGTCGTTATTTGTAAAAATCACATTGATTACAAGGAACCTGATATAAGACCCGATTCACTCAAAAAAAAAAAAAACTAAGTAAAACCGCCCTCAAAAACAAGAATTCCATGTCAAGCTTATTATGAAATTTATAAGTGAAGTTGACCTTGATTTAACTGAATTGAATACAGGCAAATTTTGAGCTCAGCATGTCAAGGTCCCTGAAATTCAGGTGAAATTTATGTATATCTTTTATTTTTTTTTATCAAATTTATTTGATTATAATTATCATTATATAATCATTATCATTATATAATTATTATTCTCAGAGAAGACAACTGTTTTTCCCCTCATATTCTCCTTCTGATGCTTTATATATATATATGAATCACTGCCGGAAGAATGAGTACAGCAGGAAATAAAAATATCATTTTCTTTGTAACATTAAATTGAGCATTTGGTAGGGGGGGATTCTTTTTCGTAATACCAATGGATTTACAATTATACTTTAATAGTAATAAATTACAGTACCCTTAAACAAATTTATTTGTTTTAAATTATAAATTTTAAAATTTACCAATTTTTAGATGTTATGAATAATTTTTTTTTATGAATGAAGGTAAAAAAATAAAATAAGATAAAAGATTAACTGATTCGTTTATTTAGGAATATGTTGAAGACAGTTGGCAACCCTTTTAGAGCCTCTTTTTTTATAAGAAACGTTACTTCATTTATCCTATACCAGTACCTACAAACCACATTCACAGTCCAAGTCTCTCACTATTCACTGTTTATTATCTGTACAGTTGGTATTGCTGTAACAAGATGAAGAGAATGTTGTTGCCCTGTTTGCCGACTGACTCATTGTTAAACCTTTACACATACATTTACTTGTACATCCTGCTAAACAAATATTATTTTAGTTCTATTTAACTGCTTCTTTTATTATTTATTACTTTTTCACCGATTTGTATACGCTTTTCAATTTTATTTAATTTATTCATTGTATATTTTCCCGTTGAAGAAATTCTTAATTAACGATGTAAAATTATGTAAATGAATTATTTCAACCAAATTTATTTTTTTAACGATTTCAAAAATATTTTGATTTGTATTCAATTTAAGATATTTATGTTTGTAACACATCATTATTTTTGATCGAAATTATTTTTACTTATAATAGATTAGATTAAAAATAAATTGAATCCTCTAGGTTTCTTATATATAAAATGAAATTACACATTGTTATTTTTTTCTTTTTTTGTTTATTAACTTCCAGGATCACGTTAGGTATTGCTTCAAAGGATGAGATGAATGATTTGTAGGGTGTGTGAAAATGCCATACTTGACTGGGATTCGAACCCGGGAGCTCCGAATGAAAGGCCATGAGGTTACCATTCGCGCCACGGAGGTCGGCATACATTGTCATTTAATTACAACTAACCTACCGTTTTAACAAATGTTTTGTGTAAAAAAAAATACAGCTTTCGAGCTTTTTTTATCTCTTGCCAATAAACTTATTCTCTTTATCCTAAGCTATTTTACTTTCTCGACTATAAAGTTATACTGTACAATTTTACAGATACTATGTAAAAGAAATATGCTAATCGGTCTGATTATGCAGAGGTTTTACAAATCGTGATGTTTTATGACCATCTCTTTTAACCAATATCATAATTTTAAAAGAAAAATTCCAGAAGGATGTTTGTTGGCGCCTGAGTTTTTTCCTGATATTTTTATGTGTGGATGGATCAATATGTTAAAATGAGGTATTAATGTCATTAAGTTTTGTCAAAATTGGTCAAGGAAACAGGAAGATACAAACCTTACTGGTTCCGAATCTCCCAGACTTCACTCAAAGGATCGGTAAATTTTTTCAGGTAATTTAATATCCATTTGATATATGATACTGTCTGAGGTGTTCGGCCTTATTTTCTTCTTCTTTTGTAATGGAAGCATCGACTGATTTGGTTATTTTGCCCTATGAGAATGAAAATTTGTAAGGTATGAAAAATGCCATGCCTGACCGGGATTCGAACCAGTACCTTCAGAAGAAAGGCTGACACGCTACCGCTCCTCCACGGATATCGTCCTAATTCAAATCCACATAAAGGATGACGGAGAAAAAACTTTTCTCTTTTTTATCTCCTCTGCTCTCAAAGTCACATTATTGTAGTATAGATGATTCCAATACATTAGAATGCCACTTGGGTTATATACTCGTATTTAGGCAATTTCATTCAGATATGGAAGGGGGTTTAAGTTTAAGTTTGGGAGAAAGGAGCTTAAGTTTTTTTCTTTTTTCGTTAGTTAACACTTTCATTGATATCTTCAAACTGAATAAACTGATTTTGGTGAAATTTAGATTATGGATTACCGATGCCTTTAATTTTGGTTGCAACTGGTCAAAGGGGGTGGGGAGCAACGGTCGCCATGGTTCTCGTTTCTAAAAATTTGACTCAAAGAGTAAGAATAATTTTTTGTGTGATTCTATACTTATTTACTTTAATGTCCCATCTAATTTTCCTCCTAAGTATAGTCTGCCTTCGGGAGCTGGTTTTTCTTTTAATGGTAAAAAAACGTATAAATAAATAATTTGTAAAACTTAATTTGTAAATTTAATGTCGTTGTATATATCGAGAGTAATTGTCTATATCGATTGTCATTGTCTATCGATCGTTTTCTATGTCAATACCGACTTCCTCAGACAGTTGTGTTCTTTTCTCGCCCGGCCGTCTAGCCAGGGGGCTCCACCTCCTGCACCCTCGACGCGTTTGAATCCTCATATTTGTGAGAATATTAACCATTTTACAAATATTTATTAAAGAAAAAAAGATAAGTAATTTTACTTCTTATATTTCTGTTGCCATGATGATAGAAGTATAATGAAGTAAAAGGATTAAACTCTCACATGTTATACAAGTATATATATCGTTCATATCAAGAAGCATAGTTATTTATTTTTATAAAATAATTTCAAACAACTTACGTCTACAATAGTTTTTTTAAACAAAATGTAAAAAAAATTAAGTACAATAAATATTGTAAATTGTTAATAGTACAAAATACAATTTATTATACAATTGTTAGTTCAATTTTTTCCGCTAGATGGTAGCCGCCCGGCGTACCACGAGATCCGTTCTGCACCAACAACTAAAATAAATATGTGAGCCCATACAACAAACAAACCAACACTCCATGTATTTTACAGGAGAGATTTTCCTTTAATTATTATTTTTATTAGTGGATGTTTATTGCATTACTACATACAATACTTCTTTTCTGATGTTTTTATCTAAGCATTTTTCTACGTAAGTTCCTTATTTAGAAGCACTGTTTTATTTTCGTAAAATCGGTCATTTGTCATTAGAACAGCAACTTCTTTAAAAGAATTTTTATTTTTGTTATTTCATAGTGTTGTTCGAATTATTTTGGTAGATCTATATTAACTAAGATGTAACTATTCAGTATTAAGATAAGATGTAATTGTGTTTATTTAATAAAATTCTGGCTGTTTGTTCCTTAATGCAATAGAAAAGTTAAATTATTTACATATTTTTTTCCACCATTATAATTAATGAAAAAGTGTATAACGTTTTTTTATAAATTATTGATTTATCTAATCTACATATCGGTCTTAATATTTATTAACAGAATAAAGAATTGGAGAGACAGATTTATGTAATACCCGTTACTTAGCTACTAATACTATTATTACAATTAACTAAATTTTATTAGTATGAGCTACGTATGTTGATCTGCAAGCAAAAAAAAAACCTTGCTTGCCAACAAGATTTCTTGTACAAACTATTTTATTACTTATGCACCGTTACAATATGTAGGTCTACTGATGTTAATAATTTAGTGCGCTGAGCCAGTATACAGTTTCAAACGCCTTCTTGGTTTTGCATTAAATTGATCATGATTTCTTTTAAGTTCCGTTTCTTTTAACTGAATGGATGATATATAATTAATTATGAAATTTCTGTAACGGTTTTGATATAGGATACAATCTATATTTATTTCTTTATGTGTTTTAATTTACATACTAATAAATAAATAAATAAATGTTTATACAAACACACTCACTCATACAGTATAACAGGGTGTATAACGAGCGGCCTTCATATCGTTACATATCTTGAGTTATGTTAAACATTCATTAAATCGCATAACATCACAACTGCTAGCATAGATTATCAGTAAAGCAAACGTTGCGTTCATTAAAAAAAACTGTTGTATGTGTGTATATTACTTATATATACCCATACATTGTAGAATATAAACATTATTCGTAAATGTAATGATTGATATTGTAAAACTGCACTGTTATTCTAATTAACTATCTGATTATATTATTTTTATTGTAGGTTATTACATATAGAATTTTTATTTAATATCAGTTTTTCTTCTTCGTCATTTCATAAATTATCGTTTAGAAATATATCCTTCGTACAAGATTACAATGGACTGTATACGGATATAAACTATCAATTGGCATTTAAGAGCGAACGAAAACGATTCGTCATTTGAATAATAATGAGAGAATTTATAACGTTGGATTGACATACGAATAGTTATTTAAATGTCTTCAGTAATAGAAATTAATCTTTTGGTAATTATTTAGTTGAGGTGCCTCACCCCGAAATCACAAAACACATATCAAATTCATTCAAAATTAATATTTATTCATTTAATGATGTATTTTGGGTGTCGGTAAATAGAAAATTAATAATAAAAATTTACATAGTGATACAAATATCACAAAGAAATTCGAAAAAAAATACTTATATCATATTGAAACATTATATTTAAAGATATAAACATGAAAATAAATTAGAAATTGTTAATATGAATCATATTGCGATGATACTTCTGCAAAATCATCACGCACGCGATTTGCCGAATCAATGTGTATCTCACTTATAATTCGCCATAAGTGGTGAAATCGTGTTTTATAATCACAATACTTAATTTTAAATAAAAATCGGAAATGGTGTTTGGAATTTCCATAACGCGGCACATTGCTTCTTACTTTCCTCCACTGACGTTCGATTGTCTGAGTATGCGCCACAATGTCAGGATCTATAAAACTGTGTGTATGATTCACGGTTAAGTGTTGGAAGTCTCCTGTTTGTAAACAATCATATGATTTCCAACAGTCACTAATAATTGTAGAACCTGGGTGTACATGGTCCTTTATAATGCGAAGCAAAGTTTCCTTATCGCGTGTTGGTACTGGAACCATGAAAATAATTAAATAAAGAATCTGCATTATCGAGTGTATCAATATTCAAATATCTACTTTTCCGACATTTCCTTCGTAAATGCATTTCAAAAGATTTTACAACGATTTGATATGCTTTTTTGTGATTTCGGGGTGGCACCTCAACTAAATAATTATCAATCTTTTTTTGTAACTTCTATAATTCACAGAGTAAGTTTTTTTGCTAATCATATAAATTATAAATATATAATATAGCATTATATATATGTTATATGTGTCAGTCACAAATATTTGATAACATTTCCTGAATTTTGTTGAACTGTATTAGGGCATGAATTAAATGAAACCAGAGAAAATTCAAATTTTATAACAGCACAATGACATGTTGTTAACAGTACTTTGCAAAGATGCCAAGGCATCTGCGCACAGTCTGACGTGTAATTGTAAATGTAGGGGTAAATTTGTAGTCTTGAACAGACTCAGACCACTCCTCAGACGTGTGGTTAATTGAAATCCAACGACCAAAGAACGCCAGTCTCCGTGGCGCGAGTGGTAGCGTCTCGGCCTTTAATCCGAAAGTCCCGGGTCCGAATCCCGGTAAGGCATAGCATTTTTCACACACGCTACAAATAACTGATCTCATCCTCTGAAGCAATACTTTAACGGTGATCCCGGAGGTTAAACCAGAAAAAAAACTGTCAAAGAACACTGTTATCCACAGTCTAGCATTCAAATCCATATTTACAAATATTTAATTTTTTTTATGGCACTGTGAGTACTTGTGTTTTTTTTTTTTTTGATATTAGTTTTCATCTTTTTCAGTTTTATAAAACTGCGTTCATTACAGTATTTTGTGGTTTAATATTATGGTATTTATTTTATAAATTGGAAACAGTGCTAGTAAATTATATAACAATTTGGTGAGTTGTACATCAAGTAATTCTTGTTAATATGGTTATATTTTGTTTTTATGACTTGTTAATACACAAAATAAACCTCTTAATTCTTTGCGGTTTTCACTTTATGTAAATTTACATTAGTTTTGTACGACCAACCCCACTTAAATATTTTAATTTATTTTATAAGTCATAAAAATTAATTTATTTTTCATATTTTTAAAACCGCATTTAAATTATAGTATTAAATATAAAATTGCTTGTAACGCCGCCATAAATCAAAATAGAATTTCAAAGTTTCTGACACTCAAAATAGCCTTCTAAACCTGTTACAAAAACAAAACAACAAAAAAATTGCATATAAATTATATATACATTTTACCCTTATATATTATTAATTTAGCTTACATTTTAGTTAAAATAGCCTGTCATTTAGTCCGTTATACGCAGACGCCTGTCATTATTTTTACTAATTTATATCAAAATGCGTATGTTAATGTTATAAATGTGTTAAAATTACTAATATATTTGTTGCATAAGTATATTTCGTGACCGGTTGTAATGTTCAAGAACTGTTAGTGTATGTATATATATATATAAAACAGCGTAGCAATATCTTATATATATTAACAAAGTGAAAAAATAATTATAATGCATGATATAGTACTACTGTTCTTTGCATAGAATATTTTTAATACGTCCAGTGTATTTGCATTATTTTATATTAAATTTTTATTATTTAGAAATTATATGTGCTCTAAGTGTATGTAATAAACCAGTAAATTTCATCTATTATCGAGAACTAAAATTTCTAAAGTATAAAAAATTAAATAATGCAACTCAGCTTTTATTCCACAACTTAAATATGTAAATTTCTAAAGTATAAAAAATTAAATAATACAACTCAGCTTTTATTCCATAACTTAAATATGTATATATTGTATTAAAATAATTACATAATTTAAAAAATTTTTAAATATATATATATATATATCATTTTTTTTTTTTTTTTTGCTTGATGAGATCACGATATAAAGTTAAAGCTTGTGCGTGGGACACGAGAATGGAATTTGGTAGGGTCTGAAAAAGTCCATGCCAGACCGGGGATTCGAACCCGTGACCTCCAGATGATAGGTCGAGACAGTGCCACTCCGCACGAACATCGGATTTTGAAGTGAAATTACATCAAAATTTTTAAAATTAAGTGGTTTAAGTGGTGTCGTGGTTTCTGATTAAAATTGCTAAATTTTTTTTATTAAAATTACTCTAGCAATTTTAATCAGAAAATTTGATTTAGTTATCAAGTGTCACGATAAAAAACAAGATGGCCGTCATATCGGTTTTGCAATAACTCTGTTGTTTGTCGTTGGATTTTACGACTAAGATGTCCTTTTGTTCACAAAAAATGCTTCATAAGTCTTATAATAAAACACAATTTGATAAATCTAATAACTTCCTAAGCTATTTAAGGTTGAAAAATTGAAAAGACTGCCATTTTGAACATTTTCAACGAAGAATATCGTTACTTTTTATCCTATTAAAAAATGTCGTTTAAAATAAAGTATAAAATTTTATTGCGTTATCTCCAACCGTTCTTGAAAAATTTTTTTTGTTAAAAAACAATATGGCGGACAGACAGAAAAATGTGCGTTTTCGGACCTATGTTCACTGGACGTTTTTCTTCAATATGTTAAGTAGAATCACTTCCTAGAGTTTGTCCTCACCTTTTAAGGACACGCTGTATATATATATATCATAATTATATTTTACAATTTTTATTCACTACTACAACGTAACTAAATTTCAAGATATATATGATAACAATTCTTCTCTCTTTTATTATAAACTTGTCGAAGACAAATTGAAGTCCTTCCACATATATTTAGAATTAGCATAAACAAACGTTTCACTTAGATTATTGAAAGTTTTGTCCTTGAACTCACTCGTAACTTTAAATTATATATATATACATTAGTAATATAATTTATAATATTAAAAATAACATATATAATATTAAATTATTTGTTATAAGTAGGCTGAATGTTGTATGTTGGTTGTATCGTGAGTTAGATGATACGTACAAACTCTATCTGCTACTACAGGTATGTTTTTTATAAAGCCAGTTTTGGGTTCTTATTTCGAAAGCCGACACGTTTCTTAAAATGATATTATAAAAGTAGAAAAAAATAACTCTCCCTTATATTCACTAATGTGAAAACCAAAACAAGGCTGTATCCTGCAAAATTTGATTGAACGAATCTCTATCGATGTTACGTTGGCGCTACGTGAATCGCGTAAATATGAGTATCGTAGATCTCTAATTTACCATACTCCTTGCGAATCTGTCTTTTTCCTACTAACCATAACCCCTCCATTGTGTATGTATGCAACCCGATAATTGCATCCCAAAAGTTAACAAAGTGATTCAATCAGCTGTGTAAAATTGTAACCTTGTAGATTAGGTATATCGTCGTAACTTCACCAACAATCAGAAATTCTGATCATCCCAGGTCTAATATACTCCTTTATAATACAGTTCAGCCCCGATATAACTCGGCGATATACCGCGGATTCGGATATATCGCGGATTATAACCAGTCCCCCAAAAAATATCTTAATATCTGAAAATAGGATGAAGAACTAACTTGTTTCTATGTAAGTACATATTATACTGTATTGGCTTTTTCTATTAAACCATTATTGCTTGATTTTTTGCCTATTTTTTTAATTGATCCGGTTTGTGATTTAAAATTTACTTCTCGAAATATTAGCCTATAACGCGGGTGTCACCTAAGTCCCCCGATAACCGCGTTTTAGCCGAGTTACACTGTACTTAGTAACATGTCTTTCTTTCGATCGGGTACCGTGTATAAGAAACATGTATAAAAAAATTTCCCCAAAAACCCACTGCTGAGAGTAAACCGTTCCCTTATTGAATTTTAACATTGTATAAAGAGTCTATTGTCTATTTCCACGTTCAGATATTCCGCATATTATTACTGGAAATTACGAAGTAACATATTTGCACGCATTTCCCTTATAAAATCTTCTCAGTCGGTGGCACTACCCGTACCAAATTCTTCGTTACAAAACTTAAAACTAGTATATTCCCTATTTCATGCGCGTAGGAAATAAACAGTTTTCTGGATTGCAGCCACGTACCGCTCCTTAAACGAGAAGAATTACGAAACTCGCCTTTCATTTATCTTCCCTGTCGCTTAACAAAAGACATTCGTGACCGTGTACGCAAAACTTAGGATTATGTAAAATCTGTTGCTTGTAAAAAACTAATATTGTTTTATTGTTTTTTAAAACGTACTTTTTACTGTTTATCTGGCACCTTATGGATTAAATCATCAAACCCATGTTGAATGAAAATAACGAATAATACAAGCACAGCAAGCACACGCAAACACGATTGAAATAATTGGCTGCACTAACTAGTACACAGCCAGCGATATAACTATAAGATAAGACAGGTTAAAATATAATTATTACTCTAACAGATCAGATAATCATCAGCAATTTAAAATTGTATATTATTATTTAATTCATAAATAATATACATAACGATATTCAAAATTCAGAAAATTAAAATTAAAAAAATGTTTCCGCTTTTGAAATAATACCATAACCTTGTCCTAGAATAGTCTATTTGTTCGGTTACAAACATAAGAGAAATGAACGGAAATGATGAATATCTAGCTGGATATTTTCTAGAGAATATTAATATTTTCTGAAACTATAATTAATATCCTTTGAAAAGAGTGGAAGGCTGTTTTTATCCGAAAGTAATACTGTATTTAGTCATAAAATCCAGATTAATTAAAATCTATTAGGAAATAAAATTAATGTGCTTAGTTTTTCTTGTTCCCATCCAGTATTGTGATGTTATTTCTGTTTTAGAAGGGAATTACATAGCATTATGACAGTATTAAAAATTGCTATTTGTTATATTTTATCTTATTGTTTATGTCTGCTGATATCAGAACATGTTATTAAATGAATATATTGTAGATTAAAATCAATACTTTCACTCCAAATCTGTAAATAAATGTGTTGAACAAGTATTATTTATTAAATATTATAGTGTCCCCGCAGTTACATGCTATTAATTAGAGTAATGTTTATTATTTTAATGTAATATAAGTAATTATATTAACCGTTACCAAATAGAGCGTTACTCCATTATAAATACATTTTTTACATTATATAAATGCATTTGCTTGGTGTTTTTATGTATATAGCATATTTTGTTGTACATTTTTTTAATCATTGATTTCAAAGAGATTCTATAATTTGCTCTTCATAATATAATGATAATTTTATTATTTTATTTTCGTATAATTTTATTTTATGTATTTATATTTTTATGAAGACATTCTTTGATAAAAATATTTAAATTTAATACACCATTACTGTGTTTATTTTGTTTGTTGTCCATAATTAAAATTAAGATTTTTTGTATGTATAATAATTACTGCGATTTTATGTTACTTAGATGTATTTTGAAGGTTATTTTAAAAATTATACGGTAAATTAAAAATGAGTGTTATAAGTACTTTTAAGACAAACTTTTATAAATAGGGCATGACTTTTTAAAAGGTTTTTACAAATAGTGTTGTTTAATCATATTAACCTATTGTTTTCAATTAATTTAAACTAACAAAACATTCAAACATGTAAGTTAAAAAGAAGAGCCGCATTCTTTTTCGGATAGCATGTATTTTTTTTTTTAATGCTCAATGATGGCTTTAAGTTGAAAATCAAGCATTATTGTACATTCCCGTACGTTTTTTAAAGTTCATTTAATGTAACCGGTTATACAATGATAATTAGTTTAAACAAATTATCAACGCGGTTTAACTTGAACTCACCGCAAAAATTAAAATTTGGTTTCGCTACTAATTATAGTCTTCATAGGAAGCAAACGATTTTATTGTTCTAGACTCTAGAGGATCATTAAGTTCTAAGACATTACTTAATTTTTGTTTTATTATATATATATATATATATATATATATATATATATGTTATGTAGTGTTTTTTATTTATTTTATGAATCAATTTATGGAATTGTTTGTTTTATGTATTCTTTTTAATACGCGATATATTATTTTATTAATTACATAATGTAATATTTTAATATATCATAAATAGTAAAATTACATTCTGATATTAACAAAGTATTTATATGCTTATATTAGAAGATTTACGCGGTATTTTTCGTTCCAGCGTTGGTAGACATGTAAGAAGACATCAACGGTTGTCAATGATGTGTGAAATAACTGTTGTTTTACTGGCGACTGTTATGTTTGTAACTGTTTAATATTATTTTTATTCTTTCTTTATTCTTTTATTTTTTACGATTAACTGAAGTAAGTTAAATGTTTAACGAAATAAATGTATATTATTCAGTCAAGAACAGTTAAACTATTGCAGTTCTAAGAGAAACGATTACATTAATGTCAGTGTTGCCAATAAAATATAAGGAATGCTGTCAAGTAACAATCAAGCGTTATACTGTAATATAATATTAAATCTTGTTGAACGTTAAAAATATTACTTTAAACCTACAACATTAAAATTACTACATTGTTGTAGTTATGATGTAACTACAATAGTTAAAATACAACGTACACTCGATGATTGAAAATTGCTACAAGAGCGCCGTCTATGCGGCGAGGATTGGTAACTCCACCACCGTTGGCGTGACAAGACTGCCAAGGGTGCTGGAGTTCCTTCACCTCACTGCAGAATTGTCTACTTATTCTTCTTCTTCACTACCATTGCTTCTTCTTGATGTAAGCCGGCAGGCTTAATGATTATGTTAAATATTTTAACTTGACGAAATGGTAATTCTATTTTGTCAGCGTGTTTATAAATCTTTTTTTATAATTCTACAGTCAAATAAATAAATGAATGAATGAGTTATGTTTGTAATTTAAATAGAATTTGTTTTATATCATTATTTGTAATATAAAATAAACGGTTTCTTAACATGTATTATTATTTTTAATCAATACATTTAAATCTATTACATTTTTTGTTAACAAAATTAATTAAACTTTTGTATTCTTACTATTATATATCAATATATTTGTATTATGGCATCTACATAAAAATAATATGATTGCATTATTAAATTACACATTTATTTTATATTCTTATATGTTTTAAATATTTTTTTAACATAAAATTTTAATTGTAAATAATTTAATTTACACAATTTAACAAGTTGTATTTTTTTTAAATGTTAAAATGTTAAGAATAATACTTTTTTTTATTTATAATTTTATTACTAGAAGATAGATAAATACTTTATTATGTTATAAATAATTATTCTGTGATGAAATTCAATTTAATAAACAAGAGATTGATTATTTGAATATCAGTTATTCACAAAACTGATAATGAACTTGATTCCATTTTAATTTTTAAAAAACATTTTTAATTATTACATATATATATATATATATATATATATATATATATATATATATATATATATATATATATATATATATATATATATAGGGCTCCTGAAGATGTTGACCAAACTTAAAATACTGATTCAAAACACCAAAATAAACAAAGTTCACACAAATAAATGATTATCTCATTTCATTTTCTCTCTGTCCGCCATTTTATGCTCGTTTTTTCCATTAAAAATTTATATCTTAAGAACGAATTGAGATATTTTAATTAATTTTATTTGTACCCAATTTTACATGTACCCAA
Source organism: Lycorma delicatula (assembly GCF_047948215.1). NCBI lineage: Eukaryota > Metazoa > Arthropoda > Insecta > Hemiptera > Fulgoridae > Lycorma > Lycorma delicatula. The sequence goes on along the minus strand of NC_134461.1, from coordinate 77,823,409 downwards.
CAACATATTTTACAAAATAAAATAAATTTTAAAATGTTACCTTGGAAATTTTCTAAATGGCAATTTTATTGAACTATTTTAATCATTAACAGCACCATAAATATTAATTTTATCTAATTATTTTTCGTTAAATAAAATGTTCAGCCTCTTATTGTGAACAAAATATCTGAACATCACATATGTTCAAATCGGTTGATAAACAACTGAGATATGATTGAAATTGTTTACGTAGATCCTTAAGATTTATAAGTCAACATCTTCTGTTTCACTCTGTTTATACAAATTTGATTTTCATATGTAAACAGAAATAATTACGTTGTACATTTATATAAGTTGCTATATTTTAATTAGTAAAATTGTAATAGTTTTTAATCATTTTTATAATACTACAATATGAATTATTTAATTAATATTTTTCATCGCTAGCTACTATAATTTATTTAAAAGGTATGGATTTAAAAAGAATTTCTAATATAACTAATTACAACTCAAACCAATTGATAAATCAGCCGATTGAATTATTAAAAATCCTAGGTTTAATTTCCAGATTCGGTTTTGCACCACATAAGCTCGAAACTTGTGTTTGAGAATATAAAATGGAGATTTTGTAGTGCATGAAAAATGGCATCTCTGACAGGGACTTCAGAATGAAAGACCGAGGCGCTAACACTCCTCCACGGATATCAGTTTAATAGGTTTTTATTTTATCAACAAGAAGTAAACATAAAAGTATAATGAAAAAATCATAAATTAAGAATTTTTTATTTAGAAAAATAAAATAATATTTTACCTTCTCATCTGACCTCTGTGACCGAGTAGGTAGCGTCTATAGCATTTTTGGTGAAGGTTCCGGGTTCAAATCCCAGTTAGGCACCTTTTCATAAGCTAGCAATTTTTAATGGGCTAATGGCCATAGTTGTTGATGCCCGTTAGTAGTGTTTAAATGAGGCTAGTGCCCCAATACTTCTCCTGACTACCATCAGGAGCGCTAGTGTCGCGGTCCGCCATGATTGAAATTCCCTATTTCCCTGTGGGAATTTCTCTTTTTCTTGGTGGTGGTGGACCATGAAATTTTAAATTCCGGAAGGATTTTGTAGGCTTTAAATATTAAGAATTTATTTAATTATTTGAATATTTCAAATGTCGGTAGCATTGACGAACAGCTGTTGTGTGACGTCAGGTCGGCTCGGCGGGCCGGCCTCCGAGGCGCGAGTGGTAGCGTCTCGGTCTTTCATCCGGAGGTCCTGGGTTCGAATCCCGGTCAGGCATGGCATTTTCACACACGCTACAAATCATTCAACTCATCCTCCGAAACAATACCTAACGGTGGACTCGGACGTTAAAAAAAAGAAAAGAAGTCGGGTCGGCGGAAGAATCGAATAAATAATTAATATTAAAAGCGTAAAGAAAAACAGGTCCGGCTAGGTCTCAAACCCGGTCGCCCTGTGTGCTCGAGGTTGAGACGTACGCTCTTAAACTACTGATTTAAGACGACGAGTTAACCGCTAGACTATCCTGATGGGCAAAAAATTAGAATTATTTGTTAGAATTAGAATATTTTTTGCGTTTTTCATAGGCAAAAAATGAAGAGAATTTTAAAAGTAACCACAGAGCGGTATTTTTCTTTAGTTTTTTTTACTGAAGCCTAATTTACAACTAATGTAATTAAACTTCTTAAGGTAATAGAAAAATGACCGACGATTAAAATCAGCACATCCTGAATATTTTATCATTATTATGAAGCGAGTTTTCAAGTTTCATACTTAGTTGCAAAGATATAATACAATTAATATTATTAGCAAAATCGAGAATAATATTAATCTCTTATTTCTATAAAATCTAAAGTATAAGTTTTAAATAAAATATATGCAATAAACTTCTTTTTTTTGCTTTTCAGTTTTTTTAGTTTTCTTTGGATTTTATATAAACACATTAACAATATCAAATTCAGTAATTGGGGTTCATTTTGAAGTACAGATGTCAAATCTTATAAATAAATGCGAAAGTTTGTTTGTTTGATCTTTCACACGAGAATCAAACGACCGATAACTTGCAAATTTTCAGGATAGATTTATACTATCACAGGGAAGGTTTTAAGCCGTAGAATGAACCCTAGCCTCCTAGGAGGCGAAGTTATGAATTTAAAGATATTCATTAAAGAAAAAAGACTAATCCTTTTACTTCGATATATTTCTGTCACCATGGCAATAGAAATATAATGAAGCAAAACGATTAATTAATTTTTCTTTAATGACCTGTAAAATATTTAATATTCTCACAACTATGAGGATAATGAACGAGTCGCGAATCCAGACGGTCGGGCGAGCCCTGACCGGCTGATTACTTATAAAATTTTCTACAGTAATTTTTGAAAAAAGAATACACCTGAACGTTTTGATCATTTATTCAAGGATTAACTTGTTAAGAAAGTAATTAAATTTATTATTAATTGATTAATTATTCATAATTTTAATTATCAATTTCTGATATGACACCAATACTCAAAATTATAAATTAATAAATAATAACGCGCGGGTAGATAAATTGAAAACATAGTGAAGGTCATGGATAGATTATGATGAAGGCACTGTCCATTCATTACGAAGGCAGTGCACTATGGCCTTCATTTTATGTATATATATATATATATAACACACACACACATATACACGAAACTGCTTATTTATTTTCTAACTTCATTTGTTACATCTGCTGTCAATGTTATATGATACAGCCTACGGCCATTAGAAATTGGTAGAAATAATCGTATACTAAACTTCCATATTCTGAATTAGCCTTAAGATAAACCCAAATGACGTCAGACTTTAAGATTACAATATCTTTATATGTTAATAAACTTTGTTATATCTAAAAGCAAATTACTAGACATAGAAACTATGATATTTTTTTTTTTAACTTTAAACATAGCTAGTTATTTTATTCTTAATAATTTCAAATTAAGATACATTTAAGAGATAAAAATAATTAATTCAATAAAATCTACGTTTTTGTTTTTTTTATCAATAATTAAATACTTTTGATAAATAGTTTTAATAATTTTCTTAACGATAGTCATACTATTTTATCGTACTTAGCTTATCTTTTAGTGGAACTATTTAAATTAATGGAATAATTATTTCAAACCGGATGTACAACATTTTCCGTTAAAATAAGTGATTTAAAATTCTTTTCATTGTATAAATAACACATTATATAGTAAACTGTAATAAAATAATTCGATTTTTTCTTTTTTTTTTACAAAATATATTTTCTTTTTTCTAATATTATTCTTATTACATAACGTGCTACGTACGTACCACCCAATTTTGTAGTTTTTAAATAATTTTATATTTTAAAGTCTATTTTGAATACAGTGGAAAGGTTTTTAACCCCTCCCCCAAAAAAATAAAATGCGCACTTTAAAATGTGTCTACAAAATTGTTGATGTAAAATAAAATAAAAGACCAATACGTTCTTATATTGGAAATGTTGTAATATTTGTTTCCAATGTAAATGAATACCTGTAAAATATTTAATATTCTCACAACAATGAGGATAATGAACGCGTCGGGGGTCCAGACTTATGTTTATATGAACGTTTTCCATTTTCACGAGTACAATAGCTTATGAAAGTCCCGGGTGAACTTCGTGATACATTCTGTATATACAGATTTATATGATGTTGTAATTATGTGTCAGTTTTCAAGTCCTCCACCTTCAATTCGATGAAACATTAATTCTTTTTATTTATTATTAATTCTAGTACTGTAAATTAGTATCAAATTAAGTAATAATTTTTTCACAATAATTATGGCACAAAATTACATCAATTTTCTTCCATAACTCGATTATTTGTTAACCGATTTAAAAAAATAAAATGTCATTTTGTTCAAAATAAGAGGCTTAATATTTTAGCAAAAACATAAAATTTTGATAAAACTAATATTTATGGAGATGTAACTGATTGAAAAATAAACATGGCCGCAATTTTGTAATTTGCAAAGGTATTTAAGTCCTGATTTTTTGCTACTTTTAAAACTTTATTACCAAGACGCTTACCAAAAATTAATGATTCGTCTATCCAAACTTGAGATATAAATTATTATATAAAAATAACAAAATGGCGGTCGGGGGAAACCAAGCAGATCCGAGGAGAAATTGCCAATTTCTTAAAAATATTTTTTGTTTAATTTTACAAGTAGAATCCGAAAACGTATAACCAGCCCACCATTTTAGAAACATTCTATATAAAATTTTTCTAGTTTTTTTTTATTTCATTCTACTAATCTTACTCCATTTTTTTAGAATTAAATTCTCTACAAGTTTTCTTTAAACTTTTTATGATTTTATTACTCGTTTAACAGTTATTGTACGTCAAACATAAAAAAACAGGATTTTTACCCCAGTATTTCACTTTATATTTCTCAAAAACTACTGCAGATACGGTTCTGGGATCTACTTTATTTGATTTTTCAGGTCAAAAGTCATAAGAAATCACCCCTTAATTAACGTCATAAAAATTTCAATGCGACCTCTTTTGATCGGTGTAGTTGAAATCCGAGCGAAATCTTTCACTGGCCTAACACGCAAACGAAGCATTTTAGGACTTATGTTTATATGAATTTTTTCTATTATTTTCACGAGTACAATAGGTTATCAAAGTCCCGAGAAAACTTCATAATACATTCAGATTAACTAGACTTAGATTATTTTTTATTATTAATTTTTTTTACATCTTTTCTAATCCTTCTATTATACATAGTTAATGTGTATGCGTATAACTTTTGTTTAATATATATTTTTTTATGGTTTTCTTCTTTTTTTCAATTTAAGTCTTTCTAAACATGATAATTACTTTTAATGTTTCAATTTACCATTATTTTATAAAAAAAGATCTTAAACATTAACACAGGTATTTTTAATATATCTTGAATAATAAAAAAATTTTGAAAAAGTTCGACCTCTTAGTATTAAGTTGCAATACTGACATATTGGTGAGCAGATAAAAATGATTTAATAATACTGATATTAAAAATTCAAAAACAATCATTTTGATTAACAGTAATAAATAATTGTGCCATATCACAAAAAAAAGTTACGATAAAAATTAATATGTCTTGAGATGAAAGATAAAACGGCCAAACCAATCAGTCAATTCATTAATATATTTTTTTTTATATCTAAGGGGGTTTAAATTATTTGTTTTTTGAATATTTTGTAGTAAATTAAGAAAAAGAGTCAGCGTTTTACAAAATTTTGCTGTCCTTTTCATAATCAGCCAAAATTATTTAAAAGAACTGACAACACAGTTGTTTCTGATGCACGGATTTTACACATAACTTAATTTAGAATATTTATCATTTTATTTAAGTATAATACTTTTTTCTTTTCAATAATACTTTTTAATACTAATACTTTTTTCTTTAAGTCAATGATTCTAACTAAAGCGCGCGCGCATACCGTATTTAATTCGCGAGGTCGACTAACTAAACTAATGTAATTACACAACGTACATAGAAAAAATTTCTCTTTTACGGTCGGCAGACTGGTGTAGCTTCAAGCCTTAACGCACCAGATACCGAATCAACCGGGCGATCGAGTTTGAGACCCAGCCAGACCGAGTTACTTTTTTACACTTAAAAAAAATTATTCATTTATTCAATTCTACCGACCATCTGTGATGTCAAAACGTATCAGATGACTACAACAGCATTTTTTGGATGGGGTGAAATTTTGAAAGAATGTTTTTTGCAAATATTGTAATTTTTTAGCTATTAACTAATGTGCCTGAAATAATATGACCTTAATAAGGCGAAATCTCGAGATACTAAGGGTGACTTTGCTCTACAGTCTCGTCCTCTTGTTTATTTAAGTTGAAAAATTTTTAGTGCTATCAATGTCCCATATATAGAACTAACCTGGTAAATTTTGGTCAAAATCGGTGTAATAGTTCTGGAGATATAAGGTGATTTAGAGGCCAACATTGAACACACACGTACATACGAAATCCAAAAGATTTCCATCCGGTTTTTTGAGTTCTTAGGTGTAAAAACGTCAAGATCCGGAAAAAACGGCGTATGCCCAAACTGGACCTATACAGAACTTTCCCTTTTAGAGTTATATCCTTGTTTTAGCGCTATCCACACGGGAAAGTAATATTCATGATAATAATTATTGACATTACCTTTAAGAGTTAGATATCGAACACGCGATACATGGAGTTCTTGTATGAAATAGATACATAAATTTTGACAAAATTGAATCCTTTCAATGTTTAAAATAATAACATCCATAAAAAATTATGTAACATATAAAGTTCATCAAATAATGATTTATTTGATCGTATAACGACCCTTTTGTAATACACAGTAGATCTCTGAGCTTCAATTTTATGTTCTAAAACTGATCGAAACATTCCGTTTTTTCCCAAAATTCTATTTATCAGAATATACTGCACCAATGAAAAACACATAATCTTTATATTTTTTCCAATGGTTTTTTATTAATTCATGAATAAACACAAAGAACTTTCTAATTCGAGTTTTAACGAACTGAGTATAAGATGTTCATTTGATTTGATTGTCGAACCAAAGCTCCAGCCAGGTACGCGTTAACATGTTAAGTTACATTTATGCACATATATTTTTTCATAAATTCATTTTAAATCTTATTTATAGGATTAGAATATTCTGTCATCATAATTAGCGTTCAAAACGTCTTTACGATAATTGTTAACCTCGATTATATTTAAAAGTCAAAATTAAGTAAAAATCTAAATCATCTTATATGATGAAGAATACATAATTAATAAACAGTGCTATGCAAGATAATTATCATAATCACTATCAATTTTTTTTTTTTTTAATGTTTTAAAATCCTAGCCCAGACAGTGGAACACGAGAAGGTAAATTGAAATGAAATTACACGTTTAGTAATTCTCGCATGTCTAATTTCTGAGAGGCCGGAGTTCAAAGTAACTCTGTAGAGGTCACGAGCTTTAAACTACTCATCCTTCTTTTTATTCATGTTTAACCATGAGAAAATTCTTCATGGGCATTACAACGCGTGATTTTACGTAATTGTAGTTCTAATGCGTCGGTTAGATGAATAAAAAGAAGGATACGTGTTCAGAATAATTAAGTGTAATATTAAATTTGCATGTTTCGTTAAAAAAAAGAAGGAAATAGTGACGTTATCTGTAACTGATTTCCTACCGACTTATTATATATAAACATGTAAATTAAAACATTCCTTATACTGTTAGTTTTTATAACCCATACAGAACATAAATTAATTTTTTTTCACACCATCATTAATTATTTTTTATTAATGGAAAAGAGTAAAATAGTACAAGAGTTTTTCTTTTTTAATATATTTACTTTTGTGTTGATTATTTTTAAGAGACAAAGCGTTAATACTATCGAGAAAGAACGCGGGTTTACATAATCCATTATATTAAATGTAGTAAACTACACTAGCGCTAACATCATACTCGTACGTTGTAGTGTCAGTTGGAATTCCCTCGTTATTGATGCTAGTGCAGCTTAGCTTTTAAATCTCAATTAAAATTATCAGAAATCATAATATGTAAAGTAATGTACAGAAAACTACGTAGAAAAGAAAAAAGTGATTTCATGTAAATTTATTCAAATTAAAGAGGTAATCAACATGTCGAATTAAGTACACAAATTTCTTTAACGCTTAATGTTGCTGTCAGAATATACGAGTGATATTCATAAAATATTTGAATCTATTTCAAAATTTATTTGAAATGACCTAGATTATTTATGAAGTGGAAATAAGTTTTCAAGCAATTAAATACTATTTAATTAATACCTATAGCTTATGGTATTATTTTTGTTACATTTTCATAACAATATCCTGCATTAACTTAGGCTTTAGATCCGTCCTACAAAAAACAATTTAATAAATGGATAAACATATAAACCGTATATTTCTAACATTAAAAAATTAAATTACTTGTATTTAATTTTAATTGAAAAATATTAAATTATTATTTCATGGATTTGTGCCAAAAATATGCATAAATGTAGAATAAAAATGAAGATATTATTAAGTAGTTTAATTTTAAGCTTTTATGGGTGGAATATTTTTATGTAATTGAGTTGCATGAATTTTGTTATGCCTTCATATTAAAAGAATGAATTAAATTAATAAACTTTACATCTTTCTTACTAATTTTACATTGTAATGTAAAATGTTGGTTAAGGTTAGATTTAAAGAGATACTTTTAAAACGATAATTACATGAACATAATCAAGTTATCAAACATTCTGTTTTGACTAATGTTCAGATGAAAGCAAGCTGAAAAAATTTATATGGAAAAAAGTTGTGGGAACCAATATGCTGTATTGTAATAATTTGACCAGTCATCTGACAAAAATCTCTTCCAACTCCATAGGAAATTATAAAATTCCTAATATTATAGTAGTCAAAGATACAAAAAAAAAGATTATTTTATTTTATATATATATAATTATGAAGCAACTATTTTACTCTCTGTTCTCTAAAATTTTAACTTTTATATTTTTGACTTTTAAAAGAGTAAAAAAGGGTTCTTGGAATTATTAAACTATAGTTGTTAATGGTTATGATACTAATGTTAGTGTTACTTATAATTTTATTCCTATCAATATGTGGTAGACTGATAACACTCCATTTTTCATTCAGAAGGTTGCAAGTTCAAATGCTGGTTAGGCTGGGTTTTAATATAAACTTTTTATTATATCATATGTAGGTGGTTAAGCATCTTGTACAAATTTTTCATAAAATAATAAAGATATAAGCTTTTATTAAATTAAAAGAAAACATAATATTTACATATATTGTGTAATGAATGTTAATGAAACCAATAATTATAAATAAAAAATACACAGTTTAATTCATTGTAATAGGAAAATGCCTTTTAACCTGTTACTTTTTAATGTTTTCATACTTTCAAACTATTTTCCACTGATACTAAAAATATTTAGTATAATACACAAAAGAAATATTAACTTTGGTAATGATATTAAGAATATTAAGCCTGTAAATCTGGTTTATCAATTAGGATTAAAGAGTGTCAATTTAGTCAGATGATATAGCTTGTCACATTATCAGATTTTAAAATATTGATTCTTATAATCTCAATTTTTTTTACATAGTCTAAAGTGGAAGCATTCAAATTTGGAGCACAGGACACATTTTATACATTCTCATCTTAGTTTTAACTTTGCCTGTTATTTAATAATAATATTTATCTAACTTTTTATAATATAACCTACATGTATGTAAATTATAGATTAATTTTATTAGTTATTAAAATAAAATAACCTATCTTTTAAACTATATATCTATAAAATAACATGAAAAAAGTATAGGCTATACTTTGCATAATGCCTAAAGGAGAATACACGTGAATAGATAAAAGAAAGAAAAAACTCTCTAACATCGACCTCGCTTATTTATATTTAAATTACAATGCCAATAATCTATTTTTTCATCTTCATAATAATTATTTTAAACGATTGTAAAATCAAAGAGATGACGATAGTATAACAAAATATGATAGATTAAGAAAAACAGTGTTAAAAAATAAAAGGAGAATGAGTAAATGAGCACGTGAGAGAGAGAGTAATATCACTGGTCGGTTAACTCCCTGTCCAGTCGTCAAGTTTAATTACTTTTCTGAGGGTACAATTTGGAAGGTGGAGCTATGAAAGCCGGTTATGATAATCAACATTCAGCGATCTACTATAGCTATATAGCAAGCAAACAAGCATGCAATGCATATGTATTTTAATATCAAAAAGAAAAAGAGAGAAGAAAAAAGAAAAAAGTCTCCTTGGTTTTAAAAGTTAAGAAAGATAACCACAGCATCGCGGTCAACATGCTATTTTCAGGTTGTAAGCTAAGCAACCTCACCACAAATTACTGCAGCTACTACCATTTTACTTTTAACATTTACTTCCATTTCTATATAATATTATAATCTTACTTAGTTCATTCGTTCGGCTTTCAAATCTCTATTCTTGTTTGCTGTTGTAACTTTATTGTTTTATAGTGGTATAACATAAAAGCACTACATAATTTTCAAACTAGAATGGAATGTTGTTCTTTTCTTAACCAGCTTTAACCCTGTTGCTGTCTCACCAGATCGATTATAATCCAACCTAACAAACAACTAACAAGACAAATGTTTAAAAAACTACATTCTTCTTTTGTATAAAAAAAAATTAATGAATAAAAATATATGTACAAAAAAATATTCATTGAATGTATAATCTATATATGTTAAAAAAATATATAGGACTAAACTTCTTTTTATGATTTTTTTTTAATTGGCCTTTTATTAATTCTAAGAGGATTATATTGTTAAATCATTTTTTTAATAAATTTTAAAATTAGAAATGATGTTCTTTCCCTCTGAAATGTTAAAGATATTTATCACAAAGAAAGAAGAAAAAATCAAATGAAGAACTTACAACTTTTAAGCTTACATTTTAGTATATCCAGTTTACTTTATTTTAATGCATCTAGTTTGTTTTTTATTCATTTTTAAAAATATTATACTGTCTCATAACAAGTTGTAAGACTAATGCCAGTTTTATGGTTAATGTTTAATATCAAAATAACCAGTCATAAGACAGTACCCAGTAAGTAATCCTTCTTATCAAATATAACTTACCATATAAAAAAATATTAAGCTCCTTTATACATACACATTAATACTTTAACTTTTCCATGCACTGCCAAGAAAATTAGTCTACTGATAGATTCAGATTAAGTAATAGAAGTCTTTCTACAACGTAGGAAATTCAATCACTAATTTAGCTTTTTTCCAGACTGTAGATAGAAAATAGAGTACTTGAGCAATCCAACAGAGACAGTAGTTGTCCCTCTTTGCCTAATAAAGAATTAATTGCCCTTTTCAAGTTATTAGAAGATTGTAACACAATTGGAGGATGGTTAACACCACAATCCCCACTGTACGTATCTAAAGAGAAATGATTATAGCAGAGTACCGTCATTCACACCAGAGGGACTACCTCTGATCAAGGTAGTGTCTTCAGGTAGTAAAAAGTAATAACTAAACTTTATCATATGATCTATAAACAAATGTAATCCATACACACTCTGACCAAGGAAACTTCTGGCTTAAACTTAAATAAGTACTGAGCAAATGAAGCTGAAATTTCATAAAGCTGCTGTTGAAAGACGTAAAGTTTTGTCTCAATTTTTTCTAAGAAATGTTCTTCTCTCTGTAATTGTATCTCTAAAGCCCTTTTTGGGCTTTGGCTTCCTCTACAATTCTTCTTCAATCAGTCTTCATCAGTCACCATTATCTTACACTCACTAAAATCACATCTTTTTAACTTTATTCATCTGCTATTTCTAGATCAGCCCTTCTCTCTTCTTCCATGCAGTTTTTTCTTCCATATTATCTTGATCATTGTGGTTGCTTTCATTTTCTTAGTATGCCTCAGCCAACTTAATTTTTGTCATTTTACAAATATGATGATATACTTACCTTCTATGAAAATTGTCAGTTCATTTTATTCCATTTTCAGTAATCTCTTTCCTTAAGAGCCCAAATATCTTTCTTATAAAAAAGACTAAGGGCTTTACTTATGTTTTTTTTTTTTAATTGGCCTTTTATTAATTCAAAGAGGATTAATAAAAATTCTACATTTTCACCTAAAGGTTACAGAATTAAAGTTGTAGAATTGTATAAAGTTTGTCATATGTACATTTGCAGAGTTTTTTCTTTAGTTTATAACACATTTGTAAATGTTTCAACATCATTTAATTTTATATGCTTAGTTCAAGTGAGAAAACATTGTCACAGTTACAAAATTATTCTTGGTCTATTAAGCCTCACTAGTACTTTGTATAATTACTGATAGTAACATTATTCCATCAAACCACCATTGAGGCTAATAAAAAGCTATTTTTTATTACTGTAATAGTATCAGTATTATCTTTACTTCTGTCTTAACAAACTGTTAGCATAATATGCAATAATATTAATTGTTATTTTTTTAATATTATAACATATTATAGAGTTAAGCACGAAATATATATTTCAAAATAAATTGAGAATTTTCATGTACTTCTACAATTTTAGCTAGAAATAAAGGAGAATGAAGATGGACTTAGTGCAAAGGACTTGACTCAGAATTGATAATATAAAATATGTGACGAATTGTGCAAAAATAAAATCAAAATCATGAGGAGAGAATTAAAAATACTAGTCTTTATCCATTTCTCTCATCAGATCAACAGTTTTGAATGTTTTCACACTTTCGAACAGATATGAGTATAAAATATAAAAACATCAACATTTGATTTGAATATGAATTATTTTGTAATGTACTATGATATGAAAGAAAAACTGCTGCAGGAAGGTTTAAGCAATATAAACAGCTGATTCTAAAGTTATAAAATATGATGAGAAGTACGTAGCAATAGAGTTTAAAAACCTTCAGCAATTAAGAAACTTAGAAGGCATAACTAAAATAGCTTGATAAGAAACTTAGAAGGCATAACTAAAATAGCTTGATATGAAAAGGAAAAGTCATCTTATAGTGAAAATTGATGCCTTAACAGAGTACCATGTAAAAGCTAAAAAAATGCCAAATACTGCCACTGTTCAAAGAAATCTGCCCAAAATAATATTAGATTGAAGTATAGGTAAATCTATGATGTGAGAATTTGAATCTTTGTTTTTTTTTAATTGTTTGGTATAAATTATGAGCATACATTGTATTAAATTCATAACTATAGTTATTTATTCTATGCTCATGGCTTGAATATTCTTTGTATATAGATCTAGATCTACAGAAATGTACAGATTCCAACACAAAAATAGGCTTCTACATGTTAATTTAATGATCTGTTCTGTCTTGCAAAGCCTATTTATAATAGTGATATATTATGGTTATTGTAGCAACTGTGAAGTATTGTAGTTCAAGAAGTTGTAAATACAATCTGACAGGAATCCTATATCATGCTAACTTTTGTTCAAAATAGAAATGGTCTTCTAAAGCAAATTCTGAAACTAATTTGAGAGCTCTAATTTTAAGAAGCAGAAAATTTTTGTAAATATTAAAAAACTGTTATGGATAATACCACTTCACAGATTATGATCAGCATTAATAAAGGTTGATTGACTAATAGTTTCTCACTGATACAAAAATTTTTTTTTGTAATCAAATTATATTTCTCTAACCTATTTAGTATTTAAAAATCAAGAGATATCAACTGCTTATGTTTTACCAGCAATTAATAATTTTAGAATTATCACCTAGTTGATAATCCCTTCCCTTGCTTATATTATTTTGCTTTCCTTGGTTGTATTATTTTAATGTAATAAAATATTTTTCCCCATCTAGGATAGATGTATTACATAATTTTTCAACAGAAAAAGTTACTTATTAACTGTACAAAAATTGTCAACAAATAAATATAGTTCATAAAAATATATGATTATAACTAGCAATTTTAAAAATAAAAAGCCAAAATTATCTGTAATAAAAGACAAAATAAATATTAATTCAGTTCATAACAATAATAGTATACTCTTGGGCGTAGTAACAATAACTTATATTCTTATTTTAAATCAGATACTGAAACCTACATGACATTTTGTACAGAAATAGCAGGGTGACCTTTGTCGACGACTGTACACACATGCAGTTCATATAAGTACCATGTTACATAGAAGTGGAAAAAATTTATACGTAATATATCTGATATTACTTATATCAGATTCATTTTGCATTTAAAATCAGTCAACATATCAATATGAATAAATTTTGCTAAAAGAATTTCATAAGAATAACAAAAATGGTTTGCCAAAACTATAGTGGAGTTTTTTATGATATACAATATGTAGTATTAGAATTTTAAATAGTGTCGTTGGACTTCGCCCAGTTACATAAGAATGTATGTTGTGAAACAATGGAATATTAAATTATTCATACATACCAGTAACATGGAGACATGACAAAGAATCTAATGTTGACCCATAATTTCACAGCAACTTATAATGTTTAATAATGAAAATTATCATACTCATATCCTATTTATAAAGCAATTTTTTTGTTTTTTATAGAACAGACTTTATGTACGCATTGTTTAATTTTTAAAAATATATTATGAATCCGATTTTTGCCATCAAATATGTTTCATATTCCATTAATGAATTATCATTTATGACAACTAAATTTGTTTAAGAGTTATATTGAAGGTATTATGTAACAAGTTTTTTTATGTATATGGAGTTGATTTTTCTCTATGTAGCAGAATCAGTATGTATATATATATATGCTTTGCCTTAAATGATTCATATTTAAAACAATGAGAATAGGTTTTATATGCTAATAGAAGAGGCCTCATTCAGGCTAACTTCTAGCTGGACTACTGGATAATAGTTTCAAATTGGTTTAATTTTTAGTTCTTATGTTCTAACTTCAGGATCAACTTATGCTAAATTTAAATTTTACAAAAAGTAGAAATCTTGGCTTTACCCTTGAATTAAAATTCAGTTCTTAGCTGAGCTCCTTATGTTGCTTCTAGTTTCTACCTAATGGACTTGTCTACTTCCTAGTGAGTTGCTGGACAAATTTAAAAACCTGGCTCCCTAACAGGCTGCCAGTTGGAGCAAATGCAACCAATGATCCAATTTCTACGAGAATTGAACCAGGGAAAAAAACAAGGTTGCTAAAAAGGATAGATGCTGAGAGGAGGTGATAAACTCTCAAAGGAACTGCACAGTTTTCAAAGATAATGTGACAAAGCAATTTGTTATTAATTATTATACCTTGATTAATATGCAACATATATACATTTTTCCATTGGTTTTTTTTTTCTATTATTGAATCTCTTATAAACCAGTATTCCGTATTGAGTTGGCATAATTTTAAATTTACCCTGAAAATCAATGGAACAATTACATTTGTATATATATATACATTATAATATACATCACACATTATAATAGCAGCTTGATTTATATTTCACTTGTGTAATTTGTTTTATATCACATCTAAATGATTGTTTTGTTCTTAGGACTTAGAACGTCTTCCTTAGGATTTTATGTTTCTGAAACTAAGCAAAATACAAATAATGGTATATCTCAAAGGTCAATGGTATATCTCATAAGTCAATAAATACCTCATGACTAAGGAAACATCCAGAGTGGATATTCAAAAGGGTGGAATAGATTTATCAACATGCTATAAATGAATTCACTTGAATAATGCCTATATTATTAAATTCTTATTTATAGATGTTCAAAAACCAAGAGTAATATAGACAGTTGTTTTTTATCAGTTTACTTCTTTTGTTCATTAATTTGAATATTTTAACTGAAACATTAATATAAATAAATTATTAATATAAATTGTTCTATTAGAATAGGTGATTCCAAGTACTGTATACGGAATAGGCAATAATCAAACAACCTGGAATAGTCAATGCTGTATGACGGAAATACCACCATTAACTAAAAATACTGTACAGTATCGACAGTAGATGTTCATTTGATCAAAATAGTTGTGGTTGAGGGTTTATCAGAATTTAGTTAAACAAAATTCCCAATCTTAATTATAGTGATTATTTTTTTTTATATCAAAATTGAATTTTCAATGAAATATAAACAAATTAAACTAAATTAATAAGTATTTATTATTTACAATTATAAGAACATACATGATTGGTAGAGTGGTAGTGACTTTCTCTTTCATCAGACAGGTTTTAGGTTCAAATCCCAGACTTGCTTGGCATTTTTCCATACTCTGCAAAAATTACCTTTCGTACAAAAAAGCCAAATAATTATAAATTAATAAAATTTTATTTCTTTATTATAATAATAGTAAAATTGTATAAAAATAGTATAATAGTAAATTATAAATTGTAATTGGCATCAGCCTGTAATTGGAAGCATATATAAGTAAAATTATTAGCCTGACTCAAATTTGAACCCTGGATTTTCCAGATAAAAGGTGAAGGTTTATGAGTTGATTTGTTATTTTACAATTTGCATTTCTGAATGAAATTTTTGAAACAACAGTAAATGATTTTACTTATAAGCTGTCCACCACCTTTGTTGGTTTCCTAAATGTCATGTTTATTCATTCTTAGTAAAACACTTAGCTTATTAGAGTTAGCTAGGTATTTAAATGATTTCCTAAAATAAATAATAAAAATATAAAAAATATGTTAACAAAAATCCTCAGATTTTTTTTTACCATTACATCACTTCAAGTATAAATAAACATATGAATTAAAATTAATAGCTGCAGACATCCTTCAAATAAATAATTTGAATGGCATTGATATACAACCTGGACATTTTTCCCAGAACTATAAAACAACCACAATATTTAAATAAGTTCCAATTAAGTATTAAATTGTTAAACATAACTGGTAAATAAATAAATATGAAAAGGTTCTTTTTTCGTAAGTAAAGAGGTCAATGATTACTTATAAAATGATTCAGTTTAGTGTTGGTCTTCACTAGCAGATGAATTGACATTTGCTTCATTTAGACAGGTATATAATTGCAATTTATTGGTTTAAAAACATAAGTAAAACAAGTCATCAATAATAATAATAATAATAATGACAATAGTAATAACAATAATAGTAAACATATTTAATAAATAATAATCGTAGAAATCACAACCACAACAATAATAATACTAAATATCAATAATAATAATAATAATAAATAACAGAGATTGCATACAAAACAGAATTTAAAGTAATCATCAGAATTTATTCACAGGTATATAAATAATGAAAACCAGAACTTGGTCCCACTGACAAAAGACATTAGTATGACCGCTAGCCTTAATGCTTTTAATCACTTGTATTAATAACAATAATACAATAGATAACACAGGTATAAAGTTCTTCTAGTTATAGTGTAACAGTAACTCATCGAACCATTTCTTGTTTTCATGTATTGGAATTAGTTGCAACATCACTGTAATTGCGTCGAACTTAGTTCGAAATTTAGTAGAACTTAGTAGAAATTTGCTTCTTCACTGACCTCCTTGCAGAATACTCTTGCAAAACTCACATCTCGCAGACTGACATCATAATGTCTCACTTAGACTGATTTCGCAGAACTCTTTATCTCGCGGAATCTCATGTCACAGACTGACATTGCAGACTCACATCTTGCAGACTGACGTTGTAACGCCTCGCTTAAACTAATTTCGCAGACCTGATTTCAGTGGTCTTCCCCGAAGTATTTATACTCATTTTTACCTTTTGGACCAGACTCCAGTTGAGTGTGAGAATAATCGACCAAGCCCTTTCGTTCCCATGCATTCCTAACTTGGGTTCGGTAACTCTTCTCATACAACATCTGTTTAGGTGTGTTAGTGGGCAGTATTACAAGACAATTGTTAAACAAACCTGTAACCTTTACTAAATGGGTATTTTAAAATACTTAAATATTTTAAAGTTATTAAAACAAAAGTTTTAAATTTAAAAAGTGTAACTTTTTTTACAAGTGCCTTCCACTTGTAAGATCCAAATATTTCATTAATTCAAATTTTATTTGGCTATAACTCTGGAACCAATGAAAATAAGTACCACTTATGGTATATTGATGAAAAGCTCTAAATGAGGGCTTATTACTGCAGTTAAGAAAAAGTCCAAAATTCAATTTTTTTTGGATTTTGGCCTTTTTTTGGATACTTTTGGTCCAGTTTATTGCAATCAAAAGGGGGGGTGCATAACTAGATGTTACAACAGTCCTAAATCCAAAATTTCAACATTCTATGGCTAATCATTTTTGAGTTATGCGAGATACAGATGTACATACGTACAGACATCACACCGAAACTAGTCAAAATGGATTTTTCTCTTGAAACCTGAAGATTGTATGTAGATTTGAATATTTTACCACTGAATTTATAAGAGGTATACTTATGAAGTGCTTATAATGCATTGTTTTATAATATAAACACATGTATACCTATTTTGATTCTTAAAAAAGCATCTAAAGAACAGTATTAGTCAGCATTGCTTTCTGTAAGAGTAATAATATTCATTATGATTTTTTTTTCTGGGTGCACAATGAAGTGTCGTTACCAGCACGCAGACACAATATTACTATAGGAAACAATTAACTGCAACAATACCAAACTTAAAAATTAAATAACAATCATAAAAAAAATAAAATCAACAATTCAAATGCGCAATATCATAATGAAAAATATGATATATAAAAAAAATGATTATAAAAATATAATATATATATAATTCCTCATGAAGAACAGTGTAGATGTAAATTGTCTATGTCATTATGATCTAATCACATCAGTAAGTAGAATAAATGGTTAATTTTAACGTTAAATATGTACCACCTAATTTTTGTGGGATTAGCATACTTATGTATAATTGTTGAGCTAGTGAAAAAGGCAACAAGAAACTATTTCACTAGGTTCGCTAGCACTATACTCTTCCTAGTAACATGACTGAATTTTTGTTATTCTTGAGAATGGCTGTATCATTTATGGTAGTGACTTGTGATAATGATCATCTACAACTGTTTCAGTTATGGCACCTAACATACATAGTAGAGAGATAATGTCTCATTTTTTGTAAGCATTCTTTTCATTTCACCTACAAGAAGTATAATACATTCTTTCCCTGGTATTTATGTTAAAATTGTAGGAATTTGTAGTATTTCTGGAGTTGACTTTCTGGAGTCTGTCAGTCTTTGATTGTTTGCTCAAGTGGAAGAGAAGTCTTATAATGTTTACTAGGGATTCTCTGAGGATGCAATTGTATCCTTTCTTGAATTCTACAAATCACCATCCCTCAGCTTCTTTTCTGTTGTAATCCATTATTAACTTTAGACTCACGATCTGGTCTGGATAGCACCTCCAGAGTCTGAAACTTCCCTGTTCTCCCAGGGTATTCTCCTAGTTCTTTCTCAAGTTGTAAATTGATCCTGTTGAGGATGATTCTTGAAAAAAACTTGTATGTTGTGTCTAAGAGTGAAATTCCTCTGTAGTTTTTAGGGTCTGTTTTGTCCACTTTTTTGAGTAGCAGCTGGAAGAGGGACTGTTGTTTAATGTTTTGATAATTCTTCTTTGATCCAGATGTTGATGAAGGGCCTTTTATTTTTTCATATTTTCAGATCTCTATAAAGGTCTGATCTTCTTCCAGTGTTTGGTAGACATCTTTTGTTATGGGAAGGTTCATGTTTTCTGAGTAGTGTTGTTTTGGGGTGTTGGTGTCAAAGTTTAGGAGTTTGTTGAAATATTTAGCTGTGATTTCCATGTTATCATTGTTGTTATGGGCCAAATTATGGTTTTCATTCTTCATTAGTAGGATTGAGGTTCGTATTTTTGGAGTTGTTTCTGAAGGTTTCTGATCATCTCTCAACTATGTTTTGTTGAATTCTTCTTCTATTGATTTCAGTTTGTCTTTTTATTTTCCTTAGGGGTCAGGTGGTCTCTTTTCTTTGTTTTACTAGATTTTGGAACAATTTTTCTGATTTTTGTAATAGCCATACTTGATGTCTCTTCCCCTCTGTTTCGCTGTATTCATTGTTCCACCATCAATGCTTTTTACTAGGTTTCATTGGGGTTTCTGTTTCTTTATGGTCTTTAAGAAATTTGTTTTTATTATTAGTGGGGACATGGGCATTTATTATTGTGTAGATTTTATTAAATGCTTTTAGGGTGAGTTGAAATTCTTGGGGATTGTGACTTGAATTCTGAGGCTGATGAAAACGCTGTTCCAAACTACAGGATACTTTTCATCATCCTCTTTCCAGATATACTTTTGCAGAGCCTATATCCTTGAGATTCCATGGTTTCCTGATTGATGTTTTTACCTGCAGTCCCATGATGAGACTTTTGTGTTAGTTCATTAGGTCGATTATTGTTTTAAATCATATATTTATTACATTAAAAAATTAAGTAAATTCAAGATAGAAAAATTTTATTATTCTAAGATATACATTAATTATATACCTCTGCTTTATTTTTTTAAATAATTTTTAAAGAAATCAAACTGTAGTGATAATCACAAAAAAAAATGAAGAAGTCACATGATTTTTTGCAATAGTAATACTGGTAGCATTATTTACAATTAATGTTAACTATCAGCTATCAGTTAAAAAAAAAATTGAGTTCTAAAATTAAAAAAGTAACAAATTATTTTACAAGATAATCCATTTGCAACACACCGAAAAGACTGACAAAAAAATTTAGTAAATACAGCACAAATACATAAGGCCTTACTTTTAAGAATAATGGTAAAAATCATAACTTTAAGATACCACATCTAAGCAACTGGACTCAGAAACACAATTATTAAACTAAGTCCATTAAAAGTGTTAGTATTTATAGATTGATTATTAAAGACAATAATTATAGTTTTGGATAGTGAAGGCAAAACTAAAATGATATAGGAACTAGAATAACTTATCATTTGGCTTATAAATATAGAAAATCAAAGAATACAGCCATGGCCCAGCGACGCTTAAAAACTGTTCACAAAATTATTTTTTAAGTAAAAATGTTTTAAAGGATATTCATAATAAACTGGATTTAGATAGTCGGAAAACTTACTTCATTAATAATGATGCAGAAACTTCACTTTTTAAGTTATGATAGAAGACCAATATTTCTTAGCCCTTTAAAGTAATTAAAGATTCTTTTATGAATAATTCCCATCATAAGAACATTATTGGTTATCCTCTTCCTACAATTTGTTCAAGAATGGATATATTACTTTTTACTGGTTTAAAGTTCATTTCATTCCATTTTTCCTCAGATAAAGCTTTATCTAATCCTACATAAGAAATGTGCATTAATTACATCAAGGTGGACAAGTGAGTTGGACAATTTAGTTTTTTTAATTGTTTTTAAGCTTACTTATGCTTTCAGTTGATATTGCCTAAAACAATATTTCTTACTTTTTCTAAATAGTTGTTTTTATTTAATTTTATAAAGTAGTAGAAATTATATTTTTTAATGTATTGCCTATTAATTGATTATCATTATTTTTTCATTATTATTTTTTATATACACTAATTCTTAAAAATTTACAAATTAATATTGTTTAACAACTGTAGTTGTTAACGTTTTATTGGCAGTCATTTCAATGAGCTGGTCATGAATCTGAACTGGTAACTTAGCATCTGCATCAATGTTTCCAATAAATAGATTCAGTACCCATCTCTTTGCAAAATAAAATCATTTTTATCTTCTGGGAAATACTACACAACTGAATTTTTAGCTCACACAAATGCATCATCTTCATGGTATGTGGTGAATAATAGTGTCTTCTTCATTCAAATTTTTCTCAGTATAATTGGAGGTAAATGGAAACATATCAAGATTTTTGCTCTGAAGGTGAATAATCCAGATAGCAAGCTTCTTAATGTAAGCATGAACTTTGTCTGTCATTAATAAAATATTTTTATCATGTCCTTGTAAATTCACATTCAAGTTGTTTAAATGCAATAATAAGTAAGCCAACAACAACATGTAGTCATTATTCTGTAAAAACATTGAGAATGGCATTTGTTTATCCTAAAAAAAATATTATTAATTCATCTTGCAATTCCAATAACTGGTTAACCCTCATGATAACCACCTGACTTCCATATGGAAAAGAAGAGAATTTTTCTTTTTTTCCCATTTCATCGCATAGTTTAGCAAACATCCTATTCTGTAATGGCCGACTTTTAATAAAATTAATCGTTTTTACAGCTTTTTAAGAATTTGTTTGAGATTTTCTGTCATATTTTTTGTGGCAAGAGTCTGTGAAGGAAGTGTACATCTATTCCCCCTTGATGTAAGTCAATCTTTTAATTTTTTCAGAAATCCACAGTTCTTTCCTGTTATTGTTTTTACACAATCGCTACATACTGCATTATATTTTGTCCAATCTTTTTTATAGCTTTTAGTAGCTTCATAAAAAACATCAAAAAGACATTGTTCTGTTGCATGACCAGGTATTGATTTGCAAAACAACATATTTTCTTTGATTGATCTGTCCCTATCACATTCATATCTCACAAAACATAAGAAAGATAAATTTTTGGCTTGATTTGTTAAAAGAAGCCTGTTGATTTCTCAAGCTATGTAATTTTCCTCCAAAAAATTTTGAGGGTTTGCTTTTCTGACCCAGATGTTTAGTTTACAAGTGTCAAATTAATTCTGTTGTCTTCAAGCATTCATTAAAGAGTACTTGAAAGCAAATAATGCACTGTGGCTATCCATCCAATCAGGTAAAACCATAATTTAAATAACTGTCATTTTACAATCTTGTCTTTTCACCAATCGATACATTGGATATAGATGACTCACTTAGTCTTTTCACAAATTTATCCATTTTACATGAGAATATATTTGAAAAAAAAAAATTACACCGTGTGACCACACACAAGAAACCAAAACCTCAACTATTATTATTTTCAATGAAATACGCTTTTAAAAACCATACGCACGCTTCGCATTCGCAATTAAACGGATGTTCTATAATCCCTTATGCCTATTTTACTACTGAGAGAACGACATATTCCAACGTGTCATATGCATGTTCAAACATGATGCTCTCACAGAAAATATTATGTAAGCAGACCAAATTACAAGGAGCACGAACATATCAACTTGGAACGTGTAAATTGCTTATGTTTATACACTTCATGCATGATGTTCATAGCCGTCGCTATCAAAGCAGCTAAATAGTTTTTAACTACGTTTCATTGAGTTATGGTTGAGAGGTGTGAAATATTCATTATATATATATTTTTGCTTTTTGGGCGTCATGGAGCTAAAAAGATTGAGAACTACTGCTTTAGGCTATTAAACAAACCATTCATAATTTTCCTCTAATGGATTAGAAACGTCGTCTATAACAACAGACGACCAATTTAAACGTTATTAAAGTACTTAAGTGTCAATAAAATTGAAGACCAGATAGGCGAAGCGGTAACGGTCTCATTTAGTACTCATAACCGTCACCAAAATTTCTAATTTTTGGAGATATAAAAAACAGTTTTCAGTTTTGAATACATTGGAATTTTAAGATGCTTTGAAAGATCTTTACTCTCGGTGATCTCATTATTAATAATAGTTCTGTAATTACTATGTCCACTCCCTACGAATTATCCAATGGATATGCTTGTTTGTGTAATAATACTACAGTATTATTTTGGTTGTATATAAAAGTATAGAAAGATTTGATGTGCTTAGTGCTTATAATATTTTTATTTTGTATTGTAAGCAAGTTACTTGTATTTACTTCTGTAATCCATATTTTGCAATAATACTTCATTTTTTAAATGTTCTAATATTATTATTGTTACTGATAAGAATCCGTAAGAATCGAAACGGACAGTATTGTACACTACAGTTAGTTTATTATTAACTGTAGTTCAGTTGCTCTTAAAATTGACCGTATGTATAGTCGGCCTCCGTGGCGCGAGTGGTAGCGTCTCGGCCTTTCATCCGGAGGTCGTGGGTTCGAATTCCGGTCAGGGATGGCATTTGCACACCCGATACAAATCATTCATCTCATCCTCCGAAGCAATACCTAACGGTGGTTTCGGAGGTTAAAAAAACTATAGTAAATAAATAACGCATTCGCTCTATACGGTTCGATCTAATCGATTAATCGATCGCTAAATATTAATCTACCTGTTTAGACCTGTCTACAGAAAATACGCCGTGTGACCGCATCGAAGCAATGCGGTATTTTTTTCGTTATAAAAGATACGTTTTCAAAGTATTTAAACGTACTTGAGTGTAATATAAATAATCTGTGTTTAAAAGTTAAATTCTGAAACGTTAATCTGTTGTTTTCTATGTAAGTTGAAAATGATGAAATTTTGAGTCGTTGCGTGCGAATATTGACACTTTATTATGTAGCTATTGTTTAAACGTAGTTTAACAGCTTTGTATTTGAAGGTAAAGTAAAATTATGGTATTTCATTTGAATTGTTATAAGTTATAAATTATAAATTATTCTCAGAACTCGAACTAGTATGCCGGGGTAATAGATTACATGCGTTTCAGAGGTTACGTATGGGAGAGTCGCATAATTTAGGGCATGTCTATCTGATAAGTAAACAGCATAGATTTACATAATGTTAAGACTACTTTTTTGATTTTGTAAGTTATATATAATATTTTTATCTATCATGTTATGATTGTGTTATAGACTTAAGCTGCTTTACTGTTAACATGTATGTTGTATTTGAAGGTTGTTGTACTACTGTTAAAAAGGTGGACAGTAAAAAATGAATGGGGTTGAGTTTGAAAAGTGCAGTCAAATTTATTTAGATTAACCTTTCTTTATCCTGTATTTATTAGTGTTTGTCAGGTTATTTTTCATTCTGAAAACCTATAAAGCTTGTTCATTCTTTATTGAATATTTGCCTATCCTACTTTCATGTTGGTAGACCGACTAAATCTATCCGATATATCAAAACATATTCAATATAATACAAGATTTTTTTAAATACTACTACAAAACTTTTATATTTTTTAAAATTATATAGATTAAAAATATGATTCATTTAAAAAGTAACTGTGAAATTTGTATTATACTGAATAATTTTTGTAATATTGCTAGCAAACTGTGTCTTCATATAAAGATGGAAAAATGACATTTAAGTAAAATTAACGGTAATTTTTATCAAAAGTGAAGTTCATTGTATTTCTTTGATATATGCCATAAAAGATCATTAAGGCCCTTCGTAGCACCCGATGACCACTTCACAGATGATTTCTTCTTAAATTTTATGCTCCAGTCCTAGATTTTTTGAAAACTTATCTCCTGATATCTCAGAGAACATTGAGCCTTTTATAAATGCAGGAATATTTTGGTTGAATGTAACATCTTTCTTTCATTAGCTCAGTCAACAGCAGTTTATAACAAAGAAAGTTTGTGAGTTTAGCTGTAAAATACTATAAACTGAATCTAACAATCTGCAATAGTAGGTAAGTGTTTTTTAATGATATTTTGTAATCAGGGAAAAAATTGGAAACATCCTGCTTATTTCTGTTTTGGTAAAATAGGAATGAGATAATTAAAATATTACTAAACCTGTGTATTACTTCCTGTCTACTCGGAGGGCTCCAGCTCCTAGAACCCAGCACTGTTTATTCTCATGGTTGTGAAAATAATACTGATAAATAGCAATTAAAGTATTTGCGCTTTATAGACATTGCTTGTTTGTATTTGGGTTATAATAATCTTTCTGGTGGTTCATTCACCAATGAAAAAAGTGTGAAAATAAACAAGATTAATGTTATTGAAAATATAATTGAAAAATAAATCAGAGTTTAAAGAAAAAGGGATAATCTCTCTATGCTTATGCATTTTATAAATCCCAAGTTTGTTTTATGGCAGTGAAAGGATACCTAACAACTTCCTTATAAGGGAATCTGTAAGAAAATTCAATTCAGTGAATTTGTAATGACTCTTATAATCTTTGTTAATTTGTAGCAGATGAAAAAAAGTTCTGTCTGACTAGTCCTAACAAAAACTTACTGTGTTGTACTTTTTATTTATTATCATTTTTTTAGTAACAACAGAATACTAGTATGTAACACTTAGTTATTTTATAATATTTTATGTTCTGTTGTGTAGTAAATCCTTTTAAATACATCAGGATCTTCTCCATTTGTTCTGCTAAACTTTTTCTATTTTATTTTTTTTTGACCATACCTTTAATATTTGATTAACATTCTAGTTACTTAATTCATAGTACAATACAAATTGGGTTTTTTTTGGGGGGGGGGGGGGTGATTAACTGAGAACTAATAATGAGTACTTTCACCTTTAACTCCACTAACTCACAAAAATACTCCACTACATTTATACACAAATAATCAATAGCTTTTTCTGAAAAATTAAATCAACAAAGAATTTTCATGGTTATGAAAATTCATAAAACATTTACAAACAACAGTATAAAAAACTAATTGCCGAAAAAATCAATTTACAATTACAAAACAAAGATCCCAACAAACAAATTTGATTAAGCAACAATATATTTTTGTTTTGAGTGACTTATTTTGTAATTTTTAGTGAAAAATTTTCAAATTCTACCATAACTGTACGGTACTATGTTCTGAAACATAAAAGCAGTAATAAATCATACGTCGTAGAAAGTATTTTCTATGTGTTCCAATACCAACATTAACAACTGTGTGCTTCTGTGAAAGAGAAGCATACTACATTTGCAGCAATTACAGATAAAAGTCTACCAATACGGCTAAAGAAGGAACAGTCTAACACCTCCAAAAAATTACTCAACATAAAAAATGGAAAGTTAATCATAACAATTGGATTTCTTTTAAAATTTATTGCTCTGTTTGATCTTGAATAATACAAAGTTTAAAATATTTATGAAGACTTATCATCAATTGATTTCATGCTTACTTTATCTAGATTACTAAAGGGTTTAATAAATTAATTGATAAATAATATTTATTACTCAACTAATAACAATGTAATGATTTCATAGTCGACATGGAAAGTGAAGTCCTTTGAATTATTATATTGATCTCCATAATTTTTTTTATTATTTTATGTCACTGTATATTAGGTAACTCTTTAAAAATATTTTTAAGTTTATCTTGAAGTCCACCTCTTCCTTTCTTTTCATCATTCTGCATTTTTTGAAAAGAGTTAAGTAAGATTTAATGAAAGTGATTAACCAAATAATTAAGGGTTTCAACATTGTGAAAAATGTGTAGCTAGAAAAAATAAAATTCATAGTTTTATTGCAACTACAAGATTAGTTTGTGTGGGATTGTTTTTAATTATTTTAGATCAGATAAGTTATGTGTAGTGTTCAATTACTTAATTTTTGGGCCTGCACTTCATTATATTATTTATAAACGACCTGATTGTAAAAATATTGTTAATGATATTATTTTTTGTAGGATTTAATATCATTTTAAAAAATATGGATAAAAAATTAAAGACTGTGAATGAGATGTAATTTCAGTCTTTCAATAAAATGCCCGAAAGTGCATCTCCAAAATAAATTAATTCAGATTTAAATGTGTGTTTAAACATTTTTTTATAATTATGTAGAAAAATGCCTAATACATATTTATCCAAATTATGTTTTAAACTGATGAGATTTAATTTGAAATACTCCTCAGCATATTTTAAAAATTTGAAACCATTGCATATCTACAATACTAGAGGGAAAAATACATTTCTTGGGTATTTCATCTAAAATAGTAATTTTTTTAAAAAGGACCCTAGTACTAGTGGTGCAACAATATTTCAACAAACTTCCATTGTATTTTAAAGAATAAAAAGACAGAAAACATTTTTTAAGCTGTTAAATGATTTACTATTTTTAATTTTTATCCGTATTTAATTTCCATTTATTTATTTTCCATTTAGTGAAAATACCTTCGTTGTGTTAGCTGTTAATGGATTTTCCATTTTTCTCAGTGAAAATGAGTTATTTCTTCATTGAAATTCTTTTTGTATATTTTTGTAAAAGTGTAAGTTTAACTGTTTATTATGTATGTATTTGACTTTTTTTGTTCCATTTAAACAGAAGGAAGAATGATATATGTTTTATCAGTTCAATTATGAATGACAGGTTAAGTTTTAAGTTTAAACAAACTGCCTAACATGTCATATGTTGCGATTTGTTGTATTTATGCAGCTAAATTTTTTTATTTGTAATACTAGTAATAGTAGTATTTCTATCATGATTTTACAAAATTGTTTTCAGAAGCAACATTTCAGATGTCTAACATTTTATTCGTGTAATATTTCAGACGTTCGATGAAAGTAATTTTATTCAGGGCCTAATAGGTAATACTGAACCATCATTGTTTTATATGGTAACAGAAGACATCATTACTAGAATTTTTTGTTATCATGTTTTACAGCTACAAATATTTATTATAAAATTAAATTAATTAAATCTCTCTCTTAAAATTTTTATTATATTTTAATTGTTGAAAACGATGTGGCATTGATAAGGCAAAATTATTTCTATTACTGTAACTTTTACTTATATTGTAGTTCTGTAAATTCTTGTTCATTACTTAACCACTATAAATGTTTCCAAGGTCTGCTACTCACTTATATATTTGTGCTTAATCCTTTTATGTATCATACTGACAGTGTTTATTACAAATTCTACTGCCGCTGCTTGATCATAGAAAGGTTTACATGTATTATATGAGACATCTTCAACTGACCTACCAAGGCAACTTTTCAGCCTTTATTTACAATCCACCTATCTTAAGTAACATATGGGAGAGGGATGAATCAATTCTAAATAGCAAGATTTTTAAATTAAATTACATCTTAGTTGTATTAAATTACATTTAATTAAAAATAATACCTTTTTTTTATTTAAAAACTATTTTTCTAATTTATACTTATATTGGCTCTATGTAATAAATATTGATTATATTCATTTTAGAGAACTTAAAAATTAAAAAAAGAATGTAAAAATTATTTTTTTAAAAAGAAAATATGATTTTACATTAACAGATAGATATAGAAAATAATATTACAGTAAAAAAAGTCAAAATTATACTTGAAGTACAAACATAAAATAATTATTAATATACAAAAAACAATTGAGCTTAATTTTAGTATATAATAGGAGTTTGTACATTTAAAAATGTTACTTTATTTCTTCTATTTATTGTGCAATCATCAGAGTTAATATTAGGATTTATCTTGATGGAATATAGACATTTATAATGGTAAGAATCATTTAATTTCCTAGCTTTGATTAACTAATAAAGGAGCAAATACTTTAACTATCCTGAAAATTAGTAGTTAAATGTATTTTATAGTACTTTGTCTGATATGCTATAAAGATAATTAAATAATTTTATAACTTGACAAATTTTTTACTGGCTTTTTGAAGAAACGTATGGTATTATTTTGGCTTGCATTGTGGGATTCATGGGTGGGTGAAATTGAACTTTCTCTAAATTTTGAGATATAAGAATTAAAATACCATTCACTTAAAATATAATTTCCTTATATACATGACCTATGTATAAAATTTGTGGATCAAAAATTTCAAAAACTATTAGATCAGTTTCATTGAAACTTAGGTAGTAGTGTATCTGAAGTTATGCATGTGACAGTTTGATGAAGATTAGTTGAGTCATCCCTAAATTATGCTCAATTGTTGCAAAAAAATTGGAAATTTTTTGGATCGAAAATCATCAAAATTACTAGATAAATTTAACTGAAATTTAGATATTCTGTAGAAGTGTAAATGAAGCTGTGCATGTGAAAATTTGATGAAGTTTGATTGAAGTGTTCTTCAGTTATGATCAATTTAAGGTCAACAACTTTGACTGAATATTGGTGTATTTTTTCATTTGCATTTATCCAGTGAGTCACAGAGGTGTGCGAGTTAAAATGTGATGCTTGTATGTGTAAGATCTACTCATTTATTTTAATATTTCATCTAATTACAGTTATAGTAATTTAATTTTTTTATAAACAGAAAATATATTCTAAATTAATTTTTTTTTTAATTATACTATTTAGTTTTCACATTTAATTTATGTTTTGTATATTTCTTGCACAAAAAGTTATAAAAAGAATATTATACATAATAATCTTGCATAGAACTGCTCAAGGATTTTTTTAATTTATGAAATAAGGTCTTTATATGAACTGTCATATAAGAACTAATAAACAATCTTTTATTTGCATTTTGGATGTAATCTCTCTTCTCTTTTTAAGACTATACTGTTTTGCAACAAATTGTTTACCTCATGAGAGTTTGGCAGTTCATGAATAGTTTTGAATAGTTTATTTCTCAGATGTGAATTAATTCTCAATCATCAAAGTACACTGGAAACATGAGCATTCAAATCCTTCTAAAACCAACTAAATGTTTAAATCAGTATTAACCAAGTTTTGCAGCATCACAGAACAGCTGTTAACAAATAATCGAAGATGATCCTAATAATCAACTAACTAGCCACATATATTGTCACATTTTATAGAAAAATACCTATTTTAATTCTACAGAAAATTAAAATTATTAAATTAGACTGCTAACTATGAACATAAAAAATTTAATTTTACCTTTATATCCACGTATCTAGAGTTTATTATATATGTGATGTTTGGAAAGAGGAAACTGTACATAAGTGTTTAATTTCTAAGTAAAAAATTTATTAATGTTAAAAAATTTTTATTGTAACAAATGTTTACAAGTAGTAATTATATATAAATTAAATTAAGGAATTGATCAGATTCTGAAATTTTTTATTTAAGTAGACAACACATGAATACTTTTCTTTACATATCTTAATATATTTTAATAATAGAAATATGGTATCAGTTGTTTATGTTTCAAGTAAATCCTGAATATGTGAATTTTTTTAGTTTGTGAGGTTATTTAGCTAGCATTTATTTTGTAAAGTTTTTGAGGGTTATTTCATCATTCTTTCTACTTTTTAAGCAGAAGTTAACAAAAGTTAAAAACTCAGTGAAGTTAACAAAAGCTATAGAACATTATGTGTAAACAGAGAGAATATAATTGTGTATTAATTAAATTACGTATAATTAACTGAATTAGAAACATCTGTGTTATATCTATGATAAAAGTTCATTTTATAGATTATTCATTAAAATGATTAATGTAATTACAGATTATTTCCTTTCATACTTTTCTTTTCCAATAGAACATATATGATTTTGTATGATAAATTCTACAAGAGTTTGTAGATTAACACATACAAGGATTTTTGTCTGATTGATATTCAAAATGTGTATTTCATTTATGATCATTAAATTATTTATTATTTCTTAATTAATGCAACTAATTGGTTTTCTAATCACATACCAGATTTAATCTTAATAGTTAAATAAAAATTATATGCCAGCTTGAGATTTTATAAATTAATCTAATCTAGCCAAAAGAAAAAATTTAACTGATTTCATTTAAAGGAAAAATTATTCTGGTTTTTGTGTTTTAAAATGCTCTAATGTATTATGCTATTCCATTCGTTAGTTAATTTATCGTAAATAATTTTAGTTTATGTCATACCATCTGCCTACTCATATGAATATATTTTAAAACTACCTACTCAAAGGTTAATGAAATGACCTCCCACTCGATGGTACAATACACAGATGGGTTCATTGTAAGCCTATATTTACATCAATGTTTTATCCGTATTTTCATAGTGAAGCCCAATTAATTCAAGTTATATGATCATTTAGACATTTCTTCTCATCTATTCTTGATTTTTATTTTACAAAAGTGACATTGTATTTTATCATAAAATAAATGAATATTTTACTAGCTATTATAAGAGATAATAATTACCTTTTACCTTAGGATGATATTATGAACAGATGGCAGTATACTCTATGCCCTTAAGTGTTTATATGTAAATTTATTATATTTCAATTTTTCATAAGTATTCAGTTGTTAAGAAACTAGTTTTTTTCTATATAATCCAGTAAAAAATTTAGCCAGTATATAATCCAGGAAAAATTTAACATAATCTTTCATAATATGAATTGCTTCATCACATGATTTGATTGTTTGCCTTTTTTTCATGTAGTTAATTTGTACAATGTCCTGTCACCATTTTTTTTCTATTTCTAATTAAACATTTTAATTTCTGACTGCTCCCATTTCCTTTTTGGATTATCTAAAATTTATAATCTTTTCCATTCATTCTTTTTTAATCTTTCTTCTGTTCCTTCTAGTGCTATTTTAATCGACCCTTATCCTCTTCATGATTTGTTAGTTGATTTTCCTATTTTAAATTGTATTGATTAAGCTTTTATTCTCATTTACGTCTCTTATCAATTCTTAATTTTTCCCCCTATTTGTCAACTTTATCTTCTCCAGCCTCCTCCATCCTCATAGTCAAATGTCCACAGTCTTTCTTTGTTTCTTTTCCATGATGTTCATATTTCAAATCCACGCATTAATTTACTTCAAATATTATGCTTTACAAGTTTCTTCTTAAGATAACTCCATCTTACATAATTATAGAATAACCATTTCTTTTTATTAAATTGTTATTAAGTCGTTGCTTTCTAGTTTTTATTTACTTTTCATTTTTGCAGTCTTTTAGTAAAATAGATCACAAGTACCTCTATTGTTTTATTTGTGCAATTGTTTCTTTTATATTGATAATGATTCACTTGTTATCTTGCTTCCTCAATGCTTACTTTCTTCAGTATCCAAATATCTTTAATTTTGAAATCATCTGTAAATTATTTCTGCCTTATCTTCTAAAAATACCATATTATTTGTGAACTTATTTATTTTTCTTGCTCCAGCACTGGACATATCCTTTCATCTCCTAGTGAATTTTTGGCTATATCTTCAACATTCA
Organism: Lycorma delicatula; assembly: GCF_047948215.1. Lineage (NCBI taxonomy): Eukaryota > Metazoa > Arthropoda > Insecta > Hemiptera > Fulgoridae > Lycorma > Lycorma delicatula. Next base: position 77,791,034 of record NC_134461.1, on the reverse strand, counting down.
CAAGGTTGATGGTAGACAGCATCTTTGAATTACTCTTCTTGGGTCAAACCACTCAGTTTTTATATTATTTATTTTGATAGCTATTGTCTGATTCTGGTTCAGTTGTTTAAATTTATCTTCAATCTTTTCATTCTACCCTTTGGCTATTTAATATTTCCTTTTAAACTTATCCTATATAATATAATCATATCATATTTTTAATATCTATAAAACATAATTAGTTTACCTTTTTCTGTACATCATTAAATCTTATAAATAATTATGAATCATTTATGATAATTACAATGTAGTTTATAACTTACTATTTTTATATTTTTATTCAAAGTGATAAAAAACAGAACCATTTTAAAATACAAGAGAATTGAACTTTTTATGTTACAGGAAAGAATATAATAATAATTAACTAATATGTTTAAATATATTATTAACACAGTGATAACTATATTTTTAAGAGATATAACAGGAAAGCATATATATATATATATATATATATGTTGGTTATTGGAGAGAATTAGGAAGCCCAGTGTAATCAGTTGTACCACTTCAGGTCTTTGCATCCCACTCATGGAGACCATGTAGAAAGACTTGCATTATAAAACTTATAATGGGGAAGAATGGATCAAGGATAAGGAAAAGGGGTTTGATCAATAATGAAAAATTTATCCATCAGAATTGTTAACTGTTGTGGGGGGACCTTTAATTTTTTAACATTCATAACATAAGGATATTATTAGTAATGAGATGGTTTCAAACATTCATAATTACCTAAAAAAAAAAAAATAAATAAAAACACCATATATCAATAGAAAGAATTTAATTAAGATTTAAGAAATAATAACAAAAGTTATGATAATTATTTGCATATTGAACTTTAACATCTATCATAATAAATAAGATAGATAAGAATACAAAAAAAAGAAAAGTACATTAATGTGAATGCACAAGGATCATTCAATAATTAAAGACACAAATTGCTCTAAAGCTAAAACGGTTTATTTAATCAATGTGACTTATTTTCACTTTTCAACGTAATCTCCATCAATATTGATACACTTTTTCCATCTCTGAATCAGGTTATTTACGTCTATTACAAAGAAATCTTTGTTGTGATGTTGGAGCTAATTTAGCACGTTTTCTTTGATGTCATCGTTGCCATTAAACTTTATACAATGTAGCGTCTCCTTAAGTGGACCAAACAAGTGGAAATTCAATGGAGCTAAGTCAGGATTGTATGGGAGGTGAAGTAGTACTTTCCATGCTATTTATCAAAGGTTTCTCAAGTTAGCTGAGTTGTGTGGTTCCGGGCATTATCGTGAAGCAAAATGATGCCTTTGCACTGAGATTCAGAGTATTACTTCAAAACTGCTGTCTTCACATTGTTGATAAGTATGTTTCAATAGTATACACAGTTTATTGTTCATTGATGTAGAAAATCAACAAAACCCAGGGGTTTAGCATCACAAATAATTGTCTTCATTTTTTCTGCTGATGGTCAGATTCTGAATTTTTTATTGACAGGTGGACTTGTGTACTTCCACTCCATGCTCTTCTTTTTGATTCTGGTTCATAATGCTGAACCCATAACTCATCATCATCACAGTTTAGAATACTGTGCAATAAAGCATCAACTTCCTGCTGATAGTTATTTCAGATCTGTTCACATGTAAAGTCTTGTCTCCTTATGGTGATCTGTAAACTCTTGGAACCCATTTTATTCTTTTTTACGGTACTTGAGTTTGTTGGTGATAATGTTATGAACTGTACCGACACTTGTAATTTTTTCAGCTACATCAACTGTAAACCATTGGTCTTCTTGCATGAGAGAATCTGTATGATTTTCAAGTACTGGAGTTGAAAATTCATTCAGAACAGTGTACATGAGTCACTGAAGTTCAACCATATTTCAGTTTTTGACCTTCTTTAAAAAATTTTGCAGTTCATACAACTTTGTCCATATTGTTGATCATACAAGTGTGAATGTTAACCGGTTTTTTCATCTTTGGAATGCAAAATACAGATCACTGCAAGCTGTTCAACTAATATGCAATGGTCAAGAAGATTCACCATCATAAAATGAAATTTTGAGATTATAAGCAAAATAATTTTATTCAAACGGCTGATTAAATGTTATCATATGGTTACCAACTTACTGTTCCGAAAATATCATAACCTTCTTACTGCACTGTTTTACCTCCACAGCTATTTATATTTTTAATTATTGAATGCCACTCATGTATATTTGCTAAGTGCCACTACCAAAATGGTTGTAGGTGATATAAAAAGAGTTACTAGTCATTCCTAGAAATGACATAGCCATCTATGCAAAACTAGATTACTGGAGAAAGGGAAAAGTGAAGTGATATTCTATTGCCTTTTTCACTGACCCAATTATACTCTCACATATCAGCATTCCAAACTCACCTAAATGCAGGTGATATACAGCCCTATAAATGGCACCTTGACTGGTCAGCTTAGAAACTAGGTGAATAATGAACATCATTACTCTCTGAGAAATCAACTTTGATCGCTTTATAAGGGTGCTTTACGTGCCTTTCAGTCTTAAGAAAGATTAGGATAGAGCAGAAAATTAATGTACTCCTTTCTATCAAGAAATATAGGAAAAAGTAAATTATTTTGTCAGAGAAATCTCTAAAAAATATACAATGAAATAAAGTTTTTTTATAAAAATAACAGGATTTAAAAAATGCACAAATATTATTTTACATTTTCTTAATTATTCTCTTTCTGAAGTCCATAAAAGTTGATGTTATATGGTCTTGATAGTTGTTTTTAAATTAGCACTGACTTCAAAAAAGCTAAAAAGTATTATTTTTCAATTTTTAATCAGTTTTTTAATATATCAATACAGCAGGATCACCAGAGCAGTTTCCTATGCAAAATAAAAAGAATGAGCACCCATTTTTTGAGGCATTATTCTTGAATATTCATTAAAAAAATACATAAAATTGGAGAATTTTTTTTAAAGTGTTAATAGTAGTAATAAATAGTAGTAGAAGTATTTTGAATTATAATAATAACTTAATATACAATTAATGCTATTCAAATTTTTCCACCACTTTTTTGTTGGAAAGTTTACTCAAAGTTAATTAATTTACTCAAAGTTAATTAATTTACTCTAAGGTACCTTTAGACCTTGTGATAAATTTAAAAATGCTACTGCCCTATGCCGTCATGAATAATTGATAATTATGTACATTAGAATTAAACTGTTAAAAATATAACATAAAGTATAATTATGAATTAATAAGTAAAATTCATCTCTAAAAAATGACCATAAAATTGTATGTTTTATATCAAATAACATTTTCACCATTCCATTGATCTTCATCTTACCCTTTTACTTACAAGATTCCCGGGTTCAATTCCTGATCAGACATAACACTTTTTTCACAAGCCATAGAATTGCTATAACATATTTCACTCACAAGGTATAAGTTTATGTGGTGACTCACCTAAAAAAAATTATTCCCACCTCATATTATAAATATTATTTTAAAAAATAAGCTATACAGATAGTTTTGCCATTATCAGTGATAAATTTAAAGCACCTTGAAAATACTCAAATTTATGAGATTATTTATGTCTCAATTACAACTTTTTAAATTACTTTGTTCTGTGTATATACTTGATATAGCCTGATATAATAATTATTGATATGTTAGCATTTGTTACTTGCTATCTCATAATTTTATTAGTGTTTAGCTGATCCTTGATTGACAGTACTAATAGAAATTAGGTGATAATCTTAAAAATATGAATACCACCTATTTAAAGAACATTTTTTTCTAGCACACATTTAACACCCTTTTTAAATTACAGAACAAGAAAGTACATCATTGAATAATTCAATCTTATATTCATATAAAAACCGTTAATAAATTGTCATATTGAACATTTGATTGTTTATTCAAGTACATTTTCTCAAAATGTAAATAATTTTTAAATTATAAGTTTACAACTGTATTTTTTGTAAAATACAGTGTACATTTACACTGTATTGTGAATGTAGTATTTAGCAAAAATCATAGGTATAATTTAAAGCTAAATATAATTAAAACTATAAAGATTTTACATATTCATTCCTGTTAATTGGATTATAAATTTAGCTTTAAATTTAGAAATTTAGAAAAAAACTATAATCAGAATTAACTTTTTATTGAAATATATTAATAAATAATTAGGTTTTCTTTATTCATCTATGCTACATTGAATTAGTGACTGCTGCTATTATTATGCGGATAAATGTAAATATGATTTTTATTTTTTTATTTTAAATAAAATATTTCATGAAATAAAAATTTTCATTCTCAGTATGACAAAATGTGGCTGACTTTTAAAAAAAAATAAATCTGCTTCATTTTTTCAATATGTGGTTTAAAAGAAAGCAACAAAAAACCTGCATGACATCTTTGAAAAGATCTTTTGGAAACTGAATTGCAAATATTTAGAGAGCAATTTTAAATTTGTTTTATTGCTAAAGAACACCAGATTACAGTGTTTGTAACTGTATGATTCTATAGTTATGACATGTTAGATAAAATATCTCAGATGTTCTGCTGTTTGAGTGCAAGATCAACTGATGTGAAACATTATATATTACACCACGTTATCAGTCACTTATCAGTAAAGTCAGTCTCTGCTTGCAACAAAAATAATAATTTCCACAATAACAGTAAGAAAAAAAAAACAGATTAAAACATACAAAAATGATTGTTTACAATAAATAATTTTAAAAATCAAAGTTTATTGTATGTTTTGTATAGTTGAGACTTATAGAACTTCATTATTTTTACTTGTCTTATTCAAATATGGAACCAATATTAAAAACAAATTTTGTTAAGCAAGACAAGAAAACTTTAAAAATAGGATGATTTTCAAAAAAAATTCATACACTTTTGATTTTTTAGGGCTAAAAGATAGCTAAATACAAATATTATTACTGAATAAAATAGCAGAATTTTACAGTTAGTATAGAAATTTATGTTGTTCAGTAACAAAGTAGATTGTAACATGAAAATGAATACTACATTCCAGTGTGAATGCTGGCAGTTTATCATTTCTAAGAATCATAAAAGGTTGTTACTCTGCCAGTTGGTACGGTATGAATTCTGTTGTTTGCATTTTAACAAACTGCTTTCATTCATGCTCAGTTTCTTGCAAAATATTTCATCATTGTATTTTTGACATAGTAATTCCTGTTCTACATAGTATCCCTGTTTGATTTTCTGACCATATAATTATTTACAGAGTTTTGTTTTTGCAGTGTTACATTTACTGCTGGTGTGATAATATTCTTTGTGTTAGTTGGCATTTAGTATATTTATAATTATGCAGTTTGGAGTTGTTAAAACAGTTTTAAATTCTTTTTTTAACATTCACCCACATCAAAATCATATGTTGTCTAAAAATAATGTTTAATTTATTTGACCACTCAAATAAACTAAACATTATATTACTATTTTAAAAAATACATAGTGTATAATGATGATATATTAATTGTTCCTACTAAACAATGAATCTGCTTCCATTGTTTGACCATCAATTACAAATAAACTAAAATCATGTATGGAGGAAATTTGTTTGGAAAAAGATATTAACATCTGAATATTATCTGTTTGTTTTCATTGGAAAGGAGTTGATTTGTTACTGAAAAATAGTGCCATAAAATAAATTTAACTAATTTTTTTTAATTCCTTATTTTATGTCTTAAGTTACATCTCATAACCAAAAACGTTGTAGGCAACCTAACATGTAACTCTTGAAACTGGCATAAGGTAACAAGCATCCAATATGAGGCTTATTAAGGAAAGTGAGGGGTGAAATGCTTTTCTATTGTCTTCTTACCTAGCCAAACACGTGATCATTGGCATGCCAAGCCCACTAAAATAAGGAAATGTTCACCCCTACAATTAATGTCTTCACTCTGTACATCACAGATTTGCTATATATGCGTAGTTTTACTTTTAGAGAAAATAATTCGATCTTGTATCTAAGGAGCTTTAAATGCTTCACAATTGTAAAAAATACTGAGATAGAGATTGTAAACCTACAAATTAATGTGTCCCTTTTGTTGAAAAACAATGTGCTTTAAGTATTGCCTGAATAAGTAGGGGACTATCCCTATATGGAAAAGAAATTATAACATTTCTCATGAAGAATATATTTTATATTTTGAAGGGATTTGTTTTGCCATGTTAAAGAAAAATATGAGATGCTTTTACACATCCTATTACTGTTCCCAGTAATTATTATTGTGAGGAAAATCTGTTGGAATGTTAGATAGTTATCCATAACTGTCGCACATTAAATTAAACCTAAAAGTATCTAATTTGTATGAAAAAAACAAATTCAATTTATTTTAATTGAAAAATATGCCCTTGTTGAACCATGTTAGATGAGTAAATAAACCTTTAATTATATCCTTGGCAGAAAATTTAAACTTTTCTTTCCAAAATCTTTTTATTTCTTTGTTCTGTACAATAGGAAAATACTAAATAGTATCTAATGTTTTAGAGTTAACAGCAAGGAATTGCAATCTCCTTTTTTTCATTTTCTCACTAAAACGTTGTATTGTTTCATTACTTTCATTCTGTTGATTTTTTTTTATTACTTATAGGTATGTCTTTTATTGGTAGACTGTTGAAAGCCATCTTCCTTATTTAGAAAATCCACTTTGTTTATAGAAAACAAATCAAAAATATTCATTTTAATGTAACCCTCATCACTTCTGAAATTATGATTGGAAATTAAAGTTTTATCAAAATGGTGCAGTAGTTTTTAAAATTTAAAGTTTCTAAAAATGGGGATAATCAAATTTTTCTATATGCTATATCAATTCTGTTTAAAATGAACAAAAAAAAAAAACATCAGAAGAGCTACATCAATTACATCAGAATAATGGAATGAGCATAAGGCTCACCAATTGACTATTTGATTTAGAAGAAAACTGAAAAGTATTTTGGTTTTTTGATATGCTGAAATTTCACCTAGAGTTCATTGAAAATTGAATTTTTCATAATTTTGTCATATCAGAAGGTTTTTCATCCCAGATCAATTATGTCAGCAGAAGATGCCATAACAATCTCAAACTTAATTGTAATTAATTAATTATAAACCTAGCAAATTAATTTAGGTTAACTTGTTAGGTTAATTATTTTATCTGTCAATATGGAAGGCAACTTTTTTTTTATAAAATGGTGCAAAAGTTTACTGTGTATTGTGCTTTTTGTCACAAAGTGGCTTTAGGATTGACTTTATTTATGTGATGGATTATTGTTAAGTAGTAGTGATAAACATAAATATGAAAAGTTCAGCAGAAAAATATTTTTTATGTCAGTAATTGATAAGAACTGATTAAGTTATGATGAACTGATTAAATATAATTTATTATTAACATATGAATAAAACAATTTATCTGTTTAAAGATGAGGTAAAGAATTTTATTGTAAGTTGTACTGAATAATATTGATTATTTGAATTTATTGTAAATGAGAAATTGATTGTAATTTGTTACAGTTCTTAAAATATTTATTAATTTTTATTACTGTAGTTTTTCCATATTCTCACAGTTTTTAATAATTTACCACTAGAGGTAGATAGTACCACTTAGAGTATTATAGAATTCATAGTAATTTATACTATAGTTCACAAAGTAGTGCATAGTACATGCGAGTTTTTAGTAGAATTAGTTGTTTACCACTGGTTTGGATAGTCTAAATCCATTCTGTATTGTTAGTTTTTCATTCTCTTGTTAGGTTAATTTGAGGTAAAATATTAACAAAATAACATTTAAAAAAAAAATATCTTGTATATTTATATATATAAATGAATACTTACTTATTTTCCCCGTATGCATTCCTATACCATTCATCCGATTGTGATGAAACTTTGGTGAGTTGTTGTGCATATGGCCGTGAAGGTTTCTGAATTAGTTTGGACCTGCTAGGTGGTGCTGGGGCCAAGATATTTCGAAAAATTGTATTTGTAGTCTGATTTGGCTCAAATTCAGAATATATGTTACATGCAAAGAAATACCTTTCCAAATAATAGACCCGCTACATGGTGCTGGGGTTGAGGTATTTGGAAAAATTGCATTTATAGACCAATTTGGTTCATATTCAGAATATAAATTAGTTACTTGAAAAGAACATTTTTTGCAAAAACTATACCCACTAGGTGGTGCCGGTGTTGAGATACTTATGAAACAAACAAATATACAGACATTCTTCTTTTACATATATAAAAGGCAATATTCATATGTGTGTCTGCTATATACTACAAAAATTACTGGCCCGATTTATGCATGAGAAAGGGAAAAATGGAAAAAAGGTAAATGGGCGAAAGGAAAATGGAAAGGGGGAAATAAAAGGTGGAAAAGGGAAAGGGAAAAAGGATAAAGTGGAAGGTTAAATTTTGTGAAGTTCCATAATGTTCAGTTTTTTAATGTTTTATCAAACTTTCAGTTGTGTTCATTTAATCTATATATATGTATATATATACTCAAATCTAGCAATAGCAAAGCATTGCTGGGTCTGCTAGTTAAAAATAAATTTTTACTTTGTAACATTCTACCAAGTAGCTGTATGTTATAATTAACAACTGGGATAAATCACTTTAATTTGGTTTTACAACTTCTAAGGCAGAGTAAATTTATGGAAGCCTTTTGAACTACATGGTGTGTTATCCAAGGTCAGGCAAGCCTAAAACATTACACGTAAAGAAAACAAACTGGAATTTTTAAAATAATTTATTTTCATCTCAGCTTAAACCTAATTCCAGTCCCATTGAGCATTCTGCTAGATGAATCGGGCTGATTTCTTTTTTATTCTGCTCAGAATGACCCACAGATATGTCATCAAACCCAAAACTTGAGTCTTCTCTGAGAATTCTTCAATAAATCCTCATTTATTACTTAAATGAGGAACTTTTTGAGGATATTACAAACAGGAAAATCATTTTGAAGGTCTTTCAATGCCTGATGACACATCTGTGAGCAATTCTAACCAGAAAAAAAATCAGCCCAATCTGTCCAGTAGAATGTCTAGACAGGCAAATGTAAATACATTTTGAGCATATAATATAAAAATCTATTTCCATTCCGTCTGGGCATTCTACTGGATGAATCAAGCTGATTTTTTTTTATTCTGCATGGAATGACCAATAGATATGTCATCAAGGGTCATTGAACTCAAACTTGAGTCTTTGAGAATTTTTTTTTAAATTCTCATTTATTTCTTAATTTAGGAGAAACTTTCCGAGAGGTTATTACTCACAGGAAAGTCACTTTGAAGGTCCGTCAATGCTTAAGACATATCTGTGGGCCATTTCGAGCAGAATAAAAAAAGAATTAGTCCGATCCATCCAGCATGTAGAACATCTGGACAGACTGGAAATAGGTTTTGAGCTCACATTTTACCTGTGGTAGGAAAGGAAAGAGAAAAACAAGCAGTTTGGGGGGTGAGAAGTATTGTAAATGGAATAAGTTTTTAGCCAATTTTTAAAAATATACATCATTACTTTGGAATAATAACACTGTGGAGCAGATTGGATCTGCTAGGTTTTTAGCCAGAATAGGTTATTTATCTGATTTTTAAAAAAATACAATATAACATTACTTTCTAATAATAATGATGTGGAGCAGCAAGGGGCCACTAGTTTTTCTGTAAAATTGTTTCCATTTTATAATATATTGGTAAAATTTACATCATCAAGAGTATGCAAAGAAAGTGATTCAGTTGTTTTTTTAACTAAAGTGTTATATGGAAACTGATTTAAAAATTACTTTAGCTGTGGTATTTTATCCCTTCTTCAGATTATGCATTTCAGAGTGTTTCTTGATGAAACAATTTAGTTGTTGCCAAATAAGCAAGTTTGTAGTTTGATATACTATCCAGAATCAGGTTGTGATTTATCTTTTTCATGATTTTCTTATATTAAACTAATAGTGGCACTAAAGATTTTTTATTCGTTGTGAAGGCTTTGTTGCTATATCTCACAAGCCTTTTTTTTCTTTTTTTTTAGCTTATTTTTTGATTAGTTATGGCAGTTTATATGAATTATGAAGATTTGCTTATATCAAAACCTCATAAATTTTAAATAGGCAATTGTGAATTGTGAATTTTATACTAACTATCAACTTGCAGAAAGGACTTGGATATTTACTTCTAACCATTAAAATATGAAACATTCAAAACATCATCCTATTAAAGCCAGTTAAATGTTAGATGTTTTGTATGATGACGTTGGTTTTGCCACAGCAACTGTAGTGCAAATAAATAAAAATATATACTATACGCAAATAATGAGATACGAACAGTTCCATACGTTTGAAAAAAAAACTTAGAACTCTCTAATAATTAAACACCAGAAATAGATAAAGACAATAATAGTATATATATATAAAATATAGATAATTAGACTGATTAGTAGTCCATCTAATTGTCATTTCTTGATGAAAACTAATGATAACTTTTAACTCTGGTAAACAGTTGCTGTAATAACACATTTTTTCCCAAGATAATCATGGGACTTTGAAAAAGTTAATATTAAACATGTCACCACAGAATTATTAATTGCTTACTGTATGATACATAATTTAATAAATTATTATACTTATTATTGTACTTCATTACATAATATTTATTTTAGAATTCCAGATGCCACAGACAAATAATTGCTTTAGCTTGTAGAATTCAAAAGAAAAAAAAATAAATAAATGACATATTAGAGCAAATTATATACTTAAAATAATAATTACCTCTCAAAATTTGTATCAGTACTTGTAAAAAAATTGTTGTAAAAAGCTATCAAATAGTAAAAGTGTCAAGAATCTCTTTATGAAACTTGGCAGAGTACTAATGTTCCAAATCAGGCTTGTCCACAAAAAAAAAGAGAAAAGGAAAGGTTAAATTTAAACTTGATCCTTAAACATCATTACTCTTTATTTTTCAAGTATTCAACGTACTGTAAAAGACCTTTTTTTTTATAAAAAGCATGGCGGATCTTTTTGACTATTGGATTAGAAATTTCAAATTTAATAAGGATGGGTAAACTGTTGTATAAATAAAAGTTGTATAAAAAGTTAAAATAAAAAGTTGTATAAAATAATACAACTGAAATTTCTAGAGCTCTCTTTAAATAATGTATGGTAGATAATATGTCTGCTATAAGTGCAACTATTTCATTCTTGAAGATTATGTACATGGCTCTCTTCCTGAGAAAACAGTTCTGAATTTTGGTGAACTTATAATGACTTCTGAATAAAGAGGTATAAAATATTTTTAATAAAATCTTATACAGGTGTTATTATTTTTTACGTAGGATATTAATCATAATTTTTTTTTCATTAATACTGCTTTCTGATATTACTCATCCATGAGGTTTTGTTTTTTTTTTATTTTAATTCTGCTGAGGTTACTAATCATTTATTTTATAAAAACTTTCCTGTAGAAGCACCTACACATTCTTAAAAGAATGTGTAGGTTTTTCTGCTTCAATTTGTCAATTTCATACAAGATAGGTTTTAGTTTTGTTACTATATTAAACTGTAGTTATTTATCATGTTTAAAAATAAAACTAATGTGTTCTAAAATAAGTATTCTAGACGTGTATCATGCAATGCTGTTCCTGTTCATTATAACTGTTATATCATTCTAATTTTAATATTATAGAGAATATGTGTTATTTTACCTAGCTTCATATATGTAAATGATTAATGAATAGTATAATGAGTATAATATTAATAATAATAATACATGAACAAAGTAATAGCTTAATGTGTATACATGACAGGAATTGTTGTTTACTACTGTTAACATAATATCTTAACATAATATAATTAAAATCTAAATAAGTACTTTTACAAACTATTTTTTTATTTTAAAAAAATTTCCTGAATCAATAGCTGATTAGTATATTTTTTGATGCTCAGATCATTTTGAACAAAAAAAATTATATTAGAACATAAAGTAGTTTGATTATTTGTATATTTGAAATAATCATAAAAATGGTTGTTCCATTTTGATACAATTTTTATTTGGAATCATATTATCTCAGAAGTGACTTGCATGTTAGTTATTATACCTAAAAAGATTTAGACAACCTGGCAAGAGATACAATATATTTCTGAAACTGGAATAGTTATTTACAAGCACCCCATGTCAGGATTATTAAGGAAAATGAGGAACACAGTGATATAGGCTAGGGCAGCGTTTCTCAACCAGGGGGTTGCGGTTATATGAAAGGGGATCTCGAAATTAGACTACAAAATTAAATGTAAACAATAATGAAATCATTTCATAAGAAAAAAATCATTTATTATAACCATTTTACTTACATTTGTAAGTACACATATCAAGAAAATAAATTAATGAGAGGGTTGTGTTTGTTTTTTGTTTAAAAGTTTCTCCATATATGTTAGAAAAACACAAAAGCAATTTGTTATCAAGTAAAAAAATCAGCTGCAACAGCATTCTCACTATATGGATTCAGTACCCATCACTTCGAGAAATAATTTTTAGCTTCCGGGAAATATTCACAAACTGAATTTTTAGTTAACACAAATGCAGCTTCACGCTATCAAAACTATGGTGAATAATAGTTTCTTCTTCATCCAAATTTCTTTCAGTATAATCAGAAGTGTATGAAAACATATCATTTTGCTATGAAGGTGGATAATCGAGATATCAAGCTTCTTAGTAGCGTTTGTTTATCCTAGAAAAGTATTATTAATTAATCTCACAATCCCAATAACCAGGTTAAGACTTTTCCCTGCAATAATCAACTGACTTCTGTATGAAAAAGAAGAGATTTTTTCACCCATTTCATCGCATAGTTTAGCAAACATCCTATTCTGTAACGATCGATTTTAAATAAAATTAACCATTTTTACAGCTTTACAAAGATTTGTTTGAGATTTTCCAGCATATTTTTTGTGGCAAGAACATGTTTGTGAAGGCCACAGCCAAGACAGATATTACATCAAAGGTTCACATTTGATATAAGACGATCTTTTAATTTCTTCAGAAATCCTCTGTTTTTTCCTGTAATCGCCTTTTTATGATCACTACATCTGCAATATATTTTGTCCAGTCTATGTTATAGTTTTTAGTAGCTTCATAAAAAATATCAAAAAGACATTGTCCTGTTGCATGACCAGGTATTGATTCGCAAAAAAAAAACATATTTTCTTTGATTCATCTGTCCCTATCGAATTAAGAATTGTGTAGAGATCCAGTATTGTTTAAAATGTTGCCAGTACAGACAGGACGAATTTCTGTAAACAGCTGGTGCAGAATGTGCACACTGTGATTAGGAGGGGCAGAAGTGTGATGAGTGTCCCTAGAAGTCAGAGGGTCCTACTTATTAGAATTGCAAGCATGCAGATAACGATTCCAAGCACTCTGTGAGTAGTAAGGATTGTGGTTTTTATCAAGGGTTGTCGTTATGTATATATGAATTCTTTAACATTAAATGATTAAGTTCGGTCAGTTAAATGCACAGAGTGCTTACATTGTACAAGTTGAGCTAGGTGATATTGCTCTTCATTGAGGTTTTACATGTTGTTCATCTTCAGCACCCATACGCTGTGTCTGGTCATCTGCCAAGTTTTTCTCATTGGAAACAATTCTATTGCAGTTCTGATAGTATGTCTGCTGTTGTGTGCAGGTGGCGCCAGTTTGGTGGAACAAACATAGATGTCACCGTTGGTAGGTTTATTCCCGACTATGTTGATTGCTCAACATCGTGGTTAGTGATTGCTCAAATTTTCATCGATTGATTGTTTATGAGATTGTTGGTGGCTTAGATGAGCGCTGCCAATGTAATGACCCAGTTCAGCAGGGTCGTTTTCTGCACAGCCATGCAGACTTGAGGAAGTTTGTTGATTTTCTGTCGGCTAGGCTTCGTGTTCGTGATCGTAGTCTGGAGATATTGGGTTTAGAGAACATGGCAGATAAGTTGTCAGCAGCTTTCATTGATGCTGCTGAGAATTCGATTTCCCGTAGTTCTGGTCGAGAAAGGCTTACACCATGGTGGAATTGGTAATTATCAGGTTGTCTGTCGTATACGGAGAGTGTCGTACCGTGAGGGTGATCCGGAAGCGGGCAGCCCTAGTTGCGGAGTATAGAGATCGAAGATCTTACTATTTCCATAAGGTCCGCACGGCTAAGAGGGATTCGTGGCGTTCCTTTGTTATTGAACATGGGAAGAAGGATTCCTAAGGGTGTTGTGTATAGGGTATTAGGACACAAGCGTAGAAAGGACATTCTTTTGTCTGCTTTTTCGACCTGGCATGGCGTAATATCAGAGGTATCTGAAATTTTACGCAGATTACTTAACGATTTACTGCCTGATGACAACAGAGCTGAGGAGATTGCATACATCTGCGGGTGAGGCGTGAGGTCGCTCTGTTTCGCGGAGATGCATTGTCTGTGAAGATTGCTGTGGTCGACGTGCGTCAGGCTATTTGTAGTTTAGGCAGAAGTAAGGCCTCGGGTCTTTGGTGGAATAACGGCGGAACTCCTTGTTCGCTTGGAAAGGGTAAATGTGAGAACTGTCACACTATTCAATAAATTGTTTGGCGGGTGCTTCCCTCCATGGCGGAAGAAAGGATTGTTAAATTGCTGTTTAAAGGAGGCGACAAGGATCCCACTGTTAGTTCGTCCTTTAAGCCTCTGACTATACTGCCGGTTAATGGTAAAGTTTTTGAGAAGGTTCTATATCTTTGTATAAATGAGAGGCTGACCACCCGTGGGTTACTGAAGGAAAACTAGTACGGGTTTCGTCTTCGAAAACGTACTGAGCACGCCTTACTCCGTGTGATGAGTATGGCATCGACGACTGTGGGGGAATATGTCTTGGAAATTTTCGTGGACATTTCCGGTGCTTTTAACAACCTGTGGTGGCCTTCTGCTATTTATCAATTTCAGAAAAGAACATGTACTGGTAGCAAATTGCAATTACTGCAAAGCTGTTTCAGTCATCGCGATGTGTTGTTCCGTCAGGGCAATGAGGTTGGTAAGACACTGCCAAAGGGTTGTCCCCAAAATAGTGTTGGATCCTCTGTTGTGAGTGGTTGAGTTTGATTCTCTTCTGCGGCTGAGATTTTCCAGTGGGTGTCGCATGGACTCCTGTTGGTCGAATGATGCTCGCGGAATGAGGTTGAGCTTAAGACCACTCGTGCGTGCAGGTTATTGGAACTGCGCGGTCATCAATATAAGATGACGTTCAGCCCGGATAAGACCACTATAATGCTCCTCAAGGGCCGTTTGGCTGTTACACGAAGAGCCCGATTTTCGATGGCAGGCTAACGTATTAAATACGTTTAGGCTCAGAACTACCTCAGGGTGTTCTTGGATAAGAAATTTCAATTCGAGAGACACCTTTAAGACATCGCAGAGAAGGCCTGTAGACCCTTCTTCGGAATTCGACGTGTGGTCAATCCTGATTGGGGTTTTAATTTTAGGATTACTTTCCTGTACAAAGGCGTTTGTGAGACTGTTATGCTATATGCAGCGCCTGTTTGGGCGGGGAGGTTAAAATTCAAATGATATCGGAATATTTTACTGAGGGCTCAACGACTTGTTACTCACGGTAACGGGTGGTTACCGAACAATTTCTCGAGAGACGATCTTGGTATTGCGGGAGTGAAACCAATCGATATTCTTGCGACAAAAAGGCAGGAACGTTATGCTGTTAGGGAGTTGGTTGAGTTGACTTCTGAAAAGATCCGGGAATTTGAGCAGCGTGGATATAATTTATGGCAAGGAAGATGTACACGCATGATCTTTTCCTGGTTATTATATGCTTGCAGCGCGCCTCCTGGATTTCCCCGAATAAGTGTGTTACACAATTTCTTTCAGGACACGGTGCTTTTAGGGCCAAGCTGTCGTGATTTGGCCTGGTGGATGCGGGTTTGTGCGCACAGTGCAGGTTCTGGATGACGATTTTCATGTGTTGTATGTGAACACAAAATACAATAAGAAGCATACCAAGGTGATTTGTCATCTCGACATTCTCCAGGTATACACAGAATTCAAGTAACCAGGCCAAATGGTCAATAATTAAGGAATTTATGATTTACCTTGCTAAAGAAAGGATAGTGGACAGGGTGTAGAGTCCTGACTGGACTTCCCTTGTTTCTATTGTTTACTCATTTCTTTCTTACTTTTTATTTGTTGGTTTTATATAAGTTGTTATATTGTGCTTTTGTTTAATGTTTCACTTTTATGTTTTTTACTTGTTGATTGGTTTGAGTTGTGTGTCGGACTCACTGTTACCTGCTCAGCTAGGTGATTTCAGTCCCTTCATTCAATGTTTAGGAATTCAGTCTTGTTTAAGAATATATTTGAGATGTGTTTTGTTAGTACGAGTTCTTCTTTGTTAGTAGTATATTGATGGGAATGTTTTTTGCACCATTTGCATCGATGGCATCCTGGTCTAGGCAAGACTGTATCATGTCAACCGCTGAGGTTTCTGAAGATGACCTTCGGTAAAGCCCATCAGGGCTATGCACGAAGGGGGTGGCATTGCAACTGGAAACGTCACATGGTGAGTGTCTTTCCCTATAGGGTCAGGATGTCCCTATCGCATTTGTATCTCATCAAACATAAGAACTGAGAAATGTTAACCACATCTGTTTTCATCAAATTGAATATTAAAAATTCACTTGACTCACTGCTGAATTATCTAATAGTGAACATCAGCATCCATATCATTGATTCGCCTTGATACTCTGTCGTTAGAAAGCGATTTTTAATAAACATTTTTTTGCTTCTTTCACACCTATTAAAACACTGACCATATCAATTGCAGCAGGCAATAGTAGGTTTGCTGCATTTGTATGGGGTTTGGACATCTTAGCTACTCTTAATGCTATTAGATACTTTTATCAGTATGGCTTGATTTGCAAGTAGAAGCATGTTAGTTTCTCAAAGTATGTAATTTTCTTTTGAAAAATTATTATTATAATCAATGAAACTATGCTTTTAAATAAAGATACCAGATGCATGCTTCACATTCAAAACTAGACTGACATTCTACAATCCCTACACCTCTTTTATACTACTGAGAGCATGATGTGTTCAAATGTATCATATACATGTTCAAACTTGTTGCTGACACAGCGAATATTACGCAAGGATACCAAATTACAAGGAGCATGTGCATATTAAGTTGGAATCTGTAAATTGCACACTTCATTCATGCACGTTCATAACCGACACTATTAACACAACTAAATAGTCTTAACTAGGCTTTACTCGGTTGGGCTAAGGGATCACATAATATTCATTATATATTTTTTTTTTACTTTTTGGGGGGTGTGGAGCTAAAAAGGTTGAGTGTCACTGTCTGAGGCATTGTTCTTTGCTGATGAAGGGTGGTGCTAAATGAATAAAAAACTGATTGTTTTACATTCAAAAGATATTTTATTTTTGACTGAGAAGGATTTACTTGTATAATTACTGAGAAGTTTGTATATCTTTTCCTTTAAATCAGTTTTAAGTAATCAGTTCTATAAGTTTTAAATAATTTATAATTTCATTTCATTTAGGTTTTATTTATTTGATTTTGCAATTCAAGAATTTGTTTTTTTCTAGTTGGGTACTGGTATTACCTATATTATATGACTGTTTGATGTACAATTAAAATCCTACCACATATCAAATACCTGAAAAATTTTTCTCCAAATTGGTTTCAAGTAAAAATTGTAATACTATTATTGAACATTAGGTTAAGGTATGGTTGTTCTAATCACAGTACCCAGGTTGATGGGGTTAGCATTGTTTTCTTTTTTAATTTTTATTATACATATGTGTCCACAATTACATAGGCTATATATGTATACTTTTTTTGTAATGATGAATTAATTCACTACGGATTCTTTTGAGGCTTGTACATGGAAAAATGGAAATGGCGTCATAGCCATTACACTATCACTCCACCTCAGAGATCGGCACTTTATCTCATTTTAATTTGATGGAATGACCAATGATGAAAAAATGCCAGTCCCTTGCTAGGAATTAAACCCTATGTGAATTGATCATTTGTTCTGTAATGCCCCTGATCCCAGTTCAATCTTACTAAAGACATGTTACTTTTAATTGGATTTGAATACCTGTTTATTTTTTTAAAAATCTCTTAAGATTAAAGTTAATGCATGGAATATTAATAGTAAGCATTTATTGGACATAAATACATTATAACGAATAATGAAATTTTAAATAAAATATTTATCTTCAACCAAATGAAAACATTCAAAATAAAATAAATGAATAGTGTAAGATCACAATCACAAAATTCTTTTAAATGTTCCTCAACTCATCGTAGTGTATAACTCTCCCTCAACCAATACCAATGTAGTCTATCATATGCTGCTCTCTCTCAGAGTCTACCTCCAAAATTAATGACATCATATCTCAATCCTGACTTAAGACATCCCGTTTTTCTTGTATTTTATATAGGGAACCAATCTGTGGTTCTCCTGACTCAAATGGAGCCATTCTGGCCATCTGCTCAGCACATTTTCATATGGATTAAAGAATCACCAGTGACCTATTATGAGATAACTTCTGTTCATAATAGATTTCAATTTCTTTTAGTAATCCCAAATATAATTTTCCATAAACCTGTACAGAAATGTCCTATCAGCCATCTTAGTAACCATGCTGTAATAACCTTCTTGTACTGGAATTACATTTACAGATTAGACAGGAAGTATATTTTGTTATGACATTATGCACATTTCAAACTCATGATTTTTTGCCTGCCATTCACTCTCTGGAAACCCTTTTCATCCCATAGCCTTTGTTTTTACCAAACTTCCAGGCTGCTTTACCAAGCTTCCTTGTTATCCAGTTATCTTTTTTTTGTGATTTTCAACACCTTATTCTATTCATTAATCTAACTTACAAAGGTGTCAGTCCAAACAAGGATTCTTTAAAACTACTCCATAATCTGCATGGAGATTACTCCCTCTTTTCTTTATACCTTATATAGTTTAAGTATGATCTAATGTAGTTGTAAATTTTTACCTGAATCCTAAGTACAGGTATTCCTAAAAACTGTCAGTTACGATGTCATCTTTGTGTAAGAAAGGAGTAGTGACAACAGTCAGTCAATCAATATAATGCCAAAATTTGCAGCATTGTGATGTTTAATTAATAAACATCAATGTTTAAGTAATAAATATTACATTAAAATAAGCCTAGTAATTAAAAATGAATCGTTTTACTTAACGATATAATATCATTGACCAAGGCAATACTTTTAGATCATGTATAAATTTTGTAGATCTTTATTGATTTATTTATTTTCAGAATGCAGTTTGTTTTAAAATTTTTATACTCCTTACTAGTAGACAATCAGTTACTGCCGTTGAATGTATAGAAAAACGTTTTTCTTGAATGGGATCATATTTTATGTATAAAACAGAGAAACTGCTTTTTTTTCTTTTTTTTATTAAATAAAAGATAGAAAATATTGAACGAATCTTTTTTTTTTATTTCAGTATATAAAACAGTATTCTAATTACAACAGATGATATTCAATCCTACATAAAGTGTAATTTTATCTTTGTAGTTCAACCAATATTATGATGCAAGCAAATAATAAAGATAAGATTTCAGACATTTGACTTGAATTGCTTCTACTGTGGTTAGATAATCTCATTATGTATTCAAGAATATAAAATGAAAAAAAATATAAAGGCCTAAATGTAAAACGGAAATCATTCAATTTACTATTTAATTGGTAGTATTACTAGTGAAGAAAATGTGAGGTGGCTCATTCACGATCTGGTAGTATAATACTCATCTCGTTAGTGACTAACATTAAATTCAGTTTCCTGTCCAGATGCACTTTTTCCTCTAAAAAATATCATTTTGCTTTTCTTTTTTTTTTGTAGCTACTTCTTCATTAATTTTATATGAAATTTTTCGTGTACTGTGATCTTCAAGTTTGCAGTCATTAACATTAAAATAATGTATATTCATACTTTTTTTTTGTGTATGTAGTAGAATATTTTGTATATGTTTTAAAAGGGTGTCTTAATACAATTTTACATGGTACAGTAAAGTATGTGTTCAGATAATAAATACTCAAACCAACACTTGAAAAATTATAAGTATAATAATTATAAATTATTATAATAATATTATTGTTATATAAATTATAACTACAATTATTAGTATAAAAGTTATAAGTGTATAAATTATACACTTATAAAATTATAATTACCACTTGAATAATTATAAATTATAATTATAATCTATACTTGAAAAATTATAATTATAATCTACACTTGAAAAATTATAATTATAATCTACACTGAAAAATTATAACTTGTGTTACTACACAGCATATTGGACAGATTCTTAGTAAAGTATGATATAGATTGTTCACAGGACATTTCATTAACAATGGAACCAGGGACAGATCAAGGACCTTACTGAAAGGGCATAAATCGCTGCATGAAGCTTGATCTATACCATATGTAGAAGGTTTTGGAAAACATGTTGCTTACTAGCATGCTAGGCTGAAGTGTAGAGCATGTCCTGTTTCTCTTAAAAGAACTTATAACAACTTTAATATTTCATAAGATTTGTTTTTACTTCCTTGTATGGAAGTAAAGGAAGTATTGTGATCGCAGAAAATTTCGGTTTTCAGATTCCAACGGAAATATTTATTTTGAATCCATTTCGATTAGTTTCGGCGTTACGTTTGTATGTACACATATGTACATACATATCTCGCAAAACTCAAAAACAATTAGCTGTTGGATGTTGAAATTTGGTAACATCTACTTGTGCATTTTCCTTTTGATTGCAATCAACTGAACCAAAAGTGTCCAAAAAAGGCCAAAATCCATAAAAAAAATTGGATTTTTGACTTCTTCCTAACTGCAGTAATAAGGCCTCTTTGAGAGCTTTTCAGCGATATGTCATAAATGATACTTATTTTCATTGTTTCCATAGTTGTAGCCAGATAAAATTTTAATTAATGAAATATTTGGATCTTACAAGGGAAGGCACATCAGTTAGAATCCTATTTCATTTCCCTTTTTTTTTAATTTAAATATGTTGATTTATTAATAATTATTAACCCATGATTGTAAAAAAAGTTTTACAATCATAATTATTCAATAATAACAGTAAAAAAAAAAATTAAAATAAATCAGAAGTTAGTGAAATAAAATTTTATACTTTTAAAAATGTGTATTTATAATTTAATAGGCTCTTTGGTTTGATATAATACTTCTGATCTTAATTTGTGTTCACGTTCTCTAGTTTTCAAATTTTCTCTCTCTTTTTATTCATCATTTTCTCTTAATCTTTTTATTCTTTCCTTGGTCTTAACGTTTTCTTCCTCTTTATATTTATCATCTTCTTTTATTCATTTTATTTTTTCTTTGGTTTTAACATTTCCTCCTCTTTATATTTATCATCTTCTCTTAATTTTTTTATCCTTTCCTTGTTCTTAACATTTCTTCCTCTTCATATTCATCTTCTTGTAATTTTTTTGAGATATATTTCTTCATGTTATCTTTCTTTTTCATTTTTGATTATTCACCAAATAATCCAATAATAAAAACTGAATGTTTTACACCATAAGGTCGAAATTAACATTTTGTAACCTGTCTCACTAAATGGAATAGTTTAATTATTATTAACTTTTATTTACATAACACACCAAAAATCTGAATCTTTTATTAATCAGCAACTCACGAAGATACAAATAATACTAATTAGTAATACAAGTAATAAAGGGACTTTTATCTATCCTAATATTTAATTTAAGATTGTTGAATTAATAACTGTATAAATGTTTGATGTTAACAAAAACTAATATTTCAGCAATTGTATAATTGTCCACTTTATTACAGAATTGGAGGATCGTATCTCACTTTCAAAAGAAATAAGTTTAAATGAAATGTAGCAAAAAATGTGTATATGTAATTTAATAGGTGTACAAGGAAGTCATGTGGTGTACACATCAGATTTTTTAAATGCACAATTGTGCAAAGTAATTGGAACCAGAATTTATTGAAAATGTATAATCAAACTGAAAACTTATCTCTTGAAAGGGGGCATGTCTTCTTTATATTCTTCATTTTAATTATCTGTTTATTCATCTGTAGGATTTGAAAACTTGAGCTTCCATAATTTATTTTAAATGTTGTTCTTTGCTAGAGTATACCAGTGATAGAATACTTATTATATTCAATTACCATACTGCAGTGTTTATACAGCATTTAAATAAGTACTGTAAATCCTTGTTTAATATTTTTAAATGTTTTAATATTACATCATGCTTAAATTATGTGTTCAAATAAAAATTCTGTGTTTTGTAACTTTATTACTTGTGAAAACATGAATTTTAATGAAGATTTTTTTCTAGTGTACAGTAAAGAAGGAAATGTTATGTAGGACTCAACTTCCATTGATTGATTTGTATGATATTCCAGAAGTCACCTTTACCTGGTACAATTCTCTTGATTCAAGGCCATAGGCAACTGCATCTCTTGTTTAAGTAATGAACATACCTGTTGTGTGTTAACCCTGGCCAGAGTTTATTGTTAATTAGAACCAAACAACTGAATGCAGGCTAGGGACAGGAGCCAATGTTAGGTGGGGCTAGGATTAGAATTCATCCGGCAGGTTTCATAGATTTAACTAATAAAAATATTAAAGAAATTCTGGATTTACAATTTGAGCAATTAGCAAATGAAAGTTTGATAGAGATTTTGCAAAACTCTGGGAGAAAGATGAACGTAGGATCTGCTTGAAAAGCATATCTCTGCAGGTTTTTATTTCATTTATGAAGGATTGCATATTTTAGCAGAAGCCTTAATTGAGAATGAAACTCTCTTTAGGCAGTTAGAACACACTGTAATTACTTAAAACAGCTAAATATAAACATTTTCCTGTAGTAACTTATTTTATTATCTTTCACTACAGTAGCTAATAAATTTAGAATTAAAAGAGTAAATAAGTCTAAAAACTGGGTATATTTAAATCAGTTTAATCTTTATCTTTAGTTAAGAAATTTACACAAAGCAGTAACATTATAATAAAACCTAACTTATTAAAATTGAATCTTTCCTGATAGGAAGGGAATATAGTGTGCTTATTGTTTGACCTTGTTCTTTTCCAAAAGATTACTGCATTATTAAATAAACATGTGTTGTGTGCTTCTTGTACTAGAATAGTGCCGCAGATAGAATAGTTCCAGACACAATTGTTCACAAAGTAATAAAACAATATCAAAACTAGTTAGAATACATCTTAACAACCTACCTAGAAATCCATATTCTGATATGGATTTATCAAAATTTACAGAAAACAGATAAGTATCTGTAATTATCTGTTTCTGTAAATTTTACTTTGCTTAACTTGTCAATGTTCATATATCTTCTATATGTTCATATACCATATCAAATGGTATATGATACATATACCATTTATTAAATACCTTCTGTATTTAATAAATGGTATGTAGATTTTTTTCAGTTAATTTCTATATAACCATTGTTTTAACCTACTTTACTTTAGGTTGATCAGCCTACTTATTTAACGTATAATAATATATATATGCTTTTACATTAGCATATGAAAGTATAAGAAATAATATTAGTGTTAATACTCCATATCATATGGCACCTTATGGTAAGAGATCAGCAAAAACTTGTAGCATCTTTATAAATTTGCATTAGTTTACAAAAATGATTAAGTTAGGTAAACAGTACAATAATTTATTTAGATAATAAATTTTTGACGTGATGAGATAATGATTGTGGGAATTCATTCAAAACTTCAGAACTATTTTCAGATAGTTATGTCTCTGTGGATAAATATTGTTCTCACTATCTATCCAGGGTATTCTGTGGTTATTAAACTGATATCCCTTGGATTCATCCCTAAAACATGAAGATTTGTAGAAATAGTACAACCATTCATACATTGTGAATAAAACCTGAATCAGCTTGTTCCAGGTTTGACTCCTGCCAAAGGTATGGCATTTTTTCACCTATCATTTGATTCATCTCATTATTTTCCCCATTAAAATACATGTTTAGTATGTTTCAGGATGTAATACTAAAATGGAAAATTAAAAAAAAATTTAGTTCAAGTTATTTAATTTATATTATCAACTTTTATAAATTTGAATTTCTGTTGAATAAATATTAACATTATTTGCATATTTATCTTTTAAATCTTGAATGTAATGAGACTTTTTATTTTTCAATTTAATTTTTAGGATGCAGTATACATCATAAGGTAATTTTTTTATAAATTTTAATGATGTTTTTAGGTTATATATGTAAATATATGTGTTTATTCATTACACTTTTTAATAATGTCTATTTTTTGATTATCCTTTTTTTATCCCGTAGGCAGCACCTCACTATGTTAAAGTTATGGCGTAACAACGCCTCTATAAAAATAAAATTTGGCAAACATAATCCATTATCTTATAAATTAATCATGCTACTGTCTACCTTGAGATATTGAAATATTCTCAAGGACTTCCTCTCTCCCCTCTTCCTCTTCTTTAACCATCTCAACCTCTTTCTTTCACTGTTTTTCTATCTTTGATTTATAACACAATACATTTGTTTTTATTTCCATTTATGACAGATTTATCTTGAGTCAAAAAAATAGTTGATTAATGTCATTTGTCTTTTTCAGTTGTTTAGATCTTTCATTTCATTAATTTTTCTTAAAAAAAAAATTATGTCAGTAATATTGATATATTCTGAAAACTTGTTACTTTTTCACCACCAAATGATACATGCTTTCTCTCCTACATAAGTTCTTGTTGATTACAAAAATTTACATAACAAAGTAAATGCATCATCATTATTATATCATTCTGTAACCATTTCATTTCCACAATAGCTTTTATAAAATTGGAATATATTTTATCTTTATATTAGTACAATAAGTCATGTGAAAATGAAATTTTTTCAGATTGCATTTAATATAGACTAAGAAGCTGTTTACCATCACCATATTCATGTACTGAACTATAATACTATTTTATTTTGCTTTGTCTAGGTATTGTTGACTGCAAAACTCACCACCCTTTACGGGTAATCTTATTATTCAGTAAATTATATTAAATGTATTTCTCTTGATGAGATATTACATTTGATTAAGTGTATCATCTTAACATTTGTTGATATCAATGTTGAATAAAAATGTTATAACTTAATTTTTGTTTAATTAAGTTTCAGATAGAAGATACCCTCAATTAAAAACAAATTTACCTAGAAGCAGACACCCAAAGAAAACTGAAAATGAGTTATATCTTGTAATATGTTAAGATAAAACATCTTTTGATTCCCTTAAACTTTTCATGCAATTTTTCTGCAAAACAGATTAAAAAAAATTTTCCAAACAAATTTTTCCATCAAACAGATTGAAAAAAAATTCCCCAAAGAATATTTGAATTCTGATTTAATAAAAAGTAATTGCCGTTTATTTTTTATTTATTTATTTATTCATTTTAACAACTGCATATTGATGCCAATTATATCAATCTTCTTTCTTTGATGATGGGAAATGAATCAAGTTTAATCATCAGCAACTTTAATAGAGAAGCTATATTTTAGTTTGCCTTGACTTAATATTCTTAACCCAAGAAAGTATTACGGGTGCAAATTTCCCACGTATTCCTTTTTTTCCAAGTATAATGCAAGACTGTCCATCAAAATCTAAAAAAAAGTATTTTGGCCATAGGATCTCATTCTTTCTATAGGCTTGCTCATGCATCTCCATGTATGCTTTGGTAATCATCTTTAGTTCTTACTAAGGTTCACTGCCTATTTGCATGTATAGTTATGAATTTGATCAGTAGAGACATAACATTTTGCTTCTGATGATGGCATTATTCAGTATTCTATTTTTCAGTCTACAATAACCAGACTACCTCGTTAAAGCAATCCATCTTCCACTTATCATACCCACATCTGATCGTGTACTTATTTTTTTAAATAAATAAAAAACTTAAATTTATCAGTTATTATAGGATGATAATGAGTTTTGTAATATGTATTAAATAATCGCATGCCTGCCCCAGACTTGAACCCAGTACCTCAGATGAAAGACAGAGATGTAATGTTCCGTTACATTTTATAATTATTATTGTTATTATTACGTTGATAAAACTGTATAATGTAAGTTTATGCAGTAAGTTCAAAACTCAAAACATCCAGTTAACTTGATGGGATGGGATTTAAGATTTTTTATTATTAAATATTCATGTTACTTTGTCTCATTACATCATACATATTATTGTATTACATTTACTACTGTATGAGATAAGAATGGTTAAAAATACATTTTCTTAGATATCACAGGTTCTACCACACAGAATGGAAATGGAATTGATATTTATTCATAATGATAAACATTATATATATGCATTCTGTTTTCTGTTATATATACTTATATATATTTTAATATTACACAGCAATTAATTTAGAATGTTTTAGAATATTTAAAAAAATATTTTTAACATTTTTGTGTATCTTGTTCATGTTTTGTAAAATTATAATAAATCTTTATAAATAAAATATATATCAACCATAATATTCCAAAAATAAGAAAATAAATTAAAAAAATGTAGATAAATCAGTGATGAGCATTGTGTTTGCAGGAGGTATGTTAGTTACGCTAAGGTCAATGGAATTCTGCCGGTTCATGTTTTATACCCATCTAGAGTTTGTCGACCGGCTTGACTTGGCTTGGCTTGGGCTGGCTTGCAAGATGCCAGCCAACTATGCTGAGCAAGCTAAAAGTGAACAAGACAACAGCAAGCAGAACCAATAGTTTTTAGACTCAACTTTGGTTGTACAGTATATTTAGGTAGAAGAGAGGTGAGGCTAGGCATCCATATAAAACCAGTTTCATAAGAGTTTCTCTTTCTCACTCTCTCTCCTTTTTTCTCTCTCTCTTAAGCTGTTTTTAGCTGAAAACAGGTTTCCTTATTTCCTTCTTGGTCATCATGTAGCAGTAGACCTTTTTTTGTCTTATATTATACACTGTAATTATCATAAATTTTAACTGTGGATATTTATAACACAGCCAAAAACTTAATTCAAATTCCCTGTTCTTTCTTACGTACACAATCACACATATGAATTATTTATTTGCTTTTTAAAAAAAAATCGACATTTATTTTAGATAAAAGACTTCAAATAATGTGTTTGTAATTAATTAGTGCACAGTCATTTATATTCCATTTTACATTTTTTGTAAATTGCATTCATTTTTTTATAGAAATAATTTTTCAGTTATGAGAATTTGTCTGAAATAAATGATGCTATATTATTATTTTTAGGATTAGTAGTAAGCAAAGTGTGTGTGTGTGTGTGTGTTGTCTTTTATAGATTGCTGATTATAATAAAAATAGATCCATTATAAAAGGAAAATTAAAACAATTGAGTTAGCTGTTTCAGAATACATATGAGTTGAGTTGATTGCAACTAATAATAGGATTTGTCTTAACATTTATTTAAAAAACATAGTACATGATCTTTCTTCAGAAGGTTGTAATAGAGGGTAAGACTAAATGAAGCGACAGTTTTGATGTATATAAAAAAAAACAAAACAGGGAATTAATAAATCATCATATTTAAATTTTAAACATATTTTTAAGGCTAATTGTTAAAATGCTCATATTGTCTTAAGAACTAAATCATCCAGATATTTCATCTCTTTGTTTATATGTTCATTTTGCCTCACGAAGCTTTTTGTGGTTCAATAGATCATATCTTTTAATATTACAACAATTTCTTGCTGGATATCATCTTAAGGTTATCAATGGGGTTCACACTTTAATCATTGATGTACCGTTAAGAAATAAATTGGTCACAAAAAAATTGGTTGGTCAATCATACAGGACACAATGTGAAATATGATGCTTTGGGAAGAATTTTCTTAGAACATTCATAGAAACTTTTGCCATATAGGTGGTGGCTCAATCCATCAGAAAGCAGATTGATTACTATCTAAAAGATCATGGATCCAGTGATCCATGAGAAACTAAAGAGACGCTAAATGAGGGTCTGAACAGAGGGATAATATTTCAATGATTCATCTTTTAAAGCTGTTATAATTCATCTTATAATTATTCTTTGAAAATAAATTAAACATTAAATATATTAATTAACATTTCTTTTTTCCAGTGTCAACAGAATTATCAGATCATTCTACCACCAGTTTAAAATATTAATGGTACTGTATTTTGTTTATTTATTTTTTTAACACTTTATAGTTTTTGTAGTAATTTACTGAAGTTATTTATTCTCTTTAGCATTCTTTATTAAAAGGATATATCCCAGATATACGTCACTGAAAGAAGTATCCACAGAAACTACAGTCAACAGATGTAATTTTCATGATTATATTATTCCAGGTAAACCATCAAGGTCATTGAAATCTGTAACTTCAGTAGGTTATAGTCCTGTTGAACTGCATTCAGTTATGAGGATTGTATGGTCAATAAACGTTTCTTATATCTCAAATGAGGAAAATTGTTCCTGAAGTATTTAAAACTTCAGTTACAAACTATATATTTAGACTACAGTAGCCAGAGGTAGATTGTTTTGTTTTCTTATTTTCAATCAATTATAATTTATATTAGTAACATTTAAGAAGTAGAAAGTAATTAAAATAAAAACAACTTTTAAATAACATGATAATAGGACCATATCAGGCCATAAACTGTTTTCCTTACAACCTGTTGAATTCACAATATTTAGAACATCTGAGAGAGTAACATCCTGAATACGTAAGGGTTTGAACTTAGGCATAATATCAACATGTAAAGTCAAGTTTGATGAACTGGTTCTTTTAAATTCCTGAAGTTGAATAACATTGAATTCAGTTAGTTTTTTTTTTTTTTTTATAACCTGGGACATGCTTAAATTTTATTTTAATAAGACAGATGAAGTGGGTATAAAAAAAATGCTAGGAAACAAATCCAAGACCAGTCGATCTATAAGCTAGCATGTTAATTACTTTGTTAATTGAACAACCAAGCATGCTAGTGCATACTTTTGGCATTTATTATTGGCTAATGACCACAGCAATCGATGCCATTTAAAAGTTTAAAAAACTATTAGAGAAATGAAAATGTTGGTAAAGAAAAATGTAAAATGTTTTATTGATATGGAAAGAATTTTTTTTAAGGTTCTAGATGGAAAAATTGCAAAATCTTGGTAATTAAATATATAATTGCTTTTTAATAAGAAAATATTTAAAGGAAAAAATTTATTCACAATCAATTTATAAATTTTTAAATTCCCATCATCATTTCTGAGTACTTCAGTAAACAAAATGAATGAATAATTTTTGACATAACAAGGAAACCAGTGAATTGGTCTAGCCAAAATAAGTTAAGAGTTAATGAGTTTATTTAGCCATAACATTCTTATTCTAATAAATTGTTTCAATCATTTTTAAATTTTCATATGGTCCTTGTGCTTTAAAACCAGATTTGATTGTTTTACGTAGTTGTATCAAGTTACAAATCTAATGTGGACAACATATGACTTCCTTGTATGCCTATAAAATTACATATACACATTTTTTGCTCCACTTGATTTAAACTTATTTCATTTAAAAGCGAGATACAATCCTCCAAGTCTTTAATAAAGTGGATTGTTATACAATTGCATTATGGTGGACATCATATTTCATTCCATTTTTTTGTGGTGTCCGTATCAGCATTTTATATTAGTTTGTATATTAATTTTGTTTCACATCGCTCAAGTAGTTACGTGGTGTAAGAAAGTGTCGGATCCATAAGCATGAAAACATCGGTTCAAATCTGACTTCATATAAATATATTTTTTTTAACTTTTTTAAAAAAAATTGATTATATTGATTTATTGATAATTATTAATCTCTGTAAAAAATTTTGAATTAAAATGAAAAGTACATAAAATTTTATTTCACTATTATCTTCTGTGAATTGTTATTTATTGTAAACATTTTTTTTACAATCAAAGGTCAATAATTATTAATAAATCAATATATTTAAATTAAAAAAAAGAAGTTAAAAAATGTATGTATATGAAGTCGGATTCGAACCGATGTGCCTTCCCCTTGTAAGATTCAAATATTTCATTAATTAAAATTTCATTTGGCTATAACTCTGGAATCAATGAAAATAAGTACCACTTATGACATATCATTGGAAAGCTCACAAAGAGGGCTTATTACTGCTGTTAAAAATTCAAAATTCAATTTTTTGGATTTTGAATTTTTCACCCTTTACTTCATACAAGGAAGTAAAAATGGACATCTGTTGTTAAAAATTTTATAATTTATCTACTTTTACTTATATTTTATGTATCATAAGAGTTGATTATCAATCAATTAGTTTAAAAAATGGTTAATCAATTTTTTATTATTAGTTTAAAACTTGTCTTCACAATCTCTTCCTAAGTGCTGAAATTGTTGTCCTTTCTCTGAAATTATGATTAAAAAATAGAAGAGAATTTTACTAACATAAAAGTTTTCTTGGTTAATTAATAGTACAAATAAAGGTTTCTTTTTAACTTCATTCAATTTTGATTTTATTTACTTATTGTTAATTGATTTCGTATGATATTCTGAAAGACTACAGATGCTTTGTGCATGTTTGCTGAATCTTGTCAACAACTGTATCTCTCGTTTATGTAGCTAGTGTATCTGTTGCTTGTTACATCTTCGAATTGCCATGCCAGGATTTGTTTTTAATTACAACCAACAACAAAATGTTGGTTAGGAGACAGCATCTGTGAATCATTAGCATTAAATTATAAGCGCTAACAATCTTAAATGGATCTTCAATCTATTTTAACTTTCAACTATCTACTACCAACGCTATCATGTCAGGCAATGATAATAAAATACAAACTACCATTATTGTCATTGTCGTAAAGTACTATTTGGAGAGGACAATGATCTTAACAATGCATTGAATGTTTCAAAAAGCATTACTGAATGTAGTCATTACATTCATTTTTTATTGTGTAACAAAGTATATCTATATATATATATATATATACACTATTTATAACTATTGTTTTTTTTGGGAGAGAGGAAGATTTTTGAAATTACATCTTTCTCATTTAGTTTCATTTTTATATTTTTAATATATAATATAAATTGATTTGTTCTTATAAAAAAAGGTTATTATTTTCTCATTTTATTTATTTTACTGGGAATTAAAACTAAATTGTCAGAATTTATATTTCTATAATTATTGTTATTTTTTTTTGTCTTCAGTCATTTGAATGATTTGATACAGCTCTCTGAGATTCCCTATCTAGTGCCAGTCATTTCATTTCGGTATACTTCCTACATCCTACATCCCTTTCTTTCTTTTCTTTCTTTTTCCTCCGGTAAACTACCGTTTAGCCTCCGGTAACTACCCTTTAGATAATTCTTCAGAGGATGAATAAGGATGATATATATGAGTGTAAATGAAGTGTAGTCTTGTACATTCTCAGTTCGACCATTCCTGAGATGTGTGGTTAATTGAAACCCAACCACCAAAGAACACCGATATCCACGATCTAGTATTCAAATCCGTGTAAAAATAACTGGCTTTACTAGGACTTGAACGCTGTAACTCTCGACTTCCAAATCAGCTGATTCGGGAAGACGCGTTAACCACTAGACCAACCCGGTGGGTTACATCCTACATCTCTAACAATTTGTTTTATATATTCCAAATTTGCCTGTCTGCATAATTTTTCCCATCTACCTGTATCTCCAATATTAAAGCGACTGACTATTTCAGGATGTCTTAAAATATGGTCTATAAGTCTGTCCCTTCTTTTAACTATATTTTTCCAAATTCTTCTTTCTTCAGTTATTATTACTTTGGTGATAATTACAGCTATCATTTTATATTGTATACATTATTATTTTTATAAAAGTATTCAAAAAAACAATTTCCTTCTTTCTTTTCTTATGTTAAAAGAATCTTGAAATTATTGTGTGAATTTTTTAAATTTAATACAGCTTTTTTTTCTTTAGATATTATATAACTACGTAGAAACTATGAACAAAGAAAAAAATTCTTAAGCAATTTTATTCATAATTTAATACTTTCTTACTTCATGAATTATTATAATTTACTTTATTTTTATTATATATCACAATAAATAACTCTGTAATAAATAATCATTTTTTATTGTCGTAACTGTTTTGTATCTCTTTTAAATTCAGCAAAAGCTGAATTTAAAAAGAATAAAAAATATATTAATAAATAATACTGAGAACCAGAAAGTAATGGTGCTATTGAACTTTACCTTATACATAATCTTCTAAGGTATCTGGAAATGTAAATTTATATTTCTTTATATGTGTGTGTGTGTATTTCATTTGTTTTGTTTAAAATCTGTTAATAGTATTTATTGTTCTCTTATTGTTATTGCTGCATATATGTGTAACCCAGTCTTCTCATTCTTAGATGATTACAAGTTTTCTCTAAAAAAATGTTTTTAAAAACGTTCCTGGTGATCAGTAGTTAAGTATTATTTATTTATGGCTTTGATCTCTGTCTTAAACTTTAAATTCTTTAAGTTAGTTTAGCCAGTCAATTGATCTACGTTTAATAAACTGGTTTTTGGTCAGATAGTCACATATTTGATTTCCAACAATAGTTCGGCATTTTTACATCATTTAATTCATCTCTTATTCTCCTCATTAAAATATGTGTACAGCCATGTTCAACGATATAATACTAACGTAAAAATAAAATAAAAGGTTCAAAGAATAATAACGTTAAAAGCTTATATACAGAAATATGTATACCATTAATATAGTGTTGTAACTTTAGAAAAAAACTTGTAAAAATTGCAAACCTAATTGAATCCTTTTCAATAGGAATCTAATAGAGTTATTTATCTGTCAGTTGAATATTTCCAAATACCATTCAATTGTGGAGTGAAGTGAGCTTTTCTTAAGACAATTAAACCTTTTCTTAGATGGTCTTTTTAGAATATTGGTAAAAGAAATTTATTGCGAAGTATATTTTGGTGGTTAATCCAAAATCAATTTTAAAAATACATTTCTAGAAAGGGTTTTTTAAGTATAAATATTGGGGTACTTGGCTAAACTGTTGCGGATCAATTATTTGAAGTAAGTATGCATATAGAAACTGCTAGAATGTCTTTTATAAAATTATGTAAGATGTTATCCAACAGGGATATACTAATTTATGGTTGTGAATTAGAATGCTCAGGTCCAATACAAAGTATATTTTATTCTCTTTTGAATGCAGACTTACTATCATAGTGTTTAAGGAATATGCATAAGAGTGTAGAAGTTTATCAAAACAGGAAAGAAAAGAAAATTGTAATATTTAAAACATGTGAGGGGAAAAATACCCTTCACTTTATTTAACAATTCATAGAAAAGAGATATAATAAAACAAGTCTTAGGAAGAGGATGTTATAGCTCAGGAATTTGTGAGCATAATTCCATTGTTCAACTAGAGAAGTTTTTAAAATATTTAGTCATACCTCCTTGTAGGCACAGTATCGAATGGGTTTTAAGTAGTCGTTAGTCCTCCAAACATTACCTAAAACTTTTGTCTGAAACAATTTTTGATATGACCAACTCTTACGGCAAGGCATGATCAAAACATTGCTGGAATTGTAAGAAGATGGGGCTTGTCGTATGCTAAACATGTGAAACTTTTTTTCACATGCAACCGTTGTCGTATTGAGTGAATTTGAAGTGAACACATTTAAACTGCTGACAGCACTGTATATTTTAATTTTTGCAAGTGACAATATTTTATGTGGGAAATGTAGATTTATTGTACTTTCAAATCATCTTCTCAACATCACTGTTGTTTCATTTATACATATGTTTAAATAAAACTTTCTCAAAATATTGTCTTTTTTTATCAATACAGATACAAGCCTAGAATCTCCTACTAATCCTGAAATTGGTTTTGGTTTTAACTGGGTTTTTTGGTTTTGGTCATCCCTTACTGTAAGGGTTGGTCACATCAAAAATTGTTTCAGACAAAAGTTTTATGTAATGTTTAGAAGACAAATGACCACTTTAAACCGATTTGATACTGTGCCTATTGAGGGAGGTATGGTGTTTTGGTCTTCAAAGCCCCATTCTATCCACCCTCTGGGACAATGGTTGGTGATATCAAAAAATTTTACTTAGATAAGTTTTAGGCCCTTTTCCAAAGAATAGTAGGAACTTTAAATGAATTTGATATTTTACTTAATAAGAAAATTATAGCAATATTTTGTTTTTTCAAAAAAGCCCCTCCATTTCCATTTCCATGGTTCGATTTTGCCCATTAACGAACTTGACCGAGATTTTGGGTCATTATATTTTATTTATCAATTTGAAAGTGATTGGCGCAGAATTGCAGCAGTTAATGTGTTCACAAGAAAGTGAAATATACATATAAATGTATATAAACTTTTGGACTGACAGTGGTTTTGGGATATGGGGGATGTGAAACGAGAAGATATGTCAAAATTTTCCGGAAGTCGAATCATGGTACCCATTACTATATGAAATCTACTTAAAAGATATATTTCTTCTACATAGTAATCAATCTTCTCCTTCCCCAGCTTTTCCTCCCTTCACAAGGGGATTCCTGAATGATGTTTCAGTTTTTTCTTGCATAAACTTCATGATTCCATTTTCTTTCAAATCCTTTTTCGTATAGTCATACCATCATTTATTTGTTTTTCTTCACCTCTGCAGTTTTATACTGTTATCCTTAAATGATCATTTTGTCTTCTCATTATATGGCCACACCACTTCAATTCTCTGTTCTGTACCTTGTTTGATCTTCCGGTATTTTTGTTATCTAAATAGATCATTGCAGCTTTTAACTATCCTGGTTATTGAACAAAATTCATTATAATGTTCTCATTTCTGTCATACACTGCTTCTCATATGCTGTCATTATCCACCATTTTTCTGCTTCATCGATGAATGATGATCTGAAACTGCCTTATAAATATTGCCATTTCTTGCACTAATTCCTGTAAATAATACTCTTAGATTCAGTATTTTCAATCTATTTGCATTTTATGGTTCATTTCTGTTTTCAGACTTTCCATCCATCACAATAATCTAATTTTCATCTTTCTTCAGCTTTTCTTCTATAAATTCATCTCTTGTGGCCATTTTTTTTTCACAGCAATAGTGATTTCGGTCAGGAAAAACTTCTTTTTTGTTACTCATTTGTTGACTTTTTCTATATGACACCAACACAATTTCTGCATACATATGACTTAAGTTAATTAAATTGATTTTGTTTGCATTACTACTTAATTTTATGTTAATGCAGAAATATCTAGGATCTCTGTTGTAGATATTATTATCTTTAGGGATCTGCAGATATCAAAACATACTTTGTTCATACAATCACAAAAGTCAAGTAATTATGTTTTATCAAGATTTATGTATAGTTAATTAGTCACAGGCATGGTCGGCCTGAGTCTGTTCAAGACTACACATTTACACGCCAGACTGTGCACAGATGTTTACGCATCTCTGCAGAGTACTGTTGACATCATGTCACTGTGCTGTTACATTGTAACCTGATATACATAAATAAAATAAAATAAATGCTGGCCAGACATTACTGAGTAACCAGTAGTATTACCAGACTTAAAAAATTATCAAGATTTATCTTCTTTATTACCTCAAACCCCCTATATTTTAATAATATTTTAAAGATTTATTATTCTTTGAATAAAGTAAAAAATATATCAATGAATTTGTTATTGTAGAATATTTCTTCCAGTTTTTCTTTTATATCTGATCCATATGAAGTACATGAAATACTAAACGCACTAGTCATAGATATTCTCTCTGAGGATGATATTCATCTGTACAAATAATTCCTGTTGTAAACAGAATGGAAATGTTACTTGCAGAAATAAAACATCACCTGAATTTCAGAAGTCTTTATATGCCGATTTGTAATTTTATATTTGGATCTGTGAAGAGGGCAGAAGTGAAAACCATATCTAACTTTTAAATAAGCCTGGCATGAGAACTTTTTTTTTTTAAATTAGCTGTTTAATATTTTCAAGTATGACTTGTAAACTGTAGGCTAATAGATTACAAATTAAATCCAACCCAGTAATTATTAGCGCAATGAACCTTTTATTTTGTAATTAGAGGCCCATGACTTCATTAGTTTATTATCTTTTATCGTTGAATAGCGTTTTAATAATTATAATCATGAGAAAAAAAATTTCTTCGTAGGCTTTTTGTTGTGGAGTTGGCTAGAGTTCAAAATTTTTTTTATAGTGCTTTATTAATTAAAAAGTCTTGGCAATTTTTTTACTTCTTACCATCAAAAATTACCCCCAAATCCTAAAGGATGAGGCACCAGTTAAGATATAATAAAAGTTAAGTCTTAGGAAGTTTTATTATTACGAAACTGATTTTCTCAGGCGATTGATTTCAAGGAGTTTTATTATCATCACAGTTCCGTTAAATTTTGACTACTGAGAAAAGATATTAAAGCATCAATTGTCATATTTCAACCGTTCTCTGACCACCAATGGTGTTTTCTCTCGCTTGTCTACCGCTCTATGACGAATTATGTTAGGTTATACTTCATTTGTTTCTTCATTCAATCGTTGTACACCACGTTTGGTTTAGTGAGTATTTTTTTTCTAGTGCGAATACCCGTTGAAAATTAAATGCTGTTTAAAATATTTTGTTTAGAATCTCAGTGTTTTCTTTTTGACCTTTATTATAAGCACGCTTTCTTGTTTATACACGCACGCACGCCTACACACGGGCGCTTAACGTATAGAATAGTAAATAGCGGTCTTAGGATTGTTGCTCTGTTTATCATAGGTTAGTAACCTGACTTTTAGTTCTATAAGTACGCATACACGGTTTTTAACTTATTGTAGATATTCTTGGTTAAATGAATGATGCTATAAACATGTCTGTACCGACTTATAGAGTTACTGTAAGATACTTGTTTGTTGTTAAAAACAAATCTTTTATACCAGAGATTTCTTATTTGACTTGTTATTACTGTAATTCTTGCTTACAAGATACAGTACGTTATTATTTCTTTAATGATCTTACCTGAAGCTGGTTATATTATTGAATATAACTATAGATTGTGTACATGGAATGTTGTTTTAATAAAGTTGAGTAATTTTACTTCGTTTAATTTTTAACCGTACTGCTATAAAACTTTAAAAAGAAAGAATCGTCAAAACAGAAGAAAATTTTATAGTTACAGACGACTCATTTTGTACAGGTTTTTAATTTTCACGGCTCGAATTATTGAATTTAAAATTTAGAGGCTTCTAAATAGTGTGAATTTTTTTATTATTTTTTTTTTTTTTATATTAGTCGACATAATAAAAAAATGAAAGGGTTAGTGCTATCTCATCTCGGGCAGATCCCTTACTTTGTATCTGTATCCTTTCCCTGTTCGAGTTCATGATAGCATAAATTTCCTTTTAAATCATTTATCATTTTTATTCTTTTACATATTATGTTGATCCTTCCAGTACTGTTTTATTCAGCCCTTCCTCTTCGATATGTACTAGCCAATTAGCTCTACTATTCTGAATTGTTCTAATTAGACGATCTAAGTGTTTTCAATTTCCTTCAGAAAGAATCAAATATTCATGGGTTACTTGATTAGATTGTTATGCATTCTACTCTTCGATTTTATCGCATTCTGTGCTATTTGCATGACTGTTCAATCCAATTTCATCTATCATTATGAGTTACATTATAATCCTGCACTGATAAATTGTTACACATTTGTTCAATGACCTTTCTTTTTCCTGTTTAGCCTCCGGTAATTACCTTTCAAATAATTCTTTAGAGGATGAATGAGGATTGATATGTATGAATGTAAATGAAGAGTAGTCTTGCACCGTCTCAGTTCGACCATTCTTGAGATGTGTGGTTAATTGAAACCCAACCACCAAAGAACACCGGTATCCACGATCTAGTATGTTCAATGGCCTAAAGGTATTTTTTAGCGCTCTAATAATTACAGCATCTATATCTTGATATAACTTACAATAGTCCATTCTATTTTACGTCTTCACGACAAGAATGAGAACTTTATGGATTAGCATTTGTATAAATGGATCAAGGAGATCAGAACAGCATCAAAAAATATATAATTAAAAAAAAATGATGTAATAAAGTTATATTAATTATTTAAAATATAAATACATGAAATCTTAAGTAAATCCTTGAAGATACGTAATAAAAAAAAAATTGTTACAAAATAAAATTTGAAAGCATTAATAAAAATTATTTTAGTACGTATTTATATACATGTTGAACGGATAGAGAAAATTCAAGGATTTTTTTAAAAATTACTATTATTTAAAAATTCATCCACAAAAGAAATCATTTATTTTTTATTTTTTTTATAAATTGCTGGCAAGATTAAATGATTTGGTAATTTATTAAAAATGGTAATGGAAATATAAGGCACTTTCTCGTGAGCCGAAATATTTTTTTGAGTTACAAAAATCTGGTTCTCTTGTGGGTTTGGTAGACGTGGATATTGTTATTTTTTAAGAATAAGTGACTATTACTTTTAGCAAAGATTCCACATTGCTAAATATAAACACGTGGATAAGTTAACGTATTCGATTTTCTCGGTCAACATGATTCATATTTATGGGCGCCATACGAGATGGCTCACTTTTGTACCTTGAAAACTTATTTTGACGTTTTGAGAGAGTCCGAAGAGAAGATATTATACTTAGGTTGGGTATAATAGATATTTAATAATGAAAAACTTACTGTATTAAGCCGATTTATATCAGAACAATGCGGTTTGATTTTGTTGCAAACGAATCAGTTTGATCATTTCAGGAAAATTTGTCATCTTATAAAACGTCCAGAAATGTTACTTTATGAGCAACGGAAATTCTATCCACTAACGAGAATTCTATCCATGCAATCCTACGAAGATAATGGAAGAGTTTTATCCATATTTTAAGTTAGATTATTGCAATTCATCCAGTGATTAATCCTTTTTAATCTGCTAAAAGAATCTTCAAATCCTTTTAAATAATTATCTTCGAATATACAGATGTCCCATGCATACACCAGCTGTGCTGCACAGCTGGAATATTCTTGTAATGGCATTGCTGAATCGTTCCTTGATGTGATTATATTTTGTATCTTTTCCTGATACACTATGGTTTCATAAGAAAATGTTTATTTTTCCTCTGTATGAAAACTTATGGGGTTACGTGTTCTTCAGCAGTGGATGAGGCGCATCAAAATGTGTTTAGAAAACAATGGTAGTTATGTAGAGCATATTATATAAATAAAGATGGTTTTCATAGAAAAATGTTTATTTCTCTACGTATGGAAAATTATCGTGACACTGCAGATACATTTGTGTCGTCTGTTAGTAGGGTAACAATGAATGGTTCTAGATTTTGAGGCGGATCATTATAATAAACAAAAAAAAAAAATAAGGGAACGAAGACACTTCCCTGTGGTACTCCGTGTTTTATTCCTTAAAGTAAAGACTTACATTTTACATATATATTTTGTTATTGAAAAGATGAAATTTCTACAATTGTTAAGGTACGATTAACCGTAGTAAGTAGTAATCAGGAAATCACAGCTGTTACTTTTATACGAATTTAGATCGTGGATACCGGTGTTCTTTAGTGATTGGATTTCAATTAACCACACATCTCAGAAATGGTCGAACTGAGATTGTACAAGACTACACTTTATTTTCATTCATACATCAGTAAACACCAAAACCACTACCTTACGGTAGTTCCGGAGGCTAAACAGAAAAAGAGAGAGGATACATACAGCTACCAAATATTTTCATCAGTAATAAATTAGCCTCAAATGCTTTTCTAAAATCGAAAAAAATTAAAAATGGAGTTTTTTTGTATCTTAGTTATTTAAAATATTTTATAAAAACTGTGAAATGGCTGAATCAAATAATATTTTTTTCCTTAAACCATGCTGAGAGTTTGTCAATAAGTTAAGTTTTCAAAAAACGTTAAAAATTTATTTTTCATAATTTTTTCAAACGCTTTCGAAAATACAAATAACAGCAAAATTGGTCTCTAATTTTTTAAATTAAATACCTAACCTTTTTTGAAGAGAAGAATAATAAACCAAGTATTACGTCAATTTAGAAACTCTGTTAAAATATTCGTTAATTAAATTTGCAAGAATAATTATTCATTATAAATCGATTTAAAGAGATATTTTATAATGTTATTAAATGTTAAATACTAAAGAGTTTAAGTATTCGTACAAATGGTAATTAGAAGTAGTTGCACGGCCTGTTTCATGCCGTTTAAAAAAAAATTTCACTGAGTGTAGAGTAAATTGAATTTAGATATTTTCAAACCTAAAATCGTCTGAACTTTTAATTATTTGCTTTAAAATCGCTTACGTGTAAATAAAGCAAATTCACAATAACTACAACAAGCCTTGTTCCATTTACCGTTTCAAAATTATGAACGAATAATCTATTTTCTTAAGTAATGATACCCATAGGTATCTTTAGATGATTAAAGATGAGCCACACGGGAATTCCGGGTAATGAGCATGCAGATCCGTTAAAGACGCATTTAGTCAACCGTCCTTCACCGCTCGTATACTATATCTGACTTAATCAATTTTGTAAAATGGCAACGTGACTGGATTGCTATAGTTGATAACAAACTTCGATTTATCAAAGATAATGTGATGCCATGCCTTATGTACAAAAGTTCTCTGAGAGGAAGTGGTCCTCTGCCGATTGCGGTTGGGACATATGAGAGTTACGGAGTATTTTATGTCAGGAGAAAATGCTCCATTATGCATAAGATACGACAGCCGCTTGACTGTGCGGATATCAGGATACCTTATCTTGATAGTTAAAGTATATCTGGAATGATTTTAAAGTTGCTGAGGAGATACTTCTGACTCGCTATGTATATTACTCTCAAATGAAATAAATATTTATCTCTTTCACCTCAGAAATGTTATATTTGACATAATAAGAAAGATTAGTACATATAGTATAAACCAACAAATTAATGTATCCTTTCTTTCGTGAAGCGATTCGTTTTACTTAGAGAGAACCCTTTTTGTAAGTTTGTAATCATTCTGGTATTGGTTTAAACTTGTCTTTTGTTGGAAGGGTATATGATTTATTACTTTTTCGCTTTCCTATTTATTTCTTCGTATATAACTTAAGAGTAATAATCCAGTAAATTAAAAATTAGGATGTACTGTAAAGCTGTCAGATTTGCTTTTTATGTTCATAGTTTTAAATCAACGTATTGCTAAATTAAATTGTATTTGTTTATTGATTACCAATGGTGCTCCCATGAAGTAGACTATGGAAGTTGCAGCCCTCTCCTTTAACAATTGTTAAGGGAAGGATAAAATAACAAATGTTTGTAAAATAAAATAGAACAAATGTAATACGAGAAGGAAATTATATAGTTAAATTTATTTCTTATTGAACTGAAACAAGACATATTTATTTTTGTAACTTATTGGGAACTGTTGTTCCAATATATCATAGTAATGTTAACCAAAAATTTACACGATTAGTGCTTTATTATTTAAAGAAATAGTTTTTTTTTGTTTTAACATTTTTTTTAATTAGAAAAATTGGTAGTCTATTAGATCTTGTTATTCTTGCTAATGATTATGTTATTTTCGAGAATGACTTGTGACTCGTATCAGATCGCCTATAACTCTTACAATTTTGTCACTTAACATACAAACATGATTTTCTTAAAACGTTTTTTTTTTTTTATTTAGCCGACTACACAGAAACGACAACCTGTATGTTTTTTTAAATTATGTTCAAGTCTTATATTTTATGTATGAAATGTATTGAATTCGATGTCTTTTTTGTTATGTAGAGGAAGTTTTCTTGGTTATTTTATAAATAATTTGAGTTGAAGTTTTTTTTAAAAAAACTGTCAGCATAAATTATCTTACAAATCAACTGATTTGGGAAGACGCGTTCACCACTAGACCAACCCGGTGGGTTAGGAGAAATGTACCTCCGCCTTCCGGCGTGCCGAAAGGGATTTTTTTATTTTATTTTTACTGTGTACACTGCAATCTGTTCAACTAGTGAACAAAGTAAGCTACCTTCCCACAACCAAAATGAGATAAGGATGAAATATATGACTTCTAAGTGAGGTCTAGTCTTGTGTTCAGACGTCAGGTCGACCATTCCTGAGAGACGTGTGGTTAATTGAACCTTAACTACCAAAGTACACCTCTATCCACCGTCTAGTATTCAAATCCGTGTAAAAGTTCACTAGGATTTGAACTTTCGACTTCGAAAATCAGCTGTTAAACAATTGATTTCCTAGGGCGTGTTAACCACTAGACTCGCCCGATTGGTTTTTTTTACTATTTAAGCTCTTTTTTTTATGTTAAATGATTTCTTTATGTTTCAAATATACGGTTTATCAGATCGTAGTTCAGTGCATTGTTTTAAAGATATTTTTAGCCGATTTCAAAAAGGAGGAGGTTTTCAATTCGACCTTGACCTTTTTCTTTTCTTTACTCTCCGTCTGATGTATAGACGATTAATAAATAATTTTCTTTTTTTTTATCCGTTATTATTGCTCAGTATTAGATTGTTATAACGTACTGAAGTATAGCCTAAAATATTTTCACATGAAAATTCTAGAAAATTTAAACTAATAAATAATATTTATTTCCGCATTCCTAATAGATCAGCTTACACATTCAAGAGCGATATTTTTTTTTATGTTTTTCAGCAGTCCTTTTTGTTTAATTAACTAAGATGCATTTTTCTAGCGTTTCAGTCTTTTTTTTAATACTATTTTGGACTTTTCTTAATTGGAGTAATAAGCCCTCATTGAGGGCTTTTCAACGATGTATCATCATAAGTGGTACTTATTTTCATTAGTTCCAAAGTTATAGCCAAATAAAATTATAATTAATGAAATATTTGGTTCTTACAAGGGGAAGGCATATCGGTTCGAATCTGAACTTCATTTCCTTTTTTTAACTTTTTTTTTTTTTAATTTAATAATATTGATTTATTAATAATTACTAATCTGTGATTGTAAAAAAATGTTTACAGTAAATAATAATTCAATAATAACAATAATATATATATATATATGTATTTTATTGTTATTATATATATATATGAAAAAAATCAGAAGTTATTAGTGAAACAAAATTTTATGTACTTTTAAAAATGTGTATATGTAATTTAGTAGGCATTATTACATATGTATATATGTAATACATTTGGTGAAACATCTGATTATTTAATAGTAATTGAAAATTATAATTTAGAATCGTATTATTTTTGGATTTTTTAGTTTAATTTCTTTTTAATTCTCTTTAAGTATTCTGGAATTTCTGTTTAATTTTATCTACTTTAAGTTAACTACGGAATGACTGAAAAATAGACCCTCACAAGAACAACATGTACACTGAGGCATACATGCCCGAACTTTATAAATTGCAAAAAATTCTTAGGTTTAGTTCATTACTCCTTTGATATTGTCGGACAATAAGTCGGACCCTAAGTCGGAGTTGATCATTGTTTAGTTTATTTGTTTTTTGTTGCCAATCATTTAATCGCTCTTTGGTTTGATATAATTCTTCTGATCTTATTTAGTGTTCACGTTCTCTAGTTTTTAAATTTTTTCCCTTTATATTCATCATCCTCTCTTAATCGTTTTTTCCTTTTCTTGGTCTTAACGTTTTCTTCCTCTTTATATTTATCATCTTCTCTTAATCTTTAAGATACGAATAATACTGATCTAGTAATACGAGTAATAAAGGGGGTTTTTTACCTTATCCTAAGA
This sequence comes from Lycorma delicatula, assembly GCF_047948215.1. Taxonomy (NCBI): domain Eukaryota; kingdom Metazoa; phylum Arthropoda; class Insecta; order Hemiptera; family Fulgoridae; genus Lycorma; species Lycorma delicatula. Next base: position 77,747,161 of record NC_134461.1, on the reverse strand, counting down.
TTTCATGTATGATTGTTGAATTAATAATTGTATAAATATTTGATGTTATTAAATACTTATATTTCAGCAAATTTGTAACTGTCAACTTTATTAAAAGGATTGGTGTGGATCATATCTCGCTTTCAAATGAAATAAGTTTAAATGAACTGCAACAAAAAAATGTGTATATTTAATTTAATAGGCGTATAAGGAAGTCATATTATATCGACATGAGAGTTTTTATTTTAATAAATTTTATTTTGTTACGATTCAGTAAATTAATACCAGAATGGTTAATCGGTTTAATTTTAACAGATACCTTTTATTATTAATACTAATACTAAATCAGTGCCCTTCCCAACGTTTTATGAAATTTTGAACGTATTTTTTTTTTAATATTAATATAACAAGCATGAAGATAATTGCTGATGAATATTAAACTAAAGTTTAATCAAACAATACTTTATCCTTGTGTTAGTAGAGTACAAATTGTCGTAACACTACAACCAGAAGGGAAAGTTAACATTTCAAGAGGCTAGGGCAAGGTTAAAGAATGTTATTAGTCCGGAATGTATTCTCTAAAATTGTTTAATTTAAAACTAGCGTAATGGAATATTATTGTACGATGCCTCTATCTGCCAATTTTTGTGGTAACTATTCCGTATAGAACCGACTAAGTAAGAGTACTATACTACTACGGTAAGGTTTCTTAACCTTCAATATCGGTTTGTGTACGCTCTCGCTCGGTTCCGAGTTCCCAAGGATGAAAACTGAAGACCAATCTACTGTTGTAAGCTAGGCTACTTGATTATTGGATTTCCACGGAGAATTCGATTACGATCTGCTGCTGATGGTAGTTTTTTTTTTTCTTTAAAGACATCTCCCCTCGTTCTCTTATTTCTCTCGCTTTATCTTCTTCTCTTTCTTCTTCCTCTTTTTCTTCTTTACTTCGTAGTTGCGAAACAAGTAACCGACAACGATAGTCATAGTCGCGGTTGCGTGTGACTGGTTATAAGGTTAGTCACACCAGTCACAAAGAGTCATTGTGAAGCTCAAGGTCAAACGGCACATGAGATTATTTCATTGTTATGTCACTCTTTTCTCCTCCTTCTACACCTCCTGTTCTTATTCTTTATCTTAAAGATTTGTACGCCTTCTAGACAGTGAAAGTCTTCTTATTATCAGTAATACCAACTTCGTTTGTATTTTAAAACGATTACGTTTTACTTCCTCTATTATAAAGAAGTGTAACTGATAAACAAATAAAATGTGAACGTGCAGAAATGTCATTATAAAAAAGATTAAAATAAATAGAGTTCCATTTTGAGATTTTAGCGAATTTGTTCGTGTTTAGGATTCTTAATTACAAAAAAAACTTTTTTATTATAAAATATTAAAATAATCAAACGACTTCATCCGGACTTTTTTCCTGATATTTGGGATTCTTATGCCTAAAAATACTAAATCTGATTTTAACAAATTCTGGGAGTATATTATATGTAATTTGGTGTGGGTGCCTTTGTTTTAGTGGGGTGGATTCTCTGGAATCCACCAGTTTGTTTAGTGGGGTGGAGTAAAACAGTTTTTAATTATTTTAATAGATGACACTTTTGAAGATATATAATGTGCATGAAGTTTTATTAGTACATTATTTTTACTTACCAAACATAACCGCTGGAAATAATAAAAACAATAAATAGGTAGGATTATGTGATTGCGATATGTTACATTTTATAAATTAAATTTTTCTCATTAATTAAAGTGAACAAAAGCTATTCAAACAAATATAATGGTAGAAGTTTACAGTTAAAGATATTAGATTAACAAAAGTTATGGCCTGTTGCAAAAATAAACAAACTAATATAAGTATATGACTGATGGAGGAAAGTGGATAGCTCATTTACTTTGGCAATAAAATTACTGAGGATGGTCGGATTATAAGAAGTAGTTTACATTGGAAAGGACAAAAGAGAGACCATAAGAATTAATAGAATTCGATGCTTTCGAATAGTCCTAAAAGCAGAAATAGATTCTTAATTACTTACGAATAGAGTTTGTAACTAAATGATTACAAAAATGGACAGTATGAGCAGAAGAAAAATGGAGGCTTCAATAATTCTTTTGAATTCTTGTACTGTAAGAATCGGTTAAAAATACGGTGCTTTGATTAGACCTTGATTAAATAGGAGAAAAAATACAAAACAAACTTTAAAACCTTAAAAGTGATCTTGTATTTCAGCATACGCGTTTCTACATACACCATTATCCAAGCCCTTTGAGAAGGACACCATTAAAATAACTATAAAAAAATGTATGAGTTTAAATATTTCTTTTCGATTGACAGAAAAATTTCATCTAATTAAAATTTGTTTTCTTTATTTTACATTATATATCACAGTAATTATAAAAACTTATTATAACTTCAAACAGTTATCAATAATTATTCCTGAATTAATTTTATTTAGGATGAAAATACATAAAACGTAATACCGTAAAACATAGATTATTGGTTACATTACATGTCGTGAGGGAATTATCAAAGCATAGTTGAAGATTACTATGATGATAAATGACAGAGGAATATCAAAATTCCGATTTATAAATCAAATGGTTAAGATGACGATTGCAATTCTTATAATTAAATCAAGCGGAATTTTTTCTTGAAGTAAAAACCTTCAAAATAGGGGTTACAGATGTGATTAACGTCCACCATATGAAAACATATAAAAATGCTTCGTTAATATTTTTATCAACTACTAAAAAGCCTAAGTTATTAAAACCTTAAAAATATCTAGAAATAAAATATTCCAATCAGGCAAAGTATAACTTAAATTTTATATAAAAACTAGCTCTACCCGCTACGCTTCGCTGTGGCACATTGTGGTTGCATGGATGAGAAATGAGAAACAAAACAAAGCATACGTTTCATAGAAGTTTAATTTTGCAATACTTGTGGATATACAATATTTTTTTGTTTTTCCACTGTCTGCGTAGATATAAAGGCTATCTGGTTTGCCGACTCGGGAACACGCAACATACAGTTGCCCATGTGAGAAGCAATCCGCATCTAAATCTAAACCACACAATTCTAAAGATTGACCTTGAGCTTTATTGATTGTGATTGCAAATGCCAATCGAATTGGGAATTGCAATCTTTTAAATTAAAATGGTGTATCGGTCGGGATTATGGGTATTCGAGGAATGAGGACATCTTGACCTTTGAAAGGCCCCGTTAAAATCGTTGCTTCCACTACGTTATTCATCAATTTCTTAACTGCAAGTCGCGTGCCGTTGCAGAGTTTTGGCTGATTAATATTCCCCAACAGAATAATTGTCATTTTTTGATCGAACCGTTGCTAGAATCAATCTAATGAGGAATGTTTTCCCAGTTTCTCCTGGCGCATCCAAGAAGAAGGTCCCCCTAACTCCCTCATTTATCATTTGCATTATGCGATCATAAATGCCTTTCTGTTCACGCGTTAATTTGGGAATGTTTGATTGGACATATGATTGAAGATCACCAATGTTTTAACTCTGTTCACGGCGTAAATCCACATCAAATGAAGCAATCGCAGCTCGGGTGGGTGCTGGCATTCCCAATTAACTAAGAACTTTATTTGCAATACCTAAGCACTTGTCTTCAATATTTATCAATGCTTCGTTGTAAATGCCTTCTGTAAATTCCATGGTCATATTGGTATTTTCTAGGCGTACTCTATGCAAAATATCCTCAGCCATATGCGATCGATATCTTTCCCATAACTGTGGGAGATGAAGGGAAGCAAGCGGTCAATATAATTGCGAATAATGCGCGAATTTGTTTTGGATGTGCAGTGGTGCACGCGTCATTAATGCATATATCCCACTGTTGGTCGTTTCCTAATAAATTCAGAGCTTGGTGAAAGGCGCAGCTCAATTACGACACGATCACACAAAAGTACCTCGATTAAAGTGAATATTTAATTCAGATTGTATAATAATCTGAATCAGATGCAAGTGGATACATTTTTTTTTTTTTTTGTTAATAAACAATGTAATTGGGAACAGGTATTGTTTCACATGTGACTGCGGTTTTCGTTAGCTAGTATGGCGAGTATTCCCCTCGCTTTCGCTTCCGGCAGATGGCGCGGTCACTGGTACACAGCTGACCGTTAAAAAAACTGTTTTCTCGCGGTCGCGGGTATGTGACTGATGCGAAAAATAGATAAAAACAGTCTTTGATGCGGGTTATATATCGTGCTAAAATTTGAGCTCAATCGGTGCAGAACATTTTGAGTTTTTGAAGCGTACACAAACGAACTTAACATTTTTATATATAAAGGTTTGTGGACTGCGAAAAAAAGCTCTTAAGCCGTGCGAAAAAACACATCATTTTAAATGCTTACAAATTACAGAATAATCAAACGGCGTTGATTTCAGATGTTAATAAACTGCTAACGTAAGTAGAAGTTTTGCTGCTTCAGTGTACAACGTGATTCTCGAGTATGAATCTACTAATGAATTACGGTCTCCAAAGAAAACAAAACCCCGCAGGTCAATTGAGAAAAAGGTGAGATTTTGATAAAAACGCAATTCGTAAAAAAATTACACGAATTTGAATTATTTAGAAATGGTTTAGCGGTGTATTATGTCCTTTGGAAGAGAATTCGGTTATTGTCTTCGACAACGCTTCTTATCATTAAACGAAAAGAATTCCAGCCGTGTTATAGAAAAACAATGATATCAAAATGTGGCTTAGTTCAAAAGGAATAATTTTGAAGAGGTTTAAGTTATTGTTTAATCATTGCAAAGGGTTTCGCGTATTAAAAGTAATTGTAATCCGTATAAAATTGGTTTGACACACAACGCCATATTGGTAAGTCGTATTTTTATTCGGCTCCTAACGAATATGTTTGCCGGCCTTCGTGGCGCGAGTGGTAATGTCTCGGACTTTAATCCGGTGGTTCCGAGTTGGAATCCCGGTCAGGCATGGCATTTTCATACGCTGTAAATCATTCATATCATCATCTGAAGCAATGCATAACGCTGGTTTCGAAAAAACAACAAAAAAAAACGAATACTTAGTTGTGTGGTTTCAGTGTTACTATTTGTGAATTTTGTTCTTTGCTTTTACGTAGCAAAGAACCCTAGATGACCAAAAAACGATTGTTTGGTCATATATAGTAAAAAAATAACCTAACAAAGGATTTTTTGGTCATTATGTAGAAATATTATTTTCTGTGTATTTGGTTATTTCGACTTTTTTTGTTTGCATAGTCTTAAGTCTATCTGGGCTATAAGAAAGTTGGGTGTTTTAATTTATTTACTGTAAGTCATCCTTCTTGGTGGCTTTTGTTTTTGTTTTGGTGTTTTTTTTTATTTTTAATAAAATACACATGTTTTAGCTGTTAAATATAATTCAAAGAAATTTGTTACTTAATCAGTTGTGATTTTGTTTACATTGGCAACGGCCATACGGGCTCTTTATGATTGGTCGTTGTGTTTGACAGCGGCCATCTTGCATTGATCTGATTGGTTTTCCTTTGTTCACATTTCCATCTGATTTATTAGCCTCTTATTTATTAAAAAACTGTACAAATTAAAAATAGATAGATAGATTTATTAAAAATAGATGAAAGCAATCTTTGATGCGGGTATATATCGTGCTAAATTTTTTTTATCGTGTTTTTTTTTGTTTTTAATAAAATACAGATGTTTTAGCTGTTAAATACAATTCAAATAAATTTGGTCGTTGTGTTTGACAGCGGCCATCTTGTATTGATCTGATTGGTTTTCCTTTGTTTACATTTCCAAATTAAAAATAGATAGATAGATTTATTAAAAATAGATGAAAAGAATCTTTGATGCGGGTCGTATATCAGAACATTGGTGAAGAACATTTTGAGTTTTTGAAGCTGTACACAAACGAACTTAACATTTTTATATATATAGATAAAAAGTATCCACTTACCAACAATTATGAATATTGACTATCCAAGCGCTTTCGGATTCCTCCATCATCAGGGATTTCTGTATAATTATGAATTTTATAGTTGTGCATATAAATTTTTATATAAAAAAAAATTAAAAATTAAAATTAAAAAAATTGAAAATTATTATGTTCATAAGAGATGTTTACAACTGTTATCAGCTTTAAACAAAATGAAAGTTGTAAACGTCGTACTCACAAGACGTTTTTCTTTTAACGTTAACTTAACTATTGACATTCAACTTTTATGAACATATTTCTTATTTGTTTCTTTTTAATTCCCATTTATAAAAGTTTATATGCACAACTATAAAATTCATAATTAATCAGTTATCCCTGATGATGGAGGAATAATAAAAAAACGCTTGGATAGTTAATATTCACAATTGTTGGCAAGTGGTTATTTTATTTTTATATCAATTTTATAATACCAACTGTGCCAGATGTTAAGAAAATTGAACCTACAACTTAAATAACCAGGCATTAAATAGAAAAAAGACTAATAAAAAACAATTTAAAAAATCCAGAAGAAACCGTATAGAACCAAAAAAGAAAAAATAATAATGGAAATATAAAAAAGTTCTTTTAAAAAAAGATAATCCTGTCAATACGAAAAAATATAAATCTATTATAAATTAGCGAATACATTGAATTTAAAACGATAAGTGCAGAATTTATCTGTACAGAATTTTAATTTACTATTTCATCGGGTTTGTAAACATATGTTCGGTTATCAGATAACCTAATTTCTGTACTTTACAGTATTTGACATTGATATTTTGTAAAGATAACGTTTTATTATTAAAATCGTTTGTTTTTTTTACATCTTTTTAAGAAAAACACGTCTACACATTTATTTTATAAACAAAATTTTTATTTGAGATAACCTATTTACTAAATATTACAATAAATTTAAATATTTTTTTCACGATAATGATTTTAATTAAATAAGATCTGCATATTTAAATTCTTCCTCTGAATTAGAGTCCGATGAAGATGTACGTCTAACTGCTCTTGCAGGAGAATACGAGCCCTGTACGTCATTACAGGTCGGATCGGAAACAGGATTGTGGATTTTTGAGTTGTAATCATAAGACTGGGCTTCTGTAGTTTGAGGATGATGGGTATTAGACGAGATAGGATTGACATGTTCAGGGGTTAATATATTAAATGGATGTGTAAATACCGGCCGATTTGCAGGGTAATTATATTGTGTACTGTAATATCCTGTATTAGCTTTAACAAATAAGCTTATTATTTCGTTTTGTAGATGCGTTCTCACTTCTTCTGTGTATTTTCTAAGTTTGGCAGCAATCATATTACCAAAATGTTGACAGTCTTCGTTATTATCATTATTTGATGTTATATGTGTAACAAAACCAACTTGATTGTGTTTGTCGTAACTGATTTCTTCATGAATTCTCTTCTTCTTTTTCTTCGGTACCATTGGTGTGTCTTTATATCTAGATTCAACGGGTACTTCTGCAGTTTCCATTTGTACCTCGAGTACCTCTTCAGGTGTAGTTATGTCATTGTTTTCCTATAACAAAAAAAAAAAACAAATAGTAATAATAAGGCAATGAAAGGATTCCGTTGTTTCATTCAGCAATTTTTTTTAAGCATTTTGTACCCCTTTTGATTCTATCCTTGCATTTACCGTTTTAATTGAAGTAGATTTCCATTTGAAGGCAATTTAAGATCTGGTTAAAGAATTTATATCGTTCAGTTGGATAATTTCAGGTCACACAATTCAAGATAGACGATGGTTTTCCTGCAAATGGCCACATTTTTTTTCATGTAGCCGTTTGGTATCTATAGGAAAAGGAATAGATTTAACGAATATATGATGAACTGGTAAACACAAACCGTTGGTTGATAATTAATGTCCTGCTTCGTTTTGGGTTCCTCAATACGCCGAGGAATTGCGGTTGGGATAGATGCCCCACTGCCGAGGGAACCTTAAGGTAGATGGCCTTTTTTCATTGTACTCCTGTAATCCTCGCATCTCAATAGGATGGCATGTGAGTTTTGGTTAAACAATACATCTAAACCAAGGATGTAAGAATATTTGTTTGAATTAACCGCTTTGGTGTTGATGGCTTTGTCTATAGACGTAACCGGAAATTCTGTTTCCTATCAGGTGGCTGCACAAAACCCCTAACCTTTCTTTTTCCTGTTTAGCCTCCGGTAATTTCCGTTCAGATAATAATTCAGAGGATAAATGAGGATGATATGTATGAGTGTAAATGAAGTGTAGTCTTGTACAGTCTTAGTTCGACCACTCCTGAGATGTGTGGTTAATTGAAACCCAACCATCAAAGAACACCGGTATCCACGATCTAGTATTCAATTCCGTGTAAAAGTAACTGACTTTACTAGGACTTGAACGCTGGAACTCCCGACTTTCAAATCAGTTGATTTGGGAAGACGTGTTCACGACTAGACCAACTCGGTGGGTCAAAACTCCTACTCCAATAAATGAAGAAAGAATTTATCGCGTAAAGCCGGGTATCTTAAAAAATAATAATTAAAAATGCAAGTCTAATGTAGTATTATCGAGTTCTAATTAAATTATATTAATCTTAAAAGGATGTTTTTCAATAGATTTTTTTCTTTTTTTAAGGAAATAGAGGTAAATAGATATAATAATGTGGATTTGATGGAATTAAAAAAGATTATGAGAGGGAAAGAAAATTGTTTTCTGAACAGCCTAAGGGAAATTTTATTATTTACATTTACATGAAAAGATCTTTATTTTAGGAAATTTTCAAAGCAGAATTTTTCAAAACGTTTTTCTTACGATTTTGATAAAATTAATTATTTGATCATATGTCATCTAAAGATAAGATACAGAAAAAATAAACAATCTTGAGAAAAATTAAAAATATATAAAAAAAAACAAAAACTGTACGTGATGGTAAGGGAAATAGGTAACAATAGTTTCAGAGAATGAGTCATGGAGAATTCAGAAAAAAGAATGGTAGAAAAGTCATAGGTTTTTATTTAGACAATATATATATTTAATGATTTTATATAAGTGTCAAATTATCTGTAAAGAAGAGGTAATCTATAGGCGTGATTGTAGGATCCCAATAAAAGAGAAAAGAGATAAATCACATTTAAAATTAAAGCACTCTGTAAAACATATGTTCCGGTAAATTCCATGACGTTATCAGAAGATTGAAGGAAAGAGTTCATCGGCTATACTAGAATAGTAAGAGGAAGTTAGTTGAAGGAAATATGGGTAGGACGAGAAGCAAGAGTGAGAAGAAAGAGAAACATCAACATTAGCAATGTAATGGATATGATCTGTGATAGAAGGAGAGGTATATCTAAATACATGTGGATTGACGTGATCAAATTACTCTTTTTGTGATAAATAAATAGAGAAGACGCAAGATTGATCGATCTGGAAGAGGCTTGTTGCAGAGGTCGTGGACCCTTGAGGTAATATAAGTATTTAGTGAAACTGAATATTGGGAAGGCAAAAAACGCTTTTGCGTTATCATCGCCCGGAAAAACATAATACAAATGAAAATATATTTAAGTTATTATTAAATAGTCGAATACAGATGCACAACCTTAAGAAACAACAAGATATTCGATAGCATTAACATATTGTTTCCTAGAATATCTTTATTATTAACTGCTAATTTAAATTTTCGTCGCATGCCGCATTAACACATACAGTCCACAAGGATGTGGTGCATCCGTTAGTTGGCAGTTGCAGTGAACCCAAACGCGTGTATCGGTCTGATTCATTAGATTTCCCATGTTAAGTTTAGTATGCCCTATTCATAAACGACAAATAATAACCTCCTCTCTGCGGTTAATTCGGATTAAAGAACTCCACCATGACGGGGTTCTTGATGTGTCCGAGTTTATTATCTACTGTAATAGCCTATTAATGTTCAGAATGATTCACGTAGAATTTTAAAAACTTTCAGGAAATTTTCTACTGGTGAAAATAAAGAAGAATATTCATATAAATGTAGGTTTGGAAACGCTTCTTTAGCGAGTGTCGGCTGGTGAAAGATCTTGCTTGTTTTCTACGCCTTCGGTAAAATTAAGCCAGATAGAGTTCGTGAGACCTAAATTAAGCAGAATTTAGTGGTAATTGTTTTTGTTTGGATTCTGATCTGAAAAACTGAAAATGGTAGGTCCTAAAAGGTATTTTTAGTAGATTTTGAGAAACCTGGGGTAAAACACAAAAGATTGGGATTTTATGTTTTGCATAAAATTAAATTTTTTAAATAAATAATAAGCACATCAAAGTTGTACGTATGTGTTATTTTTCTGAAATATTTTATTCTTTTGTTTTTTAGTATTGAAATTTTTTTTTTTCGTTTAATACCTAATAGTTAAAATTTTCCAGATTTGGATACGTTTTATTTTTAATATTTTATTACGTTAGTATGTAGTTTCTGTGACTATTCATACTACTTTACTTCGAATTCTTAATTCTTTACAAGTTTTGTTTAAAATTTTTATATGTTTGTTTTCCATTTAACAAAGTTATTCTACGCCAAAAAATAGTGTATTTTTCGATTAAAAATTTTTACTACCGACTGATGCTGATATTTTAAATTATAATTTATATAGTTATCACGAAAGTCTTACCTGAAGATATATCGTTTAACATAAAAGAATGACAATTTTTACTGGGTCCTACAGTTTGAATAGTTCTTTATTCTAAAAAAAAGGAAATAAGAATATGGAGTGTTGTTATGTTATATTTAAAAGTTGTACCTGCTTTTGTATGTAGACACCCTTTCTACAGAACTGTTCACGAAAAGCTTCGTTACCTCTACGTATTGCAGAGCATAGACTTTTGTCCTTTGGTACTGTATCATTCTTGTGGAATGACATATATTTATAAAATTTGATTAGGCAGAAAGTCTGCTTTCCAATTCTTATACGGTCTAAGGTCGTTTTGAGATGCGAGGAGGGTGAGTTCCGTTAAAGGTAGAATTGCAATACTAGTCATATTTTCCCGGAGAGATTACCATTCTTTGAAAACCATTTCGGTGCTAGAATCCGGTGTATTTTACTAGGAATGCCCCTAGTAGGGTCTCTAGTTTTGTGGTTATTAGGCAATGTTTGTACCACCAAAAATGTATGGTAAGATTAGTGACAGTTCCGTTTATTCAAAATGCAATTTGCAATGTAACCTTTCATTCTTACTGTTAATTTGGTCGGTCTGAGACACAAATGATTTCGGTTTAATGTTGTGAAAGCATATAATTATAATCAATGTGGGATTACATAATTTTTTTATTCATGTCGGGGGCTTACCGAAGAAAATTAAAATGAGCCCTCAATTTTTAAAATTTTTAATCTTGTAACGATTGTATTACTTCTTTAAACGTCTTAAAATTATTTATCGAATTAATTTTTCCGCTGAATGCTGGTTTTTTTTCACGTTTATTAATTTTGCAGAGATCTCTGCATTTTCAGCAAGTTTTATGTGTTTGTCATTTTATATCAGTGACTGAAATGGTAAACATACTTGAAGGAAAACGTGAAGGAAAAAACAACAGTAAGTGGAAAAATGAAGTTTTATAAATTCTATTGCTAGAATGTAATTTCCTAAATTATTTATTAATTTTCTTAAAATAAGGATACCGACAAACGGCTCCGGTACATAGATAGTTGATAGTACATCGTGGAATCAATAAAATATAACTGAGAATCTCTTGAAGAAATCCGTATTTAAAATTGTGATTGTAAAATTTCAGTGGTTCGTTCTTAAATATGTGCATAAAAAATAAACATTTTTTATTAAATTATTTTATTATTGAGTTTACTTATATTTTACACATTCTCCTTACCTGTTTCTTGTTTTATTTCGCTCTCTTTTAATTTTTTTCATCGCATAAAGTTTTATTTATATTTAAAAAAAAAAAAAAAAAAAAAATACCGCTTGCTCAGTTCTGGCAAGAAGACAGACTTTTCGTTTCGACGCCCTCACTATTCCGCAGTCAGAAGCGCACTATATACGTACAATTAACGAGTAGAGTCGCTAATATAATACATAGCCTCATGTTTGTAAGAATAAGTATTTTACTGAAATATTATGATAACAATGTTTGGATCTACCTAAAAGTTCCTAAAAATCGGAATTTATCATTGTCCTGAATTTCATTTTTATATGATGTTTCACTGAAAAATTATTTAAAAAAAAACAGGAATTTTAAAATCTTTAATAACCGATAACTTTAAATAACGATAGACAACATATGTTTTTTATTTGCCATATCGATAAATAACTAAAAAATGAATCTTTTGACTATTTCAGTAAAAAAAAGTTGTTAAGCCGGATTTGTGCAATAAAAATGTGCGGTTTACTGCCGCATGAGCAGTCACATCGAAAAAAGAGAAACATAAAAAGTATTCTTGCAATAAATAGAAACTGTTTGCCGAATTAGATTTTTTTGTATACCATGGGGTCTTTAATCTTGCACTACAAAGAAATCAACTCCTTTATATATATAGATAGATAGATAGATACATATGGATATACATAACGGGACAACCGGATGATCGAGAGTAAATTTTTTGTATTCAAAAGTTAGCCCCTTGTACCGCTAGCAAATACGCTGTTTGAATTTTTCAAATTGGTTGGACCGTTCCGGAGATATAAGTAAATTTCGGAAAAATAACGGATAATCGAATGATCCAGCGTACATCTTTTTATGTAAACGTTAGCACTCAACATGGTAAAAAATAAGCCGTTTGAATTTTTAAAATTGGTAATGGTGTAGCCGTCTTGTAGATATAACTGAATTTCGGAATAAGATAAAGACCGAGTAATCGAAAGTACAGAAGAATAACATAAAAACCACCCTTGCAATAAATAGAAACTTTTTGCCGAAATAGATTTTTTTTGTATACCTGTAGGGTCCTTAATCTTGCATTTCAAAGAAATCAACTCCTTTTCATATATATATATATATATATATATATATATATATATATATATAAACGCGAAACCGTTTTTGATTTGGTTTTTCGATGTAAAAATAATAGACTATACGTTTTATAACATATCCGATTTTCAGTTCTCTACCTTAACCCCTTCCCGAGATATAAGGTACTCTGGGATAATGGAAAGGGGACCCAAAAGGGATAATTTCGTCTGCAGCAGGAGCGTATCAGGACTTTTACGTCAAGAACAGGAAAACATTGGAGGAATGAGTTTTTTTATTTATCAGTGTTATTCACACAACCATGAGAATAACGAACAAAGCGGCGATACACGAGGCTCCCCCTTTGCTAAATTGGAAGGGCCTGCTTCGCTTGCCGTGACCGGTTGGTATGTTATTATATACTGGTCGAATTGAAAATTTATGTTTTGATTCGATTAAAATACGGAATAAAACATTATCATTTATACTTTTTAATTATTAAAATAAAATTAAAACGCAACTTGATTTCATATATAAGTTCTTCGATGTTTTTAGTTAGGATAATACGTGTGATACCGTACACAGTAAACCACATTCCTTCTAACACACGGAGCTCAGTCTTATACAAAATATATATATATATAAAATGACCAAAATATTTAAATATAAAGAGTAGTAGTGGGTCGTGGTTGATGATGTGTATGTAGGACGAACACATTATGTAATTGCTGCTACATATTGTAGGCGCTATCAACAGGAAATACATTTATCTTTAACGTCCAACCAATATCTTAATGATTTCTTTTAATTTAACTATAAGAATTCATTTAATATTCCTCTTATAGCATTCCATATTCTCTTAATTGTAGTTTAGTATTTATGCACATAGGCGCCCAAACTAAAATTCAGTTAGTGGGATATTTATTTTTAAAACTTAAAAAAAAGTCATACGTACCTCAGTCGGCTTTTTTTATTTATCTTTTCCATTGTAACAAATATTTTATTACGAACTATTCCTGACTTCATATATTACAGTCGAAAAAATTATTGTATTATGAGATTTTATATAATTTTCAAATTGTATAAAATGATTTTGGATTTTATTGTTATGATTTACTATTCCAAATGAATGATTTTGAAAGTCTAGAAGACTTCAACCATCTTCATAAGCTTCTGTTCTCGTTTACCTTCTTCATTACTTCATTATTTTTCACTTCGTCAGTCTATTTAATATTCTTTATGTTCATTTTCAAATCCCTGCATTCTTTCTTTATCTCCTTTTCTTCATTCCATATTTTACATCAACACAAAAATAAGTACTAAATATAACTCTTGTTAAGATGCTTTTTTAAGTTTAACTCTACCTTACTATATAATAACTGCTTTTTTCTGTTAAGCATTTCCTTAATTACTATTCTTCATATTATTTTGTTTTCATTTTTGAAAATCCTCTGTTAACATGGTATCAAAGTATCTATACTGTTCTTGTTCATTTGGTTCTTTTTTTGTGCCTACATATCTTCTATTTTTTCCTTAATGTTCTTTATTTCTTATTCTGTCACCTCTTATAGTTATTAGCATAACAGTTGATTTCCTTTACATTTTTTTGAGAAGGCAACCTGAATTAAGAATGATGTACAGGCTTTAGCTACTTTTAAAAGATAAATAAATAAAGGAAGAGATAACAAGCTCTTCCTATTAATTGTTTCATAATTAAAATTAACTTCATAATTAAAATGAAATAATTATTAAAAAAAAACTACTACTACTAATTGTACACATCTATCTAGAATAATTATGAAAAAACTAACAAAAAATAGTTAAAATAAGTTTTTCTTACAGGCGTTTTTCCAGGACACAATATTACTTCTACATTTTGTTTTGTGTTCGGGTGCCTGTTAGTCTTAACAAAGAGGATTAAATTCACCATCTCATATAGCCTACACAGGCACCCGACTACAACATAAAATGAATATGTAATATTAAATTTTACATCGCCGACTAATTTATTGTATCCTGAAAAAAGTCCATAAGAAAAAAGAAACAAAATTTTGTTTAACTATTTTTGGCTCTTTTTTCATAATTATTCTAGGTAGATGTGTACAATTAGTAGTCGAGTTTTTTGTTTTTTAATAATTACACTGGACAATTTTTGTCTCACGAGTAAAAATACGTGTACTTAATGCAGTTTTTTATCCCGTTTTCAAATATGTATTCGATATTTCTCCCATCACCCACAGTTGTTTTATTTTAATTTTTTTTATATATTTTAAAACGTTTTTTCGCCCATTTGTCCATTGTCAAGTAAAAGCTTCTAGAGCATTGTAAATATGATGGATCCAATTGAGCTAACTTAAATGGTAGCGCTGCTACTATTGTGCTGGTTTAAATGTGTGTAGATATGTACAAACGTGGTCTAGTGAGCACACATTCATCAGAATGATGTCAATTATGAGATAGTAGTGAACCAGTAAACACGTCCTTGTGATTGCTTTGTGTGTCTGAATTATTGTGCATTACATATTTACAAATGTATTTCTTTTAATTAGTCGTTAGTTACAAAATGCCTAGAGTTTGTTTAAATCATCCTAACAATTGTTATGTATGTGGTGAAGTGACGCTCAACTCCCAAAAGCGAAACCTTACTCCATTAGTAAAAAAGTGTTATGAACTTTATTTTGGGTGTGGGGACCAAGCAAGAGCCTGGGCCCCACATATCTGTTTTACCGTGTTCTAGGCTTCCCACTGCATGGAAAAATGGCACACGCCACATGCCATTTGCTATCCCTATGATTTGGAGGGAACCCAAAGGTCACTCTTCTGACTGTTATTTCTGCGTAACAAACATTAAAGGGATTACGTCAAAATCAAAACATGCAGTGGTGTACACTAACTTGCAATCTGCAATTAGACCAGTTCCACGTTGCGAAGAATTGCCCATATCAAAGCCTTCAGAACTGATACAGCTTTTGAGCAAAGCAGTTCATCTGAACCTCGTTTACTGATTTAAGAAAATCTTAACGATCTCATATGAGATTTAAAGTTATGAAAAAAACAGTCTGAAATGCTTGCTTCCCGGCTAAATGGATGGAATCTTCTTCAAAATAATAAAAAAATGTATATTTATCGTAATCTTCATTCTGAACTTAAAGACTATTTTTCTTAAGAAAATGGCTTAGTGTTTTATAATGATATTTCTTCTCTTATGGAGACACTGTAATGAACATAACCCAACAGAATGGTGCTTGTTCATTGATTCCTCTAAAGTTAGTTTAAAGGCTGAGCTTCTGCGTAATGGCAATAAATTCCTATCAGTACTTGTGGCTCACTCTGCTAGTATGTAAAAATCATATGAAAACTTTAAATTTATGTTGGAAAAGCTTCATATGCAGTGCATGAATGGAATATTTGTGGTGATTTGAAGATAACTGCACTTATTCTTGGCCCCCCAACTTGGTTACACAAAGTGCTGTTGTTTCTTATGTGAATGGGATAGTAGGGACAAAGAACCATTTCATTAGAAAAAAATGGCCTAAACGCGAATCAGTCATTCCCGAACAAAAAAAAACATGACCGATTGTGTAATCCTAAAAATGTGTATCTACCTCCGTTACGTATCAAACTAGGATTAATGAAGAATTCGTCATTTTGCATCATTAGTGATGCAAAAATTAAAGAAGGAATATTTGTCGGTCCACAAATACGATCAATAATGCATGATGAAAAGTTCGAGGAATTATTGAATCCACTGGAGAAAACAGCTTGGCAAGCATTAAAAAATGTTACTCAGAGTTTTTGCGGAAATCGAAAGACGGAAAATTACCGTGATATTGTCAACGATCTTATAAAAATTTGGGTTGTAATATGTCCTTAAGAATATACTTCCTGCACTCGCACCTAGATTTCTTCCCAGAAAATCTTGACGCAGTAAGCGGTGAGCACGGGGAACACTTTCCATCAGGAGATTTCAGCTATGGAAAAGAATTATCAAGGCAAATGGAATCCTAATATGCTGGCCGATTATTGTTTCCATCAAGAGGGATGCTCCACAGACGAAATATAACGTAAAATCGTCATTTCTTACTCTAGGTGAGTCAAATGTTTGAATGTTGTGGTTAAAAATGCAGAAAGTATTAAAATGTTTGAAATTATAAATGCCTGTCTCTCGAAAATCTTGCGTAATGGGGAAAAACCGATATCATATTTGAATCCGGGAGAAAAAATACTATCATCACATATTTTTCTTCCCGAGACAAAAAAAAAATTCTTGTTTGTTCCTCAGTGTTATTTTATTCAGCGCTTTTTTTGTTGTTTCCATGACTTTACCATTCAATATACTAATACTGGTATAAGTTTTTCTTACTTTTTAGAAACGTTAGATGCTTAAATAAAAATTGAATATTAGAAATGAATGAATATATGTACGCATATACGTACTAACCGCGATGCTTTCCTCTTTTTGTTGAGAATATTTCTCGCTTTTATCTCGAGAATTATGAATTTTTCGAAAAAATCACAAGAGGCAAAAGATATTTCTGTTTGATCCTTTTTTGGAATATCATCATTAAAATTAGAAAATAGCAAAATTTTTTAATTTTGTCCTCCAGTGCAGCGCTCCCCCTTTTTGGTTAAGATAATTTAAGATAACATATGTTACTTCGACACTAAAGATCTCTTACTGCCCAAATTTTGGTTGTAATTGGTTGAATCTCTGGTGCTACAGAAAAGAACAAATACATAACAGTTAAACACGCATTACTATTATGTACGTAGTCGGGTAATTAAAATTAGTTAAAACTCGTACCCGAAATTAATCGAATACTTTAAAATTTACAGCATTAACATGTTTTATTTTGTCAAATTATATTAAGCATGGTTTATTTACTTAAATCAGTAAAATTAAGACTATTTTTTTGGCGTTTACTTACAGTGATAACAGTCTGATGTGGATTTTTTCTGTCTAAGAGAAACTTCAAACTGTCGAAAGCGAACCATGAGGTTCTGTATCCTTCGTCTTTTCCTGAAAAACAAATTAATGAAATAAAGTTTATAAATATTTATGTTTGTAAAGAAAGATTTTTTTTTGTAAATGGATTTCTCCAATAGAATATACTTTATTTATATTCAAGAAAATTTGAATACAAATCCTACACTACTAAACGGAAATTGTATGTGTGTCTGCGTCTCCCTAGTATAGCCCCGGAATGTACCGATAACTAGCGGAAAATCCCGATTCGTTAGTACAAGTCTCGTGGTGGTCAGTTTTATGCTTGCTATATTATTATTATATATAAATGTATATATCGATATGTATGCGAAATATTTATCGAAGTTTTGGGAATTTTTTTTCTTCTAAAATTTAGTGCTTTTTAACCGAATCCGAATTCTCGGACGAAAATCGCAGATATCTCAAAAACGGTCGGTCCTAGCGCTCTGAAAACCTTTCTTACTCCCCCCCCCCCCCTTATGATACCCCACCCGCTCCCAGTGGTACCCGACGGATGATAATATTTTCAAGTGCCCCCGGAGCGCCGTTCGGAATATTGGAGAGGGAGTACCTCTCCAATTTCCGAACGGCGCTCCGGTTCTGTAATCTTTTTAAAAATTAGGTATCTGAAGTATTGGTCCAGACTATTCTAAGACAATTGAGGGTCTGTCCCCTTAAGGGCCTCGTTCTGACGTTCAAAATCTCTCTATATTTCAGATGAGTTTATGCTTTCTATTTCCCCCAACTCTTTGAGACAGTCCGATGTTCTGGTCTGTTCAAACAGAATGCTAAACTGAGGATACAATCAGGAAACTGGCACAGAATTATTATTCGGAGATTTGTTCACCGAAGCAGTATTGCGCTGGGACTGTTACTCAGTTTTCCATGTGGTTTGTAGGCACCTCTTGCAAGTTGTATTAGAGTTAAAAGAATTCTCTTGCATGAATTCTTATTTTGTACGGTGTAGGTGGTAAGTATCACTTGCCGATTCGCCACACCCGAAGCTCCCTTTAGGTAAGCTCCTAGGGTCCGGAACTTAATTTAATTCTATAATTAGCTAGGTTCATAGTTTTCATTGTATGTATTATTAAATGTAACTGTGATTTCTGGTGCATAAATTTAATTTTCTTATAAAATTTTATAATGGCTTCATGATAAAACAATTTTGTAAATTATATTAACTAGTCTTTAATACAATTTAAACCAAAAATATTTTATTATGTTGGTAATGCCAGTGCAGTTTACAAATCACATTATTTATTATTAGTGTATTTTACAAACGTTCGATAGTTTTGATATTGTCCTATTAATTTTCTTTTATTGGAACAATTTTTCCATAAGTCTTTAAAAACGATATTAACCTGAAAAAAATTGAAGATATGAATATTTATATTTTTTATTCACATAAAACGACCTGAAATTTTTTATTGGATTGGATAGCATGCTACCCTCGAACAAAGCCGGGTACATCAAATAGTAAAGTTTATATGCATAGTAGAACATCCGAAGTTGGATACCACCCAATGTTGATTAACCAATCCACTATATATATACATATATAAAAACTACTTTTATATAAGAAAATTTATATATTTATATATATTAACAAACAGAATATTTATTTGGCTAAAAATATTGTAGTCCTACCTTTGGAAATCTGTTAGCTACGAGTAAATTCAAAGGTAAATGTGCTTTCACATTAAAAATGACCTGTGTAACTATAGTTAACTTCTATTCTTGTTCAGATGTCTATTTCTGTATAAGGTCGCCTCATACTAAAGTTGAAGTAATCCACCTGGAACTGGAAGAGTCGGACCGCCCACCCTTACCTGTCAGTCTACGTTTTTGTTATTATACTTAGGACAGTTGCACTGAAATTAGTACAACTCGCTATGTTGTAACTTCTCGTTCCGACATGGAACTCATTTAACTCTTACAGTTAAATAAATATGAGTCAAATTCAACTCGTAGGCTAGTCTATTACAAAGTATGATTAATCATCAGTCTAATTTTGAAATCTGTTAATTAATTACACTTTATTTTAATTATCATTAAATCACCTAAGAATTCTACAGTCAAAAGTAACTAAAAAGAACTACCTAAACAAACTGACAATATCACGGTTTTTTTTTGTTTGTCTGCAATGTTGATATAATCCTTACATTTATTTTCAAACAGGAACTTTTATTTTGCTACTTTCTTTGGTTCCTCAAATCACATCGATATGTAATTGCTCTCTTTAGCATCCTTAGGATCTAGATGATGGCGTAAATATTTAGGTGGAAGATAGGAAAACATCATATTAATCTTGGCGTGGAAACTCTGCAGTTTTTCATTGTTCAGTCGGTTTTTTTCGGTTCAAATGCGAAGAAGAAAGGTTCAGCGATGCAGTTTTCAGTCAATCCGGGACACTGTTGTCTTCTGATCGGTTAATGTAACCAGTAGAACATTAACGATGACATCATTATCTCTATTCGGAAAGCCAAAATGAAACAGGCTTTTAGAAACTTTTTTTGCAATTTTGTTTATACAGATTTACTAAATTTAGTTCCTTACATAACGCCTCAGCGTACCAGCAAATACCGACAAACATGAAGATGTCCTTAATGATTTGATACTTTTGGTCTTCTGTAAGTTGAACAAACCTTTTGAATGTTTTATTTTATTACATCTGTGATCATCGGCGTTGATAGGTCATCATCTATTTTAACATGAAGCAGCTTCGCTGTCCAACATCCGCTACTGTCTTTCTCTACGCTGTCGCTTTCTACTACCGATTTAAAATTATTTCTTTCAGTTTGTAATGTTTGTGTACACTAAGGTTTTCGAAAATTTCACCATCTTCACTTTTAAGGCTGCCTTACTGCTCTTCAGAGGATAGCATCACAATTTTGTGACGTCAACTAAAAGTTTGTAACCCACCGGGTTGGTCTAATGGTGAACTCGTCATCGAAAATCAGCTGATTTTAAAGTCGAGAGTTCTAAGGTTCAAATCCTAGTAAAGGCAGTTACTTTTATACGAATTTTGAATACCAGATATTGGATACCGGTGTTCTTTGGTGGTTGAATTTCAATTAACCACACATCTCAGGAATGGTCGACCTGAGACTGTACAAGACTACACTTCATTTACAGTCATATGTGTCATCCTCATTCATCCTGTGAAGTAATACCTTACGGTGGTACCGGAAGCTAAACAGAAAAGAAAGAAAGCTAAACGTTTTCACCGCCGAAATTTAAAACCATCCATACCTACAGTCAGTTTACTCCGCTCCCTCAAAATTTCGTTGATTGTAAAAAAAAAAACTGATACGATTTAAAGAAACATTCTTACTATTTTTTTTTTTTTTTTTTTTTAATTTATTTCCTTTATATTGAGCGCTTTCGGGCATAAGCCCATCCTCAGTAATGTTTTCTGATTTATCTTCATTTACATTTACACATATAACTACTATTCAACACCTTTACACTTTGGTTACTTTTTATAACTTTGATTATTGAGTAAAATATAAGAAATTTTAAATATTTGCATTACTGAGGATGGGCTTACGCCCGAAAGCGTTCTAATATAAAGGAAATAAAATAAAAAAAGGTAAGAATCTTTCTTTAATTCTGTATTTGGAGGGTTGCCTGAAAAAAAATTTCAATATATATATATATATATATATATGTTTATATCGTTAACTCACATAGGAATTATGAACTATAAGAAGATTAATTTAAATAAACTTATATATATATGTAACGTTTGTTTGTTTATTTGTTATCGTGTCATGCGAGAACCAGCCGAACGATTACCTTCAAATTTTTAGGATACATTCGTGATATCTCAGGGAAGGTTTTTAGCCATCGACCGAGACTCTAGAGCTCTCTTGAAGGTTAAGATATTAATATTCATTATTTCTTCGCCCCAAAGGAGAGTGAAGCTGTGAATTAAAGATATTCATTAAGGAAAAAATAAATTAATCCTTTTACTTCATTATTATATTTCTGCTACCACGGCGAAGAAATAAGTTAAGAATGTTTCGTCATCAAAGGTTGCGTACTTTAGTTACCATAGTTACTATTTTTTATGTTTTATAATTTAGTTCCTTTTTCAGGTTTTTATAAAGCCTGTAATTATTATTTATAGTATTGTTCTCACAGCCATAAGGATAACGCATAGTGCGGGGGTCCAGGGGATACATGTAGCCCTCTGAGTAGATGGAAATGGCGACCGAAGCAAGCTCTACGGGTGTCTAGGGCGCCGGTCCCCCTGGAAAATTGAGAATGGCGAGCGAAGCGAGGTCTGTGGCCATTAGGGCTCAGGAGGCTTCAAGGAGCCCCCTGAGTTTGCTCCGGGATTCATCTGGGCTAACATGACCCCCGAGGGTCTAGGTTCTGGCTAGAGGGGCCGGCTAGTATATGAATATATGTATTTTAATAGTGTTGCACTTTACTGAGTAGTTTTAAATTTATAAACGGTTGAAAGTTGGTTTATTTTTCTCTTATTTTTCTGTTAAACCATTAAATCTTACTTCAGTATTGCAATTTGGCTTCAAAACACTTGGGAAAACTAAAGAAAAATATCCTTAATTGACTACTTTTTAATTTTACTCGGTTTTATGCTTACCTTATACGCGTAAAAACGGTTTATAAACATATTCCATTATTCTTGTTAAATTTAGACGATTTAGAATTAAAGAATTTTTTCTTTTATTCATCAGTTTTAATGTAATCGCTACTTAGGTCAGAAATGTTTATTTTTTAAATTAAGATTATCTGATTGATAAGCTGAATGAAGAAGGAATGTTTTAATTAAAAGTAATCATTATGACCTGAACGATCAGATATGTGAGAAAAAGTCATCCTAAAACGTTTCTAAAGGTAAAATGTTGTATCGATTGAAAAACTACATTTTTAACTTCTCATTAAATAAGTTTACCTAATAATCATTTCATTGCAGTAATTAATTACTACACATCATCCGTACTGGTGAATCTAGTCTTTTACTTTTTTCGGTACATAAAGTTAGAATATAAAAAAAGGGTCCAATTAGTCCAAAATAATATACATATGCGTACGTGTGTGTCGCGCTGATTTTACTTTTTTATCACGGACTGATATTCAACACCTTTACACTTGGTTACTTTTTATAACTTTGGTTATTGAGTAAAATATAAGAAATTTAGACATTTGCATTACTGAGGATGGGCTTATGTTCGAAAGCTTAAAATTTTAAAATATTGCTTAAATATTTCTATATATGGGAAAGTGATCATATTATTCTTTTTTAAATTCGTTCAATGGGTGGGAGGATATCGCGAAAAAACCAATTTCGATTTTTTTCGGAGGATCTTTAGAAAAAACATTGGCAAATTTTTTATCTATATTGCGTATAAATAATACAATTTTTGTGTTCCAAAAAAATCAACCCCTACCTCTGCGCTATTTCCCTTCGATTTAAATATTTTTCATAATTTTTTTGTAAGTTCATACTTCTCATATAGAGCTATCAACAAATGTCTATAATTTTTTTGAAAATTATCGACCCGGGGCCTAAAATGCAGAAAAAATTTTTATTATTCCCTTTTTCTTACTTCAGCTTTTATTGAAGCGGGTGTTAGTTTTGCTCCTTTCTAAGGCTTCTATAGACCTCTTCAGCTCCTAAAGAACGTTGTAAGAAACTGATATCTGATTTAAATCAGCCGTTTTTCTAAAAATGACCAATAACTGAAAAACCATTGTATTGGGAATTCATACCTGAAGTAATGTTTACGGTTCGTTCGATTATTATTCTATTATTTTAATTAAAGAAATGATACATACTGATTGAACTGTTAACCACATAAAGTTGATTTGCTGAGGAATTATTTATGGCTTCCACTTTTAATATCTTAAACTGGCTATCCATTAGACACCCAAACCGGTCATGTCGAGGTATTTTGGACAGTTCAAGTATGATTTCTCTCAACAAATCCCAGTGGAGCCAAGCGTAATTGAAGGTTTTATATGAATTTAATCGTTTAAAATATTACAAACAATAAAAGCAATTATAATAAAATTTAGTTAAGAGAGTTAACATTTTGTAAAGTGGTCTAATCAAATTGGAATTAAGTATTCGGTTAGATTTTTAAGAATAAGTAGCTGATATTAAAGTTTCATTGTCTTTTATGAGACAAAAGAATACGTCTATAAAATCATAATAAAAAATCATCATTCATGACGTTCAATAACATGTACTTGAAGATAACTAATGTAAACTCGCATGGAGTTGTTTCGTTTTAACGGGAACAGTTTTTTCCCTTTTCAAAAACAAAATTTCCCTACGCTTTGATTAGTTATTCTAATAGGAAGGTAAGAAAAATTAAATTTAATAAAATATGTAATTTCTAAAGTTCATTAAATTCGCCGTTTGAAACTTGTTTTTTTTTTTTTGTAATTAACATATGTACAGACAGGATACTGCTAGGTCAAGAAATGTTTTCAAATACTTATCATGAATAAAATTCGATCGAGATAGCTCTAATCATCGAGTTGATGAAACATTTTGGATTACTTTATTCCCAACCAGTGTTTTCATTTTAAAAAATAAAATAAAAGTAAAAAAAGAATAACATGAAATGTCGTGATGAGCAGCTGGATCTCTGCGTAATGTAACATCTATTCATATGTATGTTTGACAGTCATTGGACATAAAAAAATGTGTCATTTCTACCGGACGGATCACGCCTGATTAATGTGTTTTTAATGTTTTATTATTTTTTGTTACAGTATTCAATAATTTATCTGTAATCTGTTTTATTTTTACTGAATAAAATAATTATAGTTAACATATTGTTATTTTAGTGAGCTCGAACCGTAGTTTTATATTGCTGTAAAAATCTAGACCCTGACCAGGAAACCAGGGATTTTTTTTTTAGCCTTCGGGGACCATCGGATGAAAGGCCGAGACGCTACCACTCTCGCCAGTGAGACCGGCTTAGTTTTAGAGTTACTGACGCTACTAACTGAGATAACTAAATGACGTCTAATTTTTTTATACTAATCTATAATTTATTATTAGAGTTTCGATTTTTTCCGATCCGGTTACTATGAAGTACTTATTAATTCTTCAACAATTTATATGTAATATTTTATTCGCATATAACAACGTCCCAATCATCTATATTAACCAAAATTATTTTAAGTTAAGTGCTAAAATAGTTGTAAAATGTTTAGTTTTATTTTCTCAAAAATGGGCCGTGAATGTTTTACTAAATTATAGCATTATTTTTAAATTTTTTTTCATCTCAGTATTTTGTAAAAAAAAAAAAAAAAAAAAAAAAAACATGTAGCAAATAAATGCGTTACTCACCTTTTCCTTTACTCTTTTTCATTTTCATTTTCTCTCTTCGAAGAGCGGACAGTAGATACTCCATTTTCCTTCTGCAATCGTCAACCGGCTTTTCCAGTTCCCGCGCGATTTCATCCCAGGCTTCAATTTTTATCTGTTTATTAAAATAGGATGTGTTTTTCGGATCCCATAATACATTTGTTTGCTTATATAACTCTATTAATTGCAGAGTTCTTTCTTGCGGCCACTCCATTTTATTAAAATAATTAAAAAATGAAATGCAAGAACAATACTAAAAAAAAAATAAAAAAGACAACTAAATAGGTCAATGTTTCTCCTTGAACTCTGAATAATAACTGCTAACAAAGCTTTGCGAGAACGAAATACAGCTGATACGTGATACAGATGCGGGACTCGACTAATCTAACAGGCATGTGCAAAGCGTATCTGTATCTGCTGGTTGTTAAGAGAGGGGGAAATACTACCAGCTGTCGGTCGATGAAGCCCGCCCGTATCGTACAGTCACGACGGAATTAGATACAAGGATACGATACGGCGCCCCACCCTTCTACTATACAATGCATACTGCATACTAAGCTGACAGAGACAAAATATAGATTTGAACTTAATGTATGTGTTACGAGGCACATTTGGGGAAATTATAATGACTAGAGAACAGTAATTTATTATCATTATTTATACTTCGTTTACAGAATAACGTTAAATGTTCATTAAGAAAAATTTGTTTATAACATTTGTTTGATTTTTCACGTTAGATATTACTTATAAAATCGTCAAAGCAATCGGAAAGGAGAAGAGATTGCTTATCATTTCACAGCACCATTTGTAAAATCTGATAAAGAATTTATTCAAAAATTCTGTTTCGTAAATGCATGTAATTAATTATACTTTTATTTTTTCTTTCGTTTTAATCGCTACTGACTACAGAAACTGTTTTACACATCTATCCTAATCATTTTGTAATGCTGTGAAGTAGATTGAAAACATATATTTACAAGTGGGAGAATATTTCTCTGAAAGTAATGATGTTCATTATATATTTTTATATTATTTAAATATTATTTATATATATAATAATAATAATTAATATAATAATTTATATTAATATTATTATATAATTATATTATATATATTATTTATATATTTATATTATATATATATATATTTTTTTTTAAACTTCGGAACCACCGTTAGGTATTCCTTCCGAGGATGAGATAAATGACAAGTAGCGTATGAAAATAATGTGCCTGACCGGGATTCGAACCTGGGACCTCCGGATGAAAGACCGAGATGCTACCATTCGCGCCATGAAGGCCGGCAATGTTCATTATATGACTAGACCCCAGTCCTTATTATAAATATAAATAATATTATAATTTATATGGTTTATATCACCTTTATTTTGGTATTCATCCTTTACTGATGGGCACAAGTACATTAGGCTAGTTAATTTTTATGTTTACCACTAAACTCTTCAGTTAGCTAATAAGACTCCTAAAAGATTTATCCAATTATTGAAAGTGATTACACCATGTTCAGGGGTACCTTGGGACTCATGTCAAATAAAACCATTTGGTTACCGTAATAATAAGTATTTATTTATAAAGCATGATTTTTAAAAAATTATTTACCGTTATATCGTTGTATCTACCCTATCTATAAGCCAAAAATTAATTTGTTAGTCGCAGAATAACGAAAATATTAATTCAGAAAAGCTAAAAATGCTTACTAATCAAACCAGAAAGGCTTATTATCTAAAAAATAAGAAAACTTTATATGAACATTGATATAGGTAATAAACCGCTGTTAAATTCGATCCGGTTTTTTATGTATTTTTTGTTCAAATTGCATTTCAAACATATTGAACTGAACAGTTTATAAATTTTAGTAATTTGTATGAAACATTTATGAAATTAATCATTATTAATTATTTAAATAATCATAATGAGACTTTCGATAAAACTTATTTCTACTTTTTCCCCTCAAACAATTGACATACTTTTCTTTAGGTTATTAATTTCCCGTCTAGATAGCGCTATAGCTCTACAAGGAAAAGTACTGCAATCGGCCCAATTTGGATATATGCAGTTTTCACCGGAAATCTTGAAGTTTTGATACCTAAGGAAGCAAAAAACCAAATGGAAATTTTCCGGATGTTTATGTTCGTTTGTATGTATGTATGTGTTGGCCTCTAAATCAGCTTATATCTCCAGATCTACTGGACCTATTTTGATCAAATTTGGTCAGATTACTTCTATATATGGGGCATTGAGATATTAAATTTTCAACTTAGTGGATCAAGGGGGTGAAGATGTAGAGTAAAGTCACCCTCAGTATCTCGAGATTTCGCCTAATTAAGGTTATATTTTTCTTAAGCGCATTTATTAACGATTGAAAAATAACAGTATTTGAAAAAACCTTTGCCCAATTGCACGTCCGTTCCAAAAAATGCTCTAAACGCCTGCTGTGTTGTGACGTCACAGGTGAGCGGTAGAATTAAATAAATGAATAATATTTAAAGTATAAAATAGGAACTTGGTCTGGCTGCACTTCGAACTAGATCGCCTGGTTGACTCGGTATCTGATGCGTTAAGCCTCGTAGTTACACCAGTCTGCCGATCTAAAAGCGAAATTTGTTCTATGTAAGTTGTGAAATTAAATTAGTTTAGTTACTGCCGACCTTCGCCGCTAGTACCGCCACACCCGCGCGAATTAAATACGATATGCGCGCGCGCTTTAGTTAAGATCATTGAATTAAATAAACAAAAAAATATTATACTTAAATAAAATGATAAAAATTTTAAATTAAGTTATCTTTGTATGTGTGTGTAAGCCGTGCATCAGAAGCAATCCACAGTTGTAGGATTTTCCCGGAATTTTCTTCCCGTTACGTGTACAATTTTCCCGTTACGCGGCTTTAGCCGCGTAACGGGAAAATTACTTGTTAGCTTTTTTTAATTGAATTAGATTCGTACCTAGAGTCTTTCCAATGAAATATAACACGCTATAGCTCCTTCTTGAACGGCAGCAAAAATTTTTTTTGAATAATTTTTTAATTTTTAACATATTTAGATTTTTTGTTATCTTAGACGTTCCTTTAATATTAAGATTTTTTTTTTGTTAATATTTTTTCATATGAATATTCTCTGTTACACTGATCAATTTAAAAAATTCTTTAACTGTTTAAAGTCTGTTCATAGATAATGCATGACTGTGGGAACTAAAATAATTAAATCATTCCACATCTCCCTCCCCAAATTTCATTTCTTTTATACTGATTTAAGATAATATATGAATAAATAATGAAAAAATATGTATCGATTTAAAATTAAAAAAAAAAAAATTGTAACAAAAATGTCAGTGCATGCGCTTGTTTGTATTTGTTCTTAATTTATTTATTTTATATTCTATTCCTGAATCAAATGAAAGTTTGTTGTATTCGCATTACAAATAATATTTGTGCTATTTTGAAAGTAATTTTTTCTCTATAATATCATCGTAGAGGTTGACACCCGTATTAGATTCTAAGACGATCGATTTATTAAAATTATTTGCTGTAGTATACCATTTACCTTCAACTTTGAAGTCGTTAACTGTGAAATTGTCTAAAACTTCACATTTGTAAAGTTTTAAATTGAATAAGACTATCGATCTCTCTGGATCGGTAGAATTTCCATTTGATCAATTACTGCACAAATCTACTATAATATAGTCTGGCAATTTCCGTTACTTAATTCGAAATCGGCGACGGGATAGCTTCAAAACGGCGTCATTGTTTATTACATGATATAACTTATATACATTATCGATCTGTAACTGGGAAAAAATCAGATACTTTCCGCTATACCAATCGTAATTAATGATTCGGGTGTTATGATGATCTCGAAGAAATTGTAAATTAGTAATAAAATGGACTGGCCACAAAGGAATACTTCGATGATTTTTGAGTTGTGGACTAATTAGACAAATATCTCAATTTTTTCGAAATTATTTTGATAAATAGGCTAAGGTAAAAAAAAAGAAAGTATTGTAATCCTACCCTGCTAAACGGCATTTGTATGTGTGTCTGTGTGTGCGTCCCCCTTAGCTTCCACCGGAATGTACCGATCACTAGCGGAAAATTCCGATTCGTTAGTACGTCTGGTCAGATGTATACTTGTTCACGGATTTGAATACTAGATCGTGGATACCGATGTTCTTTGGTGGTTGGGTTTCAATTAACCACACATCTCAGGTATGGTCGAACTGAGACTGTACAAACACTTCATTTACACTCATACATATCATTCTCATTCATCCTCTGAAGTGTTATCTGAACGGTGATTACCGGAGGTTAAACAAGAAAAAGAAAGAAAGAAAGTGTATATTTTTTATATTATTATATATCGATATATACGGTTTATATATATATATATATATATCAAAGTTTTGGGAAAGTTTAGTAATTTTTAACCGGATCCGAATTTTCGGACGAAAATCGCAAACATCTCAAAAACGTTCGGTCCTAGCGCTCTGGAAATATTTTTCGACCCCTCCACAGGATTTCGTATCTGCTCCCTGTAGTACCCGTTGGCTGATAATGTTTTCAATGCCCCCGGGTTGCCGTTTGGCGATTGTGGAGAGGGTGCGATGAGGTGCTACCGTAACATCTCGGCAACGCTCGTCCGATTTTCACAACTCAAACGGCATACGTATCAACAAACCTTGTAGAGAATTTAATTCTGAACAAAATGGTATAAGGTAAGTTGAATAAAGTAAAGAAAAGTTAAAAAAATTAGAATTTTGTTTAGAAACAGTACATTACTACATTTGTCAGAACATTCGAACATTTATTCCAATTTTAATATTGGTGACTATTTTTTTTCTGGTCAAAGTCAAAAGAAATCACTAATCCTTTTTCAGTACGATATCATTTCACCGGCGTAACTGAAATCCGATTGAAATCTTCCTCTATCCGTAACTCGCAAACGAAGTATTTTAGGACATATGTTTATAACAACTTTTTCCATTATTTTCACGAGCAGAAGAGGTTATGAAAGTCCCGACAGAATTTCATGTTACATTTGTATATATCTAAAATAAGGTATTTTGAAGGATGATGTTCAGAGGGTAGAAAAAATACGGGAAGATAACCGCGTCTAAAAATATAGAATGTGGAATTATGTTAGGATAACAATATCAACAAAGAACATAAAGGAATAAAAAGTGCGTGATGTCGTTTATTCAAGGTTAAAAAAATATTTATTAACCAATTTTTGATTTTATTTATGGCAGATGAATCTTTTTTAAAAAACTTGAAGTCCCTTTTTTAACAACGTTTAACTTTAAGAATCACATTTTTTATTTTATGTTTTTATTAACACCCTATGATAAAAAAAATGTGATAATAAAGTTGTAATACTTTCCTGACACTAGTTAATTATTTTCAAAGATTGGAAAAAAAATTATACGTGAAAAAAATTACCTAAGATTTTTTTTGGGGTAAGAGTAATTTATGATGAAGTTTTGTTGTTAAATTATCATTATATGTTTAAATAAACAAAAAAAAAACTTTTTTCGAGTAAAACACGTGTAGAATACGTTATGAATGTCTCGGAAGAACTTCGTGATACATTTTTACATGAATAACAAAAGTCTTTTAAAAATTATACTTTTTTAATATTTGCAGAAGATACGTATCGTATTCTTTATTTTATATTTATCCCATAAGTATACAGTATTTATTATTTATAAATTATTATAATTTTACAAGCATTTTCTGTCGCGGTTTCGCTTCCGAAATAATCAGAATTAAAAACATTAATTACTATCACAATGTTACCAAATCTCATAAAGATTGATTCAGTAGCGGTAACCTAAAACGGCAAAAATTTAAAAAACAATTTTTTTTTTTACCCGTTAAAATATTAAAATTCAAAAAATCTGAAAATCAGTTTTACATATTTATATTTACTAGCCCAAAACTAGTGAACATCTCGTTTAGTATTGTCGGAAATGGGAAAAATTTGCAAGGAAGTTTTCTTAACTTTCTTCACGTCGTTCAAGGTCGAATTTTAAAAGTTGATTTTTGGATATTCGAGGTTACATACATGAAAAATCAAGTTGTTATCTTCATACCGATAAATATTTGTTTCAGTATGCACTTAAACCGTAAGAAGAA
Organism: Lycorma delicatula; assembly: GCF_047948215.1. NCBI lineage: Eukaryota > Metazoa > Arthropoda > Insecta > Hemiptera > Fulgoridae > Lycorma > Lycorma delicatula. Next base: position 77,715,823 of record NC_134461.1, on the reverse strand, counting down.
CGTTTGTAAAAAATTTCATCAACTTATCTGTAGTGGTTTTTGCTGGGATATTCTGGGATATTATATGATATTATAGTCAGGCATATTGTTTTATATATATATATATATATATATATATATATATATATATATATATATATATATATATATGTAGACTTTATAAAAATTTTAATACATCAATAAATTTACTATTTGTTTATAACTGATTAATGATAAATTAATATCCAGATCTATATATAAATTTATACATCCGGGTTATAAGCATTTAATAATGCAATTATAATGCACCAATAATAAGTTAATAATATTTGAGTTTAATATAAAATTTATTTATATATTATTATCAGATGAATAATTTATAAATTATAAAATTGTGTTTACATATTGCTTTTATTTTATAAGAAATATTTTGTCTTATATATTTTATTTTTAATACGATTCTATTTTACTTAGTTTATTTTTATTATTAAATGAGTGAAAGGTATTTTTAAAAACACGAAGGTTAGTATTTTAATGTAAATGTATTGTGTTACACATTGGCGCGACTGTCTTGTTAATTTTTTAATTTTTTTATAGAAAAAATCATATTTATTAAATATATAAATATACTCGTTGTAGTTCGTTTATACAGTTATATCTCTAGTAAAAATTTTTAAATTGACAATAATTTGTTGGTGTTTCTTTTTAAAGGGAAATAAAAATAATGAAATTTTTGCGAACTCAGATATTACTTTGTAACAGTGTAATAAGTCACGTTGAAATTATTTTTGTTTGTTTGTTTAATCCTGACTAGTTTTATAACAGTTCTTTCCGTTTTGTTCTTGGTAGAATGAACAAGTGTTAGAGCATTGTGCTGATCCCACGTGAAATATGATACATAATATTAACTCGTAAATTAATGTGTGGCTAAGAATTCATACTCTCTCTCTCTCTCTCTCTCTCTCTCTCTCTCTCTCTCTCTCTCTCTCTCTCTCTCTCTGTATATATATATATTTAATTTTTTATACGATCTCATGTATATAGAACATTGTTTCCTTAAACTGTATCTTGTAGACTTTGTATAAAATTGGATTCAATTTTTTTACTTCCTTATACGAAGTAAAGAGTAAAGAAAGTATTGTGATCGCGAAAACTTTCGGTTTTCAGATTTCAACGGAAATATCCATTTTGGCCATCCCTGAATCCATTTTGACTATGTTTCGGCGTGACGTTTGTACGTACATATGTATCTCTCATAACTCAAAAACGATTACCCGTAGGAGGATGAAATTTTGGATTTAGGACTTTTGTAACATCTAGTTGTGCACTTCCATTTTGATGCAATCGACTGAACCAAAAGTGCCCATAAAAGCCCAAAATCCAATTTTTTGGATTTTGGACTTTAGTGCTGAGCTGGTCGTGAATCTCAACTGGTAACTCAGCAATCACTAAATGGATTCAGTACCCATCTATTTGAGAAATCATTTTTATCTTCCGGGAAATATTCTGCCAACTGAATCTTTAGCTCATGCAAATGAATCTTCATTCTATCAAAACTGTGGTGAATAATAGTGTCTTTTTCATCAAAATTTTTCTTAATATAATCGGAAGTGATTGGAAATATATCATACTTTTGTTTTAAAAGCGAATAATCCAGATATCACAAGCTTCTTAATGAAAGCATGAACTTTGTTATTAATAAAATGTTTTATTTTAAAATACATCAGCTAAGTAAGCCAACAGCAACATATATTTGTCGCAGGGAAATGATGAAAACAGAGATTTGATTTAATCCCTAAGGTAGATGATCAGTTGACGGAAGATGTTAAAATTACAACTCTGTGGGGTGATTTCCTTAAAGAAAGTAAGTGATTTGATCAAATCCCTTAACTGTTTTATTGAAAAGATGAAATAATGTTGTCAAGATATTAAAAGTATTTATTTAGTAAACCATGCATTATTAAATGTAGAGTAACTTAATTAAGTTATGTAGTAAGTTATAAGTTTTTTCATAGTTTTTTTTTCAATTAGTTTCTAATAAATAATTTGTGTTTCAATGACAATTGTTGTATTACTTACTCTACATTTAATAATGATTTTCCTGCTCAATTTTTGTGGCAAGAGCATGTCTGTGAAAGAAGCAGTGCGTTCATTTCCCCCGTGGCATAAGATGATATTTCTATTTTTTTTTTAGAAATCCACAGTTCTTTCCTGTTATCGCCTTTGAACTATCACTATATAATCCATTATATTTTGTCTATTTTTTTTATTTTTTTTTTTTTGGGGGGGGGGCGAAAAACGCTTGCGCGTTATTATCGTCCGGAATCGTTTTTTATATAAAAAAATTAATGGAATTTAAACTAATCTAAAAGATGAATAAAACTTACAACTAATATCACAGGTAAAAACTAAAATAAAACCAAGAGTAAACAGAATTTTACAAAGTCCGAGATGGGTGTAAAGGGCCCATTTCGGATAACAAAAAGACTAAAAACAACTAAAAACCATAAAGGATCTAACATAAAACTTAAAACTAGATTAAAAACTAAAATAACAAAATTAAATAAAAATTAAAACTAACACAAATTATATAATTAAAACTAGGTTAAAAATAAAAATTAAAAGGTGAAATAAAACTTAAAACTAACATTACTAAAATCTTACAACTAATATCACAGGCAGAGTCTTTGAAACATAAAAGTAAAAATAACTATATAAAATTTACCAAATTCCGTTAGGGAGTGTAAAAGGCTCCTTAATCGGATAAAACAAAACAAAACACAGAACTTAAAAAAAAAAACCAACTTATCAACTTATAAAAACTCTTCCAGCATTAAAAAATATACGCAACAATATTACATTTTTTTATTAACCCAGTACTACGCAAAAATAGAAACATCCGGGTTAAAATTTCATTATCATTGCACAAGACACCACGGATGTTTCTGGGTAGATTAAATTTACGACGCAACGCCGCATAACATATGCAATCCACGAGTATGTGGTGCTCAGTCATGGGGCAGTTGCATCGTGCGTATAGGGGTGCTTGTCCTCTTGTCATCAAGTACTCGTGTGTGATCCTCGTGTGTCCTATCCGCAATCGACAAAGGACTACTTCCTCACGCCGAGTTTTTCTGTATGAGGAGTCCCATGGCAACACAGAATCTTTAATCTGTCGGAGTTTATTATCAACGGTAGCCGTCCAGTCACCTTGCCACTCTGCTCTTAGTGATTGTTTTACATAATTAATAAAATCAGAGGTAGGAATTCGGGTGGTGAAAGGAGGCTGATTACATGCTTCTTTGGCAGCGGAATCTGCATGTTCATTACCTGGAATCCCTACGTGGCTAGGGACCCAGCAAAAACTTACTTCTGTGTTGCGATTATTCAATTCTGCGATTGCGTTGTAAATTTCAATGACGATAGGATGTTTGGAATAAAAGTTTTTTTAAGGATTGGAGAGCACTACACGAGCCACTGCAAATAAGAATTTTTCTATATTTAGGGTTAATGATGTTTAGAGTCTTATTTATAGCGTATAGCTAATTTTTGTTGTAGCTTTTAGTAGCTTCGTAAAAAACATCAAAAAGACATTGTCCTGTTGCATGACCAGATATTGATTTGCAAAACAACATATTTTCTTTGGTAGATCTGTCCCTATTGCATTCATATCTCACAAAACATAAGAACTGAGAAATGTTTGCCACATGTATTGATTCATCAAATTGGTTACTAAAAAATTTTTTATTTGAACTCGCTTGCTGAATAATCTATCGCAAACATCGGCTGCCATGTCATCGATTCGCCTTGATATTGTGTCGTTAGAAAGCGGACTTTTTTTCAATGTTTTTGCTTCTTCCACGAGTACTAAAACACTGACCATATCATTTTCAGCAGGCAATATGAGGTTTTCTGCTATTGTATGAGGTTTGGACATCTTATCTACTCTTAATGCTACGAGATAAGATTCTTCAGGTGTACTTTTATCAGTATGGCTTGATTTAAAAATAGAACTTTGTTGATTTCTCAAAGTATGTAATTTTCTTTCGAAAAATTTCAAGTGTTTGCTTTTATGATCCGGATGTTTAGTTTCCAAGCGTCGAATTAATTTTTATGGCTTCATGCTTTCTTCAGAGAGGACTTGAAAGCAAACAACTTACTGTGGCTTTCCGTCAAATGAAGTAAAACCATAATTTAAATGACTGTTAATGTACAATCTTGCCTTTTTACCAACCGATTCACGATGTAGTGGCTCACTTTGTTTTTAAATTTATCCATTTTGCATAAGAATCTAATTGAAAAAACAAAACAGTTACACCGTTTGAATGGATACTAAAAAATCCAAACCTCAATTACTATTATTTTCAATGAAATTACGTTTTTAAAAACCGAAATAAAAACACCAGGCGCATGCTTAGCATTCGTAACTAAACTGACGTTGTGTAATTCGTTACGACTTTTTTATACTGCTGACAGCATGATGTGTCAAACGTATAATATGCTTGTTTTAACATGACACTCTCATAGCGAATATTATGTAAGCAGACCAAATAGAAAGGAGCACGTACAGAAGTTGGATCCTGTGAATTGCTCATATCTGTACTGTATACTTTATATATGTTCGCAACTAGTTTTATCTAGGTTTCATTGGGTTGAAGTTGCGGGAGTTGCAAAATATTCATTATATTTTTTTTTTACTTTTTGAGGGTCATGGAACTAAAAACGTTGAGAATCACTAAAAGGTGCATACACGAATGTGTGTCGCACCGCTTCTGACTTTATGTCTCATGATTGACCCTCAAATATTTCTATACATTGGGTGTTGATCATATTAATGTTTTTCAAAATTCTTTAAGGGAGTCGCGAAAAACGATTTTCTATTTTCTTCATAGGCATCTTTGAGGAAACTTTATTAAAACAAATATGTTACCTGCATACATTACATACATATGCAGCGTCCCACGAAGAACTGGAGAAACTTTCAGGGTTTGTTACAAACGTTTTTGACGTAGTCAAAAGTTTTTGACATAGGTCTAGAAACGCTCTGTTTTCTAGTTACGGCTAACGAAGAGTTCGTCCGGATTTCAGCTCTTCTAATTTAAAGAAGCCCTTCTGTAATTTTTGGGACCCAAATTAAGAAGTAAAGTTGATGGTTTCTTATGTAATTTGTGTTGGGAAATAGGATAAAACAGATCTCAGAACTTTAACTGCAGTAGTTTTTAAGATATCCAATGTAAAACACAAAATTGGGTTTTGAAAAACAGGTTTTTTTTTAGGTTCGTTAAATCATAGCTTTGTTAAATGACTGATAAATGCGGAAGACTTAGTAACAAAACTTGTAGAGAATATAATTCTGAGAAAATTAATTTAAATACACCCAATAAAAAATAGAAAAAACTTTTAAAAATATGTTTTTTATTGAAGCAAAACAGACAAAAAATAGAAATTAAACATTATTCTTAATTTAGCAAAACAAAAAATAAAATTTATGTTATGATATTGGTAACAGAATAACAAACCTCAGTGAAAGTAATTTTTCAAAATTCCCTCCTTCATAATGTGCACAACGCTCTTCTCGACGTAAAATATTTCCAGTAGCTTTCCGTATCATCCCAGGATCGTTTCGTGTAAATTCAATAGCATTTCACATTTTAAAGAGTAACTCTTTTCTCTTTGGTTTCTTGAATTTTTCTGTGAATTTTTTCAATTTATCAAAAATATAAGTGTATTGTAATTTTTTCAGAGCAACAGTTTATCAGTTCAAGACCCATAACTTTCAGTGATCTAAGAATATCGGTTTCAAAACAGTCAGCCTTCATCTTAAAAATATTAGTTATGACTTGTTACCCGTATTTCGTACGGGTAAAAATGTGTTTTGCCCGGTTCATGGTAGAAATGTGTTCTTACCCGACAAACATCACGAGATGATCGTTATTTGTTTTATCTTGTTTAATTTAGTCGGAAATGGGGAAAGTTTGCAATCATTGTTCAATTTTTTTTATCATTCTTCACCCCTTTCAAGGTAGAATTTTGAAAATTTAGAAATCTGTTTTTAGGTATTTACATGAAAATCAAATTGATATCTTCATTTGTTACAGAGAAATTGAAAAAAATAGCTGGGTTTCAAAAAGTTTTTTCAAAATCCATTTTAACCCTTTAAACTCGTAATTTCAAAAAATCTAGAAATACGTTTTTAGATATTCACATGAAGATTACGTATACCAAAAATAAAATTGATATCTTCATTTGTTACCGAGAAATTGGAAAAAATAGCTGGGTTTCAAAAAGTTTTTCAAAATCCATTTTAACCCTTTAAATTCGTAATTTCAAAAAATCTAGAAATACCTTTTTAGATATTCGCATGAAGATTACGTATACAAAAAATCAAATTGATATCTTCATTTCCTACTGAGAAAAAAAAGTAAATTTCATTATTATTCCATTTGAACCCTTTAAACTTGAATTTCAGAAAATCCTTTCTTAATGTGCAGTTACACCGTAAGAAGAACATGTATTCAAATTTTTATCAATTTATCTTCAGTAGTTTTTGCTGGACTTGATGAATCAGTCATTCCATTTAGGACAAGACGCTTTATAGGTTCAGAAAAGATATATATATATATATATATAACTACAACATTATAATATATAATCACAATTAGTTATAAAAAAATAAACATTTAAATGAATCTTATATAAAAGACAAAGATTTTTTTTAAGTAAAATGGATCTAATTCCTGAATTGTTGACGAAATCTGATTGGGATCTTCTTTAATCGATTACCCCTACTCAAATGACTTCAGATTTTTTTGTTTCATACGCTTTCCTATACCTATTATATACAAAATTATATCATCTTTGTAAAATTTAAGCATCTATTCCTTCCTATATCAATCAATTTTTATCATTTCAACCCAGATTCACATATCAACCAAAATCCAGCATACGCTCAAAAATCAAGTTGTACAATCGTTCATTTACTCCTTAGGAATATAATTTTCGATACAGGAAAAAAATATAATAACTATTATAAATACAAAGAGGTTTTTCAACGTCTTCGCCTAATTTATAAACAGTTGTATATATACATGGATGAGCATGCGAAAAAAAACTTTCAAACACGTAACAACAAAAAAAAAAACCACAAACATTAAACTATTAAACAAACAAAAACATGCATAGGAATATGCGAAAGGGTATACAAATCCCTTTTTGTGATTGGATTATTATCTTAAAATATTTCCGTATTTTTCATCTTAATTAAAGAAATGGCAAAACAGTTTTCTAGAGCCCATTTTTTTTCGTGCAATGGGCTTTATTGCTGCTAAAATTACGACTCAGTTAAAGTAAATAAATTATTTAATAATTAAAAAAGTAAGTTTACAAAACAGCTTTTTTACGTTTAGATTCTCAATATTTTTATTTTTTATCGTGCATTCTTATAATTTTCATTTAAATTCACACGTGAGCATCTAAGATGAGAAATGTTTTCACGTTGATTAATAGCTGAATATAAATGAACAAATAGTAGTTTTTATAGTAATAGTGTATATACTGTAAGGACTTGTGTGTAGAAGTAGTTTGTGCCTTTCGTAGCTGTTTACTCTATCTCATAACAATGATAGGGGAGGTTAAAGGCAGTCATGTGTGGCCCTAACCATATCAGTCCCCTTCAATGTGTACCATTGTCTGTATGGTTGAGTGAGATGATTCTACCATAACCCATACCCCTAGAATAAACCCTTTCGTCTACGTAAGTATTTTTTTTTCCAAAATGTAATATAAAGGAAGTGCATGAAGTTTTTTGCGTGCGTGCGTGCGTGCGTGTGTGTGATTTGTCGTAGCGTTATCTGTATCTGAAATTAGAAAATTTATTTTAATCTAAATATGTTAATGCTGTAATTGTATAAAATAAATAAGATGTTTTCCATAACTTTTCCTTCAATCACAGCTGGAAAGATCTCTCTCTGATTACGAATTCCGATTAAACTTGGATTTTTTCACTCGTTACAAAAAAAAATTACTCAGTATAAAAAAGAAGGAAGATGGAAAAGTAATCGGGCTTTAACCCGAGTATTTTCCGAAATCAATAAATAAATTATTATTAAATTAAAAAAAAAAGTATAGTTGATTATAGTACAATTTTTCAAATAAAATCAAATTCGAAATATGTAGGAAGTATCAGTTAAAAAAATAATTCCTAATTTTTAATTTTAGAGAAAAAATCTGATGTGGACACCCCATGACTTCTTTGTACGCCTATTAAATTACATATACACATTTTTTTAAACTGAAAAGTACATACAATTTTATTTCATCAGTATCTTCTGACATTTTTTCATATTTTTTTTTATTGTTATTATGGAATTACTATTTATCGTAAAATTTTTTTTTACCATCAGAGGTAATAATTATTAATAAATAATATATTTTAATTAAAAAAAAAAAACCTTAAAAAAAGGAGATGAAGTCGGATTTGAACCGATCCAAACCACCTTGAACCGACCTTGTAAGATCCAAATATTTCATTAATTAAAAAGTTTTATTTGGCTGTAACTCTGGAACCAATGAAAATAAGTTCCGTTTATGATGTATCGTATTGCAGTTAAGAAAAAGTCCAAAAACAAAAAAAAAATTGGATTTTGGAGTTTTTTGGACATTTTTGGTCCAGTCGATTGCAGTCAAAAGGGAGGTGCACATCTAGATGTTACACCAGTCCTAAATCCAAAATTTCAACATTCTGTGGCTAATCGTTTTTAAGTTATGCGAGATACGTACTTATGTAAAGACATCACGCCGAAACTAGTCAAAATGGATATTTCCGTTGAAATGTGAAAACCGAAATTTTTCGCGATCACAGTACTTTCTTTACTTCGTACAAGGAAGTAAAAAGTACAAATGATTAATATGTACTCGTACGTATAATTTTCGTAAACCAGATTTAATTGATATTTATGCTCATACTTCATAATTTTTGGAAATTGTATTTTGTTTTAAAAATTAACAAATATAATATTTTTGTGTAATTGGTTACGAAAATGAGGGAAAGAAACTGATAATAAATCTTATCTAAAAAGGAACATCAATTGGGAAACATTAATATACAAAGTTTTCAATTTTTTTTACGATTATTATTCCTAACAGTTCGTGATTGGTCAGACTTTGTGGCGGAACTGATTATTTGATGGCTTGTCGCGTCAGTCGGCGCATATTTCCTTCTAAATCAATTTGTCCCGGGTTCTGTCCCTAATTAGTCTGCATTTTTGTTATCTCCCTTTCTCATCATACCTATAAATACTATAAGTGGCTGTGTTTTTTGAGCTAGAACGTTATGTTGAATTTTGGTCTAAAAAAAAGATATTTTTATTTTTGCGTCCATTTCATTTTTTCTTAACAATTAGAAAAATTGATAATATTTTACAAAAAAAAAAATATATTAGGATATATAAAAGTAATTATTATACGTATTAGTCGGCTTCCTACGTTGAATAATTTAAGTTCAATTAAAATTTATGTTTGAACTTTATTTACATTCTCATTTAAATCAAATCAGATTAAACTTCCATTTATAGTCTAAATAACAGAAAAAATAAGATGCCGAAGTAAAGACATCTGACTTTTACATTTACTCTCAGAAATCTAAAAAAAAAATCAAACTAATAATAATGTAAATTACAAAGGTTTTTGTGGAAATACTCTTAATTACTGATATTTTTTCTTTCCTGGCATCATAGTTCTAGAGCTATGCTGCAAGTAGGAAAGCATGGAAATTAGTCAAAAAATGGGGTATGGGTTTTTTTGCATTTCTCATCGTTTCATGATCTAGGGACCAAAAAAAAAACAAAAAAAGTGAGAGGTAATATTCGTTCGTACGTACGTGTGTTGCATGTTTGAACCTTAATAACTTTTGACTTAATAAATCGATTTTGATGAAATTTTTTACGGATTCGTGTGTGTGGGCAATTTCTTGGTAAACTTTTGGGGTCAGTATCTCTAGTTGATGGTGTAGATAGTTATTTGGAGTCGACTTTCTCAAAATTTTACAAACATAAACACTTAATATGCTCAGTAATAAGCTCAGTACTTGCGTGCATACTTATTTTACTATTTAAAAAAAAAGTGCCACAAAATTCTCCCTTTCACAAAAACCTAAAAAACCTGTCATTTTATTTGTTGCATATTTTGTAACGGAATTCTTTTAATGTCTTTTAGGCATGCCCAAGCTACCCCCCCAAAAAAACAACACTTTGTGGACTGTATTGGAGAGGGAGCCAACAAAGTTAAGAATATTGATTTGATTTTCATTTATTTAAACTTTCCTTTCTTTTTCCTGTTTAGCCTCCGGTAACTACCGTTTAGATAATTCTTCAGAGGATGAATGAGGATGATATGTATGAATGTAAATGAAGTGTAGTCTTGTACAGTCTCAGTTCGACCATTCCTGAGATGTGTGGTTAATTGAAACCCAACCACCAAAGAACACCGGTATCCACGATCTACTATTCAAATCCGTGTAAAAATAACTGGCTTTACTAGGACTTGAACGCTGTAACTCTCGACTTCCAAATCAGCTGATTTGGGAAGATGCGTTAACCACTAGACCAACCCGGTGGGTTTCGTTTATTTAAACTGTTTATTTTTATGTTGACGACCTGTCTCTTCGTCATCCAACGACTCTCTACCGTCTTTAAACCGCTTTCACCACGTGTTTGTTATAGTACAAGATGCGGCTTCATCACTGAATGCTTGCTGTACCATAGATTAAGTTTCAACAAAAGATTTTTGAATTCGACCACAAAATTTTGTCGCAGTTCTGTTTTCCATGTCCCGAGCTCGCACAAAGTCACAACCCCAACGAACGCGACCGAATATAACTCGAGACTGGAGGGACGAAACGTGATGAAATGTTTTACACACACTGATCAGATATCGTACTACATAGTTCCTTGGTTTTCCGAGAGGTAGCGCCGCCACTTGTATCGACTACAGAAATTTAGTTGGGAACTTTTCAGACCTACTGTGTAGATCACATAAACTCGTTTATCGTTTTTCATCAGTAATTTTGTTTTTTGTTCTTATCCATACCCATCTTTTCTGTGATATCTTTTAATTTTGTTTCACAAAAAGGGATGAAGTACCAACATATCCCGAATTAAGAAAGCCGCTCAAATGGACACTTCTAATATATCAGAATAATTTTCAAGATATTTTCCACATTCTACATTTTGAATTATTTAATTCGTATTTTGCAATCATCATCTAGTTTATAATTTTTACGCTCCACAACATTCCATATACCTTTCTAGGTTTAAATTAATTAAACCTGAATGTTTTAATTTATTTTCTCCAGTCTTCTTTTTATAAGGTTCTCTCTTCTTCAATACTTCTTGAAACCTGTTCGTTTCTTTTTTATCAGTTTTTTATTTCAAAATTCTCCCATAATACCTCATTTAAAAACTTCCTATTCCTTTTCTTTCTTGTTATCAAAACATTTTTTACTCTTCAGTTTGTTATGATTCCTCTCCTTTTGTAGCATCAACAAATTCTTTTTATTTTTAACTTCTTCAAGATATCTTTTAATTTTTATTTTTAATAATTTATTTAGTAAATTTTCTTTCTATTTCTTTGTTTACAATGATTTTTCTCATTTTTAGAAGTTATATTTTCTGACTGTTATCAGCTAATTAACTAATATTCCCGGATAAAAACTATGGTAACATAATACTACAAATTCCTTCTTTATCCATTTTCTGTTTTATAATTTTTTTTATAAAAATTAATTTATTTTTTATTTTACCGGAGTTCCAGATATAATTCACGCATATTACGGAAATTGTTTTACTGCTTCTTCATAATTAATACTTTTCTATCGTCACAACATGCTTTTTCTTATTTATTATAACATGAGACTGATTAGCATGCAATTAGACTCATATTTATATTGCTACGTGTTTAAAATACTTAAAAAACTGTATCCACTGAGTGAGTTGTTGCCAACTAAATATTATAATTTAATTCTAAAATGTTTTATCTTAAGTGTAAAATTGCAGAGCATTATATAATTTTTAAAGTCTTATTTTTACTAATTATAATCCCTTACTCAAAAAAGAATGAAAGTTTGTCCATACTGTAAGAAAATTGTGCGATAGCACCCTTATTTTTGAGGTTTAAGGGTCTAACATAATAATTTTCACAGTAGAATCAATTTACTCAATTAAATTACCTAGCCGCCATCAGTTCGTTACTTAGATTCAGATAACAATAAATAGATTTCTTTTCTGTTTCTGATGAATTGTGCTGAGTTTTATTCAGATTTAAATAGATATCATTTATAAAGCTAAATAGTTAGCTTATAATAGTATAAACAAATAAGTTAGTGATGGATATTTGTAAATTATAGCTTGTTGTAAATTCTTTAAATTCATTGTCTGTTAGGTAACATAAAAAAATGGTTATAGATGAAACAAGTCATTTACGATAACGGGATAGCATTCTCAAGAGAAATAAGTATCCTGTGTCAGGTTTTCATGGGGAAATAATGAGTGTCTTTCCTCTTTCATAGAGTCGAATTTACGTAGAACCTCGGCATGCCAAGTCCATTGAAGAAACTGGGTACTTAGTAAACATTATTACTCTAAAAGAAACAAATTCTGGTTGGTGCTTCTAGTTTACATTAAAATTTCATTTAAACATATTAGACTAGTATAAAACAGCGGATATAAAATTAGACTGTTATAAAACAACAGATTAATACATCCTTTATCATTTCACGTTGTAAAACGATATGTAATATCGTTAATGAAAAGTTAAAGAATTAGTTAAGAAATTAATGTATGATTAATTTTTAATATATTTAATAATCTTCTATTAAACAGAATGATTCCCGAAGAATATAACAAATTCTCTAGGCATATTCTACTGGTGAAAATAAAGAAGAAAGTACGTATGAACATAAGTTCGGAAACGCTTCATTGGCCACTGTCGGCTGGCGAAAGATTTCGCTCTCATTTCTGCGCCTTCGGTAAAATTAAGCCAGAATGTAATTCTTGGAACCCAAATGGAGGGGTAAATTTACGCAATATAAAAACTTAATTGTTGGAATCAGTTGTGAGTAGTACCAACTTAATGAACTAAATTATTTCAAACAAATTTAGATAAAACTAATTTTTAATTGGCTTTCAATATCTCTTACAGGTGACGCATGAAATGTTCCAACATATGTTTTGGTAATAATTCTTTGGGTTATATAGGATTAATGTGTTTTATGTTGGTAGAAGTGACACCAGTTCATGAATATTAGTCTCTTTCCTTTCCGAGTCGGAAAGGAAAGATGGCTGACAAAGGAATAGTGACTGTTAAACAGCGCGTAAAGACTGTGTTGTATTTAAATGAAACGTAAAGTGTGGTGCTTACGCAAAGACGGTTTCGTGCATATTTTCAAACTCGGTGGTCGCCCTCAATTAAAACAATACGTAGAATTTACGAAAAATCTAATAGTGATGATTTATTATTTGAAAATAAGCGCGAACAGCCTGCCGATATTCGTTTTCCATAGAATGTCGAAGCTGTCAAAACAGCGTTGCTGAAGAACCCGAGCGAATCAACAAGAAAAGCAGCAGCACGACTTGGGATTTCTAGGCGATATGTACAGCGAATTTTAAAAACTGATTTCATTTTGTATACGTACAAAATAACAGTGTTGCCTAAATTAACGGCTAACAACAAACATCAAAGAATGGCATTCGCTGAACGGATTGTGAATCACGACGTACTGTTGAAAAATGTTTGGTTTTCAGATGAGGCATATTTTCTCATCTAGACGGAGTTTTTAATAAAGAAAATGTGCGTATATGGACTTCTGAAAATCCACACGTGCTTCATGTAACGATGCATCACGCTCCAGGAATTACGATGCGGGCGCTATCTCAACTCACGGGGTAATAGGGCCATTCTTTTTTGAACAAACTGTGTACAGTGAATGTTATCTAAACATGCTGCGTAATAATTTTGTTCCTCAGCTTTTTGCAAAAGGGTTTCAATTAGAAAACGAGTGGTTCATGCAGGACGAACCGAGACCGCACACAGCTAATGTTATTTTAGATTTTCTGCATGAAACTTTTTACACAAATGTCGTTTCAAACCGATTTCCTAATCGTTTTGCGTGTGGATAGAACTGGCCCCCGAACTGTCCTGATTTTATTCCGTGTGTTATTTTCTTTGGGGATTTTTAAAGGAAAAGATTTTCCTTTAACATCCTCGTAGAGTGATGGAACTGTAAGTGCTGGTCATTGAGGCGTACAACGAGATAACTGAGAATATGTATTGTCGAGTTATTAACAACATAGATGTTCGTGTTGAAGAAGTTGCTAGACGTGATTGTGGTTATATTGGACATGTGATAAGCATAATTTAATCTCCAGGTATATAGTAAACACGTTATATTTTACTTTTTGTATTGTTGTGATTCAAATAAATATTTTTTAACAAAACCAAATGTTGGATCATTTCGTACGCCACCCTGTAAATTGTTTTATTGATATGTATTATTTGATTTTTTGTGTTCATTTTTCTAAAATATTTAATACTTTGTTTTGTAATATTGAACATTTTTTCCTCTCTAATACATAGTTAAAATCTGTCACATTTTATTTTTTTTTTGTTTTTAATAAACTTCAAAATTCATACGTTTGTATTTAGCTTCTGTGGATTTTTATTCATTCCGTTTTACTCAAAATCAAATTTTCTTCAACTTTTGTTTAAAATTTTTATGTATTTATGACAATTTAACAAAGAATTTTACCCCAAAAATTAAATTTTGTGTTTTTCGGCCCCAATATTTTGTCTTTTATCGCAGATTTTTCAAAAGGGAAGTAAAAATGCAGTTCTAAGGTAAATGTTTTTCAATTTTTCAGGTCAGATTTATATAAAACCACTAACTTTAACCCTTAATTTGAATTCGAAGAATTACAGTCTAGCTTAATTTTACTGAACGGACAGAAATCAGGGCGAAATTTCTCGCCAGTTGACACTCACTAAGAAGGGTTTCCGAACTTACGTTTATATGACCTTTCTACTTAATTTTCACCAATAGAACATGTCCTGAAAGTTATTATATTCTTCCTGAATCAGTCAGTAAATGAAATTAAATATATTTATAAATGAAATATATATATATTTTTTTTCTAAAATCTATCTTTTGAAGACCCATCACATCTGTACTAATAATTATTGTATATATAATTCAACTTGATCCACCCAAATACAGAAGTAAATAAAGTAAAATGACACACCTAACGTTTTCATAATTTTCTACAATGGTAATTTCGTGCCAACCCACATCCTCAGTTGTAATTCTTTTTTATAAATTGTTTATTACCAATTTACACATTAAACTATTACATTATTTATCATTTATGAGAAATAATCATAATTGACGGCATATTTTTATATATGAAACTTTTTAATTTCAATCATTTTAATTAATATTAATTTTTAACATTATTTATATTTCTTTTTAAAAATTATAAATTTAAAATTTTTTAACTTTTAATCTTATATATTAAATTTTATATATTACTTATTTTAATTACAATATGTAATTTAGTAATAAACATTTTATAAAGAATTACTACTGAGGATGTGGGTTGGCACGAATTACTATTGTAGATATTACGAAAAAGTAAGGTGAGTGTCATTTTACTTAATTTAATTCTGTACTTGGGTGGATCAAGCTGAATTATATATATACAAAATGTAAAATAGTTCACCAAATTATTTTGTGATTTTATAAGTTGAATATTAAAAAAGCCAAATATAGACACGCCTTATATAATACAAATTTAATTTGAACGATGACATTTACTTTTACAACATCAAATTATTATGCTAGTAACTCGTGTTAGGAGATTATTTTTGTTTCTTTTTTTGTCTAATTTAATTCATAGAGGTATTTAAATATTAAAAATCGCATAGCTTAAATAACTTTAGCCAATCAAAGGTGTGTCTCCCGATTATAACTAAAAAAAGTTGCCTGTATATTATTTTTATTTGATTATAAATTATTCATATGTATATCAGTATTTTGTAAATGGATCTTCTTTGCTGCATGACGTATATCTAAATATGACTGCTGTGTGTTCTATTGAATGGTTTCGACTTCTAATTATATTTTGCCCCACCTGTTAATAGGTGCGGTGTATTGAACAAAATTTATTTATTAACCAACCGTATTATGGATTATGTATTAGGTCAAGTTTATTATAATTAACCTTGTTATTATTTATATATATATAAATATATATATATTTACGATGGTCGCCTTTTAAGTTTTTACAAAAACAATGAAAGAAAAAAAACGTTGTGGTACAAATAAAAATCGTAGTACTGTTTCTCAAAATATTCGCCTTTAAGATTTATACACGTTTACTTGTGTTCGAACCAATTCTCGAAACATTTTTTTCTTCTCTGAAGTTGGTACCTCAAAAACATGATTTTGAAATGATTGAATCTTGAATGAATTCAGAGAATTCATACGAGATTTTCTGACTTCATTCACCACTCTTATGGTGATGAAAATTGCTGTCCGCATTTTTTTTTTTGATATTCGGGAACAAAAAGAAGTCGTTTTGCGATGAATCAGGTGAATACGGACAATGAGACATTAATTTAATGTCAATCAATGGTTTGACATGCTGCGCATGAGCTGGCATTGTCATGATAACGAATTATGTGACGTTTTCGATTGTTTTTCCTGATTTCACTGATAATTTCTGGCAAACAGATTGTTGTATACCATTAACTGTTTTTCGATCCTCTAAAGCAATGGTTGCTACATATCCAACATAACGGAAGAAACAAGCTATCATTTTTTGGAAGTGCTATGCGAATTTTGTTGGATTCGTTTCATCTTGAAACATCTAAACAGTAGATTGTTGCTTAATTTCCGGCTTGTACGAACATATCCAAGTTTCGTCTACTGTTATGATGTTGTATACGGATTTTGCATTTCCTCGATCGAATTTTTGAGAATTTCCTTTTACCAATTGATACGTGCCTGTTTTTTTAACATCGGTCAAATTACGCGGAATCCACCGGGAACAAATTTTTTCGCAACTAAATGTTCATGCAAAATCGAATGTACTGTAATATTCAATATGGGTAAGAATGTCTCTATCTCACGGTAAGTCACATGCGAATCCTCTTCAGTCATGTTTCTGATGGTGATTTATTACCAAAAGTTGAACGAAGCGATTCGAGGCATTGTTGTTGTATTGTCATTACTAAAATCGTAAAAAATCATCCAACGTAAACCTGTACGTGAAATTTCCATTTTTTTCACAAAACTGTTTTTTTAAACGCTCACTGTAAACAAACTACTTGGCCAATTTCTGAGCTACCATATTTGTAACAATAAAAATAGTCAAATTTTAGAAAAATGGTAGGTGCATCTCAATAGTGCCACCTAGTGGTTGTTTGTAAAAACTTAAAAAACGGCCTCCGTATATGTGATTATTACTGTTCTATATCCACTATTATCACTGCAACTCTTACCTTTTCTACTGTAAAAAAAATATGTATTATATATATATTAATATTATAATGATAGTAATTAAGATTTACACCAAAATATATTGACATTAATTGAAGAAATTGAGTCTTTTGGTTTACTAAAGGTTATTTCCTTCATAAATTTATTTCACATGTAAAACGACTGGTTACAGATGTGTTTTGTATTTGAACTTTTATAATTAAATGTGTATATCACTGAACAGGTGGGTATGGCTTAGTTGGATTGTACGCTTTTCATAATTCTCTGAAACGGGGGAGAATATTCCTTACAGAATTCTGGCCTGAGCTTCTTCTGTAGTACCTTTTTTTTAATCTATAGAAAACAAATATTGTTGCAATTAAGATGGAAAATGTAAAATCTTTGTACTGTGATACACTACTCCCATCCTGAATAAAAATGCTCCATATTTTGTATGGATTGTAAGTGACGAGATGCTACCTGATGTCTAAAGAGTACCTTGAATCTATCGCCAATATGGTTGGTTTCATTTTGCGGTTCTTCCATAGTTAATTCTCCTTTCATTCACCCCGTTTTCCTTTACTATCAATTATTTTCTTTTTAACTTAGTAGTTATACTTCAGATTCCTCTAATGCTGAGGTCGCGACAATAATTAAATCCCTTTTATCCAGTGAATCGTTATATAATTTATTAGAGGGATGGATGCTTGTTGACCTGTCACTTGGTTGGTTGTACGTCTCACTTCAGTATGAGGATTTCATTAAAATAGTGAACTCACCGACGGATGTAGTTATTAAGAATATTGTAAAACGGTATTATCTAAAACTAAACTCTGTGATCGCGTATAGAACTTAATGGTTAAGGTTGGTGTACACATTTAATTTGTTAAAAGAGAGTTTTAATGAATGTATACTTATAGGGAATACTCCCCTCACGCTCTGTTTTAGCGTTAGCTCGTCTGAATGGAATGAGAGTGTACTCACACAGTAAATCAAGCGTAATGAGTTCCGAGCTTGACGTATAGTAATACGGGTGTAATGGTGTAGATACGGGCATACTGCTTCACTCCTTAGATTCACCGAGGTAAAATCTATGTAAGTATTTGCGTAAGGGGTTATTCACAAATGATAAAATATTCTTGGTAGGAATGATTCCGGAATTATTATTATTATTATTATTATTAACCCCTTTATTTAGAAGCAACTAAGTTAGGTAAACTGTGTTAAAAAATTACTAAAATTGATTAAGTTTTATTAATCTTTTTATAACTAATCCTTTTTTTCTTGTGAAGAAGCGCGTCGTTTACGTCTATTCATTAGTAAAAATAAATCATTATATCATCAAAAAAAACATCGATAGCTCTCTTAAACGCTTACAATTATTTATCTACTTTCGTACATTAATTACAATTATTAACTCGGTTAAGATTGTTTGAATGTTTGTTGTTTTTAATGAAAGAGATATCTGTTACAAATGTTTCCTCCTACGATGGACTCTGTTTGAAGGTAATTTTGTTATTGTGCTATATTCTCCTATCTTGAACAGAAAATAAATTTAAAAAGCGACTGAGCGCTGAAAGTCAGCCGGGTTTCTGTCTAGTAATCTTTGGAAAAATGACAAGAGTTATTATTACCAACTATCCCTATCAGTTGTGTAGTGTGTACGCGTTACTGTGGTATCTACTCTTATCTATCTATCTATCCTTTTAATAATGATTATTTCACTAATAAAACTTTATGATAAGGGAATATTATATGCTTAAATTTGGAGACTATTCGTTGTAATTAACATTTTTTTAACATTTGTATACAAAAAAAATTTAAAAAACATAAACATGTACTTAAAACATAAAAATTTATTTAAAAAACATTTTTAAAAAAATGATCCATAAAATTTATTTTTCAAATAACTTCCATAAATGTTAATTGAAAATAATGCCATTTTACAAAATGCATATTGATGCCATATTGATAAAAGCATTTTATTCTTGATTAAAATATAGTAAATTTATGGGTTACAATTTTGTTATAGTATACAAATGATCCTAGATGTAGGTAGCACGACATTCAGTATTCAATACTTACTGCGTTCTATTGTTTGTTTATAAAAAAACAAACAAAACGAGTTAAATTTATAAGTAAATTATCTTTATAAATTTCAGTACGATTTAAAATTCATAACAATAAAACATTTTAGTGCTTGGTAAGGTTTCCCATAACGAAATTTGGATTTATTCTGTAGTGATTGTTTAGTATCTGTAGTGTTTATCAAAACATATACTTCTACGATGAGGAAAATAACATATAAAAAAGGTGTTATGGAAACAAAAAAAAAGCAGAAAAAACCATTACTCGTGAATCTTTTTGGTATATATTTTTTTTTTGCTGAAATTTTGATTCATTAATTATGGATTTTTTTGTTTGTTATTAAATAGGGCTATTAACACATAATTTTCTTTTTAACTTATACTGTTTTTTACTTTCTTGTACTAAGTATTGTAATCGCGAAAAATTTCGGTTTTCAGTTTTCAACGGAAGTATCCATTTTGACCATCCCTGAATCTATTTTGAATAGTTTCGGCGTGACGTCTGTACGTACGTATTGTAACTCGCATAACTCAAAAACGATTAGCCGTAGGATGTTGAAATTTTGGATTTAGATCTATTGCAACATCTCGTTGTGCACCACCCCTTTTGATTGCAATAGACTGGACCAAATGTGTCCAAAAAAAGCTCAAAATCCAAAAAATGTATAAGACTACACTTCATTTACATTCATACATGTCATCCTCGTTCATCCTCTGAAGTGATACCTTGTGGTAGTACAGAAGGCTAAACAGAAAAAAAAAGATTATTATGTGGAGAACAGTTGAGATATTGTATCCTTTGGTATGTGCAACGATACTAAGTGACCTGTTTAAGGATTTACCTAACCGGTGATTGTAGCCCAACTTGGGGTTGAAGATCTTTACTTCCTGTTAATATTACATACATATATATACTGGACAGCTTTTAATGGACTTTTTTTTTTTAAAAATAGAGTTATAAAAAAATTTAATATTTAATCGACGTAATTTTTTTGTTCTAAATAAATTATTATCAGAATTAGAATAGTTTACCCTTTATTGTAGGGTTACAAGAAAATTATTTAATTCATAGGTTTTATTAATTTGTTTTTCTCAATATATTTTACTAAATTTTAGACCGGAATTGTTTTTAAAAATTATTCATACAAGAAGAATATGACTATTAATTCTGTAATTTTTTTTATCTTGTAAGACTATTTTAATCCTACGCATGCATGTAGTCGTTATTTCTTTCAACGATAATTAAGTTAATTTGCTAGAAAACTCATTCAGATTACATCGTGAAGTTGTACACGTACTATATACAACAGTAAAATATCTCCGGTATTGATCATGATAGGTGTGTTTGTGTGTATGGGTGTGTGTTTATAAATAGTAATTAACAGTTTTTATCTTTATTTTTAATTAATTGTTAGATATTCATTGAAAACCTTTAATGAATAATGTCAAATGAAATAACAGTTTCTGTTTTATTTAAGTTAATTCGATTGTACTGACTTAACAAGCAAAGCATTATTGTATTGTATTTAAACATTGCAATTATTATTATTATTATTGTATTTAGTCAATTAATTTTATGTTAGAAATTTCATTATCTATTGAACAAAGTTTGTCAATAACTGTTTTTACAAACTAGTTTACCGGTAGTTCTGTATATAGGCTACAGATTACATTTTAGACATGAAACAATTGTTCCCGTTTTAAAATAAAAACTTTACGTGGGCAGGCGTTTTCTTGTTCTCCGTGAATGTAACAACATGTCGGATAGCTTGTGTTTTGTGTGAGTTTGTTTTATTTTGTTCATTTGTATTCGAACAGATATTTATCTGTTATAAAACATATTGTTGTATTATTCTATTAGGTATATATTTAATTAATTTTCGGATTACAATTATTTAAGCGCTACTGTACGAGTAATAATTACAATTGTATCTATCTTATCTTGATATAACAATATATACGTTTTTAATTTCCCGGGATTTTTTGCGAATGTCGAATTTTCACAACCTCTTTAATCCAAGAAATTTTCATAAAACCATAGAAATTTCCGGAAGATGTATGTCTGTTGGCCTGTATTTTGAGTAATATCTTCGGACTGGTTCAACATAAATTCTTTGAAAATGGTTCAAAAATGTTTATATATAGGGCACTGGTAGCATTAAATTTTGGGAAAAGTTAGAAAAGAGGGAAGAGTAATTTTCGGCATTTTGATTTTTTGTATAGCGGTCGTAGAAAATTGAGCACTAATATTATGGGAATCCTTATTAAGTTTTTTAAAATCAAATTTTTAATTCAATCGAAATTAGAGGTGCGAGGGTATTTAAAATTTTACGTAATTCAACATAGTTCAACTTAAAGGTTTTCATTTCATATTTCGAAAACCCGTTGACTAAAAAAATTGAAATGTGGGAAAAAATATTTGATTATTCTAGTTTTAAATTGATATCGGACTCCACTGGGCAAGGGACATCACAGAATCAACATTCGTTTTATTCCCCCCCCCCCCCAATCAGGATGTCCCTGGAGGTGTTAGTCACTCTTATGGGACTCACTCAGGATATCAAAAGGATATTAAAATAAACAGTAAACTTCATCTGGATCATTCGTTTTCAAAGTAGACGATAACACCCCCTTGTGGGCGGTAACTCCTCCTTGTGAGCGCTTGAAGCCTTAAGGGGGAGGTAGTAGAAGGCGCACAGAAAATTGGGGGCGTCCAGGCGGTCTAGGAAGGCGATGGCTAATTTAAAAAAAGCCAAAAATGATGTTTTCCTGATATTTCAAACTAATATTAAATACCTACTACCAGGCCAGACGGGATAAGACAGATGGAGGGCGTTACACGCATGATCTCTCTCCACATGTTGTTGGTTTGCGGGACGCCTCTTGGGTGAATCCTAATAAATACGTGATGCAATTACTTTCCGGCCTTGGTGTTTTTAGGGACTGACTGCAGAAATTCGGCCTGGTAGATTCTGTTATGTGTCCTTAGTGTGGACAATCGGACGATACCTACCGTGTTCTTTATGAGTGCTCGAAATACGAGTTAATACATAAGAAGACCAATTGTCGACTTATCGGGTCGGCGTTGGATCTCCGTGTAAACTGGAGGAGCTAGGCTGAATCGGTAATAGTGGAGAGTTTTGTAGTGTACTTAGCAAAGGAAAAAAATTGCTGAGGGGATCTAGAGCTCCGCTTGGATTTCTCTTTTATTCTATTTTTGTTTACAAATTATGTTTTTGTTGTTGTTCTTGTCCTTTGTTTAGTTTTTTTTTTCAATGTTACTGTGTTGTTATTGTTCGTATAATATTTTTATGTTTTGTGTTGTGTGTTGAACTCACTTTTACCTTCTACGGGTAGGTAGTTCAATTCCTTTGTTTAGTTAGGTACTTTCAGTCTTGCTTAAGAGTCGGTGAGATATGTTTTGTTTGAGTTCGTTAAATAGCGGTACACCGATGGGAATGTTACTCTTGGCATTCGCATCGGTGGCATCCTGGCCGAGGTGGTAATATGTCAAAAACCGAGGTTTCAAATACGACCGTAAAGCGGTAAAGCGCATAAGGGCTTGGAACGGGGGGGGGGCGGAGGTTGTCTTTCCCTACGGGTTCAGGGCGTTTGAGAGGATAAGATCTCGGCTGAACGCTTAGGGGAGTTCTCCCGTACGTGTGGGGGTCGCCTTGGGCGTGATGAGATCGGAAGCACTCCTCTTATACGTCCGATGGTGGCCTGTGGTAAATGGTATGTGGTAAGTATATTATATGTCAGTGACTGTTTATGAATGAGTGTGTTGTTGAGGAATGTGTCTATGATGCGATTGTGTGTGTGTGTGTGTGTGTGTGTGTGTGTGTGTGTGTGTGTGTGTGTGTGTGTGTGTGTGTGTGTGTGCGGTTCATTGTTGCTGTTGTATGCTGACGTAAGTTTTGACGAATGTGGTTGTTGTTATGGAGATGGATGTGACTTGTGATGTGTAGCGACGTGTGTAGTTTGTGGTTGCTGTTATGTTGTGTTGCGTGTGAGGTGCGCTTTTGCCTTATGTGATCTTGTTCATGTGTGTGACTTTCTGCGTGGTGTTTGATTGTGTGTAGGTGTATTACTCCGTTCCTGATGAAATGCACACCAACTGTACCAGGAAGGGGGTAGCCAGGAGTGGAGGTTTAGTCGGTAGTGCGCAGGAATACATACGCACCTAATATCATCTTGCGGAACCGTTAGCGAGTCCGACACTGCTTCGGCGTCCGTAAATGGGGTTCCTTCACCTCTTTAACAAAAAAGAAAAAAAGCTGCTTCAAAGTAGGGGTTTCAAACATGGCCTACAGTACACTCGAGGTAATGATTTCATACAAAAGGGCTTCTTGAGGTAGGAACATTTTGCACATATTACTTTTTGAGTTTTTCATTGTTGAGCAATTATTTCAGAAGTATCTAGACGATTACTTTTGAAACTAACTCTAAAATATATCAAATGGCCAAAATTTTGGTAAGAGTTATCCTAACACGAAATTTTTTTACGTAAAAATATTCGTTAATCAATGCGATTTAAAACGGCGTATTCATTTATAATTTTTGAGTTTCCCTCCATGTGGGTCCTTTTTGAGGACTTGTGGTGTGATGATATTATTATATCGAAGGATTGATATTTTCAAAGGAGAATCTGTTACATTTTATTTTTGTATGTTTAAAGATTGAAAAGTTATTCAAGTTTTCTCGTTTATTATATTCTGTATATTTTATAAATTAATTTTTAAAGTTGCATTGGTTTATTTATTAATAAAAATTGTAGTAATGCTTATTTTAAATTATTTATATAGTAGCTTCCATTTACCAACAATCTTTAATAGTATGTTTGAACGCTTTCGGGTTAATAATCCATCCTCAGGAGCATTGATGTGTTATACATTACAATCATTTACTTCACATATCATTAATTATATTAAATTGAATTAAAAACAAAAAAAAAACTTTAAACATAATGATCGTCAAAAGGTAAAATAATGTCAACGTTATCAGTCAGTATGAAGGCCTCAATTGTTATCTATTGTTAATCTATCTAGTCTATTGTTAATTTAAATTTTTAATGAAATAAAATGACGTTTTTACCTTCGTTATTTACACATTCTTATATTTTTTTTTTTAAATTTCAATTGCTTAAATATTAACGTATTTTTTCATTATTTATTAATATAATATATTAACTCTAAAAATCAATATTACATACTTATAAAACAAACATTCATCTTTGAAAATACATTAATATTGTTGAGAAATATGTATAGATTACATGTAAAATATGATAAAAAATTTTATAAAGGGATTATGGCCTTGTTCGATATAAAAATGTTGTGAATGGTTTTTTTATAGTCTATACTTTTCATTCATGTAAAATTACAATATACGTAAATTAAAATATACAGAGGAAATCCTTTAACAGACATTATGCCTACCCGATAAGCGTACGCCCCCTTACCAATATGTATCAAGTGATTTGTAAATGGTTTTATTTGTTTTGAATTTTATCCTAACGGATTTCATCCGCTAAATTGAATTAAAAGACTTATGATCTATTATTGCTTTATCCAGATCACTACTAATGCATGTAATTCATTTATAACTCTCACTCTCTCGCTCCCTCACTCTCTCGCTCTCTCACTCACTCTCTCTCTCTCTCACTCTCTCTCGCTCTCTCTCTCTCTCTCTCCCTCTCTCTCTCTCTCTCTCTCATTCTCTCTCTCTCACTCACTCACACAACACACACACACACACACACACACGCCCGCGCGCGCGCACACACACACATTTTATCTCTTTCTCTCTTACCTACAAAAACAATAGAAAAAATAAAATACGATATTTTTTTAAAGAATTTTTAATATACGTAGAGAAAATGAAATTAATGTTTCATCAATATTATAGTAGTACGCTTTTAGAAATTCATATAAATGACTCTGTTTACTTTTTTAGACGTATAATATATATTTCATTTCTTCGACCTTTCGGTACGTTTAATATAAAACGAGTAAAATACTGTTTACGTATGGTCTAACTAATGGCTACTTCTACACTTTTCTTATTTTACATTAAGAAAAATTGTCTGGTTTTATGTTAATAAATTCATAAAATACGGTAGGTACAATTCACATGATTATATCTTGGATTTTAAATATTTTAGGTATTCATTTGTAAAATAAATAATTTTTGATGTTATACTAAATAGACTTAATGATGATTATAATTGATTGTCAGTATTATTTATTATTCTTTTTACCTTTCTTCACAGAAGATTTATTTATGTAGAAATAAAATAAATAGATTTTACAAAAAGATAGTTTTTAACTGTTTTATAGTACGTTTCATTTTATCAGAAACATTTTTTAGAATCTATTTCAAATAAATATCATTATTTCGTCAATTAAATCAGATTTTTGTTGTAATACACAGAGTGTTTCTAAAGTGGTGGGCTGGCTATACTTTTTCAGATTCTAATTGTAAAACTAAACAAAAAATATCCTTAAGAAAAATGGCTACTTCGTTCTTCCCTTTCCGTCATTTTGTTATTTTTGTACAAAAACTTTGTATCTCAAGTTCGGATTGACGAATCACATTAATATTTGGTAAGCGTCTTGGTAATAAAGTTTTAAAATTAGCAAAAAATCAGAACTTAAATATCTTTGCAAATTAAAATATAGCGGCCATGTTTATTTTTCAATCCGTTATATCAACATAAATATTAGTTTTATCAAAATTTATGTTATTTACTAAAATATTAGGACTATTATTTTGAACAAAATGACATTTTATTTTTGAAAATAGGTTAACAAATAGCTGAGTTATGGCAGAAAACTGATGTAATTATGTGTCTCATGTCCTCCACTTTACATTCAATTCGATGAAATATTAATTGTTTTTATTTATTGTTAATTCTAGTATTATAAATTAGTATCAAATTAAGTCTCCCAATAATAGACTTAATAATTATGACACAAAATTGCAACATCAATTTTCTCCTTAACTCAACTCTTTGTTAACCAATTTTCTAAAAAATAAAATGTTATTTTGTTCAAAATAAAAGGCTTAATATTTTAGAAAATAACATAAATTTTGATAAAACTAATATTTATGGAGATTAATGGCAAATATCCTTTAGAAATGATTCTTCTACCAAAAAAATCCTGTAGCATTTCCACAGTAGAGCGAGTTGTAAGGCAACTGGCGCTGTCCTGTTGCAATCAGCAATCACGCTTATCTTCTTGCAGTAAGACTATGAACTGTTGGTTACTTCTTGGTAGACAGCAACATCCACAGTTTAAAAAAAAAAACAAAAGGTCCTATTATTCGTCGCCTTGAACCGTACACTATATGCCTGTTTTTTGGGTTTTTTTTTGTGGGCATAGGGGAAATTCAAAGAAAATGTGCGGGTTTTCATTACCCCAGGTCCGGTAGCTCCGATTATTAACATACCCACTAAAGTGAAACCACGCTTCATCTGTGAAAAACACTTGATCTAAAATGCCAGTGTTGCCTCTAATGAAGTTCTTGAACCATTGACAGCGAGAACGCTTTCAGTATAATCAAGATAGTTATCGATGAAAAACCTGCATTCGATACGAATAACATTTCAGCATTCTCCTCACGGCAATGTGGGTCGAACCTAGTGAAATGTTTTTTCCCGGTTTAGTCTCCGAAGACATTTATGAGATCTTGTAACTGTCCTCTTGTAATGTCCTCTAGCGTTGATTTCTTGTTGAATGTTCATCTTCAGTTTATCAATATTGCGGAGATTAGATGCGTAAACTTTCTCCTTTAACCCCAAAGGAAAACATCGCAAGTAGACTATTGTGGGGAACGTGGAGGCCATCGTCTTCTGCTGATAGCTCGTTCATTTGTGAAAGCTGCATGAACGCGATTCAGTGAAACGTTTAATTTGTAACACGTTGCTCCGTCTTGTTGAAATTAGCTGCTGTATTATTTTTCATTATCAGTTAATCGCGCATAGAATTCTTCCAAAATTGTGAGGTAAACTTGTGTATTAATAGTCCGTCCGATCAAAAAATAATGGTCCCACTATACGATTACTGGAAACGGCGCACCAAACATCAATTTTCTCATCGTGAAATGGACGCTCCAATATCTCGTGAGAATTTCTCGTCATCCAATACCTGGTGTTCTGCGGATAAATGAAACCCCGCCTCGTCTGACATGAAATACGACATCGGGTCTATCTTTGCACCAACAGTATTTTTGAGAAGCCAGATGCAAAAATATAGTTGTTTCGGTTTGCTTGTCTCCTTCAGTTGTTGCACATTTGTAACGAGGTATGGTTTCAATCTTAATTCATTATGAAATTTACAAGATGTGTATTTAACACCAGACTGTTGGGATAACTGACTGTTGCGTAGTGATTTTTTTTAACTGGCAGTAATTCTCCTTTCAATAGCCTGCGAAGTTCTAACGGAATATTGCCTATTTCGTTTTGTATTTGAAACCGAACCTGTTGTTGTACGCCATCTTTTAACCAAATCGTGTGTACTGCTCTTCGCTGGGATACAGGCATTCGGAAATTTTTCTTCGAATACTTTTTCTTCATTCTTCAAACGATCCAGAACGAATATAGCTATCTTCTCCTGAATTGAATAAGGCATTTTATGCAAACACTTCCTTCCTTTTTCCCGTGCAGCCTACGGGAATTACCATACTTCAGAGGATGAATGAGGATGATATGTATGAGTTTAAATGAAGTATAGTCTTGTAGTCTCAGTTCGACTACTCCTGAGATGTGTGGTTAATTGAAACCCAACCACCAAAGAACACCGGTATCCACGATCTAGTATTCAAATCCGTATAAAAATAACTGACTTTACTAGAACTTGAATGCTGGAACTCTCGACTGCCAAATCAGCTGATTTGGGAAGACGCGTTCACCACTGGACTAAGCCGGTGGGTTTCGCAAACACAACTACACTCACAATACTGCACGGCAACAAAATTTATACTGCACTGACATGTAACCACCTGACAAATAACAATTAGTTATACCTGGCAATAACAATTAGTAATAACAGATACATCCACTAGTAGCGCTAGTTGTGTGAGTCTTTCATAGTGTTGGGTAGCGGTTTCATTATGGGTTCGGTTTTATGTCACTCTGCATCTTTGAATGTTGTTAATCGACCACATATATGTAAAAAATAACAAATGTAAGTGCTTTTGCATTTCTTTAGTATCTTTGGATTCTTTATTTTATTGTATTTCATTCTCAATTTGAACCAAAAATCAACTTCTGCAGGTTTTTTATTCCATTTTAAATCATAGCCGTGAATAATCTCTGAAATTCAGGAAGTTAGTTGCTAATTTTTATTTACCACAGTTTATTTCTATAAAAGCAATCTTAATGATTTGAAGGTCATTCTGGTCAACTGTATTGGAAAATTTACCAAAAAATATTGTATTAATGATTTAAAGTTCTAGTACGGTATGAATTGCCCGTGTTCTTTAGTAAAAACGAAACTATTCTTAGATAAATATAATAAGGGCAAATACATATAAGGGACTGCTCGTTTGTGAACATAAACGTTAATGCATATATAGGCCAGAACTCTGAAGGGCGTGGTTTCCGCAACAACCTGTTTTATTTAAATATATACTTATATGTTATATTATGTTGTATAATTCTGGTATTGCAAGTGTACTTGTGACCGCAAAATGCACTTAACACAGATATAAATATTGTCGCATTACAACTGCACACACAACTCGATACTCTACGATGGAGGTTCACTGTTAACAAGTACAAGTTAACAACAAGTAAAAGAGAGTTCAGCAAAGCAAGTAAAACAGGAAAGGTTTTTATTTTAATTCCACCTGTTCTGTTCATGAGGTCACTGACATTGAACGTAAAAAAAAACACAATATTCTTTGCGAGTTGTTTGTACCGATTATATATTTATTTTGTGTATTTGTGCGAGCGCGTGTCTATTTTCATACCACTCGCAAATGATATCTACTTTCAGCCTGCATTCAAAATCAATAATTTTTACTGAATAAGTAAAATAAATTGCAATAAAAATTTTCCTTAATACATAATTTAATCTACCGTATTACACATCAGAATTAAATACTTAAAATAATTATTTGTTCCCTTTAAACGATTGTTAAATGTTATATATAAGAAACTTTAGAATTATTTCCTGTTTCTGGAGCAACAAGATAGAATAAAAGGTATTGCGTTTCCTTTGTGTATTATAATTTAAATAAATATAACTTTTGGTTTTAGTTTTTTTTTTAATGTTATCGAGTAGTATAATCATTAATTACTATAATAAATGCGAACTACTTGTAGGATAACTATAGACAGCATTGTTTAATTTCGGTGATCTATGGAGACAAGTTAATTAAATAATGATTTTGTTAAACATGGCCCGTTAGTATAAATATAGTGCTGAATATGGAATTTAATTCCAAAAGCACTTGAACGAGTCGATTTCAGTTGTTATAAGCGGTTTAGTTGGACCGGCCCGGGAGTACAGAAAAAAAACTGTTTTTTGTATATTAACTATAATTAAACAATGCTTCAATAGTTACTGTGTTACGCTTACTTTATATTCTTCGAATTAAAAAAAATATACTTCGAATATATATATATATATATATATATATATATAAACTGCGAATTAAAATAAAAATATTTTTCTTCAAATAAACTACGTACTGAATGTTTCTTTCATTAATTCCCCTTTTATCCAAGTAGTCGTAATTAATTTTTTGGTTTTTAAATCAGAAGAAAAAGTCCATTGATGTCGCATACATTTTGAAAATTGCGTAAAACAGTTTTGCTCAACTTTAAAAAATAAAAAAAGTATTTGCAATATTAGGTAAAGATTGTTTAATATTGTAATGAATATTTTTAAATGATAATAAAAAAACGTTGAGTTAATTTCAAGGGAAATCCAGAGAAACGAAATAAGTGAATTTTGTTCGATAAAAATTACTGAAATATTTAATTAGATATTTTTTTACTCATAAAATTTAAAAAAAACTTATAATTTTTTTTTATTAATCAAAAAATGATTACTAGTGAATTTCATATTTTCTTAACTGTTATTAACCCAGATGTGGAAACGCCAACTATAGGGGACAATTCCAGTTGAACCCCAATTGCTTCTTCAAATCTTCTTCAGTTTGTTGATCAAAACAGTAGCTATTTACTATTGACAATAATAGTACTTAATATGTGATGATAATTCTATTTGTCTTGTTGGATAATAAATCCTCGCGGGAACGAATACTTAATTTCTTTTGCAAAAAAATAAAATCAAATTGCTTTGATTTGAGGTACCTTAGTAAAAACATTAAGCTTGTCTTCATTAAATATTTTATATCCACGTATATTCCCCTATAAAATTTAATCATCAAGTTGGGGCACCTAAAGGTAAGAGAAGTTTTCAAAATTCAAAATGTTTTCAAATATTTAATAAATTAAAATTTCTATCTTATACACATTTTTATATTTACAAATATGCTAATTTTGCTTTTACAAAAATAATAATTTATTACTAAATAAAAAAAAAATCAGGTTGTCTATCAAATCAGAAAACAGAATTGTTTATAGCACAGTACTTTGGTGTACGGGATTATGTATCCGTTATCATTCATAAGTTATCAGCCTTTTAAAAAAGTTTCCCAATAGTTTATTTTAAATAACATAAAATAATTCTCTTTTTACAAAATCATTACTACTTTATTGATGAATTATTAAATAATATAGATTAAATTAATTTAAAAAAAAGAAACCTAAACTTTCTATCTTCGTTTAATATATCTATACAAAAATATGTTCAAAAAATTTCCATTGGTAATATTTCACGTATTTATATTTTTAGGTATTAATATGGAATTAAACTATTTTTTTAAAATTTAATCTCTTTATAATATCTCTGTATTCTGTAATACTGCTCTTACCAAAGTTTTCCCTGATTCATCCAGGCAAATCCTGGAAGTTCCTTTGTTATCCGTAGATTAATCTATAAACCCACCGTGTTGGTCTAGTGGTTAACGCGTCTTCCCAAATCAGCTGATTTGGAAGTCGAGAGTTACAGCGTTCAAGTCCTAGTAAAGCCAGATATTTTTACACGGATTTGAATACTAGATCGTGGATACCGGTGTTCTTTGGTGGTTGGGTTTCAATTAACCACACATCTCAGGAACGGTCGAACTGAGAATTGACAAGACTACACTTCATTTACACTCATACATATCATCCTCATTCATCCTCTGAAGAATTATCTAAACGGTAGTTACCGGAGGCTAAACAGGAAAAAGAAAGATTAATCTATAAAACGTATGCCACGTATTGATCATAATAAAATGTTTATTTCTTCCTTGAAACATCCTTGCATCGTTAAGGTTATTTAAATATAAACTCCTCGGGTCATATCCAGATAAATCTGAAATTCAACGCTATAAGGCAGGAAGAACTGGAATAGATCCAGTTCGGGGACAAGTAGTACGAATAATTAGTTTGAATATGCACTAAGGATTTTATAAATTCATATTCCTAAAAAAAAAAGAGAGATAGATCTTGATAGAGATGGAGAAGTTCATTGCTTGATACCCCCTCCCTAAACTACTTTCCGAGATTTGCCACTGGATTTTAATGACCTTTGTTACGCAACTATATCGGTTGTAAATTAATTAATATGTTTTAAATTCATTAAGCTCTGCTAGAATGGAACGGAAAACGATATAGCTCATAGTTTTTTATTTACTTTTAATTAAATAAAACATATTTCTATAAATCAATTTGTCAAATTCTTTACCTTTTTACTAATTGTACTTTTTTATGGTCTGTGAACGTGCTCTAAAAAATAAAATATCTATTTAATTTCAATTTTTTTTTCTCAATTTTATTCAAATTTACTTTTCGCAATTTTTTTACGATGCTTTTACGTAATTAATTAATAGCAAAAATCTCAGATCTACAAAAACTTGAAAGCACACGCTTTTTTTTACATATAGGTTGTTGTTATTTTCAACTACAAACAATAGTTGAAAGAGATTTACTTTTGCACGGCGTTCAGTAGACGTTACTACATCAGTTCCCAGACGATCTTCTATCCTTCTTTTGTGTACATCAACCTTCTGTGGCATTCAGAGGCGATTGACATTAATCTCAAGGTTGTCTCTATCTCTCTTTCTTTGTCAGTCTGTCTCACTCACTCTGTTTCTCTTTACCTCTCCTAATTCTTCAACTTGTCCATTTCTGTCACTTTTTGTCGCAGTTCTTTTTATTTGTATTAGATACAGGAGTTTTAATGCAAATTAATTATTTTATTATAAGATATTTTTCTTATTTTTAATTATAAATATTACTAAATAACGATTTAATATATAAATATGTTATTTTAATTGACTGCGCTGGAAGGTTTTTCATTTATTTTTTTGTTGTTGACATTCTTCGTTTATAATTTATCTAGACTAGCTTATATAATATGTTTTATATGTTGACAGTAAGATATTTTATCTTTAGATACAAGTAAAATTTATATAAAATTACATATATTAGAATTTATTGTTTTTTTTTTGTTTTTTTTTTTATATATTATCTAATGTAATATATAAATGTGAAAGTTTGTGGTGGGTTTTGTCTGTTTGCAACAGCATCACATGAGAACCAACCGACCATTTACTTTAACATTTTCAGGATACATTGTGTTATCCAAGGGAAGCCATAAATTGAAGCCTTAACTCCCTTGGGGAGTGAAGTTGTGAATATTTCAACGTAAAAAGTCTGTGTATTTTAGTTACTACAATTCTGTATTTTATAATTCAGTTTCTTTTTCAGGTATTTGTAAAATTTGTGTACTTTAATTGTTATTTATCAGTATTATTCTCATAACCATGATGGTAACGAACAGAGTGAGATCCAGACGAGTAATTTTAATCCGCACTAGATATGGTTAAAAATAACCATAACGGTTATTTTTACATCCCTTTACGAAGTAAAGGAAGTATTGTGATCGCGAAAATTTTCGGTTTTCTTATTTCAACGAAAATATCCATTTTAACCATTCATGAATCCATTTTGAGTAGTTTCGCTGTGACGTCTGTACGTACGTATGTAAATCGCATAACACAAAAACGATTAGCCGTAGGATGTCGAAATTCTGGATTTAGGGCTGTTCTAACAACATCTATTTGTGCATCTCCCCTTTCATTGCAATCAACTGAACTGAAAGTGTCCAAAATAGCCCAAAATCCAAACAATTTGGATTTTGGACTTTTTCTTAACTGCAGTAACGAGCCCTCATTGAGAGCTTTTTAACGATATATCTTAAATGGTACATATTTTTATTGGTTCTAGAGTTGTAGCCAAATAAAATTTAATTAATGAAATATTTGGATTTTAAGGGAGGCATATCGGTTCGAATCAAATTTCATCTACTATATTTTTTTTTTAACTTTTTTTTATTTAAATATATTGATTTATTAATAATTATTAACTTTTCATTGTAAAAAAAAAACTTTTACGATGAATAATAATTCTATAAAAAAAAAAAAATTTAAATATCAGAAGTTTTTAATGAAATAAAATTTTATCTACTTTTCATTTTAAAAAAGTGTGTAAATGTAATTTAATAGGCGTACAAGGAAGTCATGTGTTGTCCACATCAGATTTTTTTACGCTGGCAAAACAGTTTTTGCTTTCATATTCGAAAGGAAATGAATGCATTTCTTCTTTAATATCAGTATATCATGAAACAAAGATAGGACAGCGTTCCTAATCACCATCGTGTAAAATATTAGTATTTTAAATTAACATTGTGTATTCGCCACCCTATATTTACTCAAGCAGTGTTTTTTCCTTCAATAGTAATGTACTGCTACTTAATTGTGATAAAGTATTTAAATTAAAAGAAAAAAGTTAAAAAAAAGGAAATGAAATCAGATTCGAATCGATGTACCTTCCCCTTGTAAGATCCAAATATTTTATTAAATAAAATTTCATTTCCCTATAACTTTGGAACCAATGAAAATAAGTACCACTTATGCTATATCGATGAAAAGCTCTCAATTGGAGCTTATTACTGCAGTAAGAAAAAGTCCAAAATCTAAGTTATTTGGATTTTGGTTTTTTTTTAACACTATTGGTCCAGTCGATGGCAGTCAAAATGGGAAGTGCACAAGTAGATGTTACAACAGTCCTAAATTCAAACTTTTAACGGCCTAAGGCTAATCGTTTTTGAGTTATGCGAGATTGTATGTACCATACGTACGTACAGACGTCACGCCGAAACTAGTCAAAATGGATTCAGGGATGATCAAAACGGATATTCTCGTTGAAATCTGAAAAGCGAAATTTTTCGCAATCACTATACTTCCTTTACTTTGTACAAGGAAGTAAAAACATGAAAAGTACAACTGCTATGAAACATTAGTACGTTCTCTGACACGTTCAGATACATTAATAAACATTAAACATTAAAAACACAACTGTATAATGATTGAAGTGTAACACATTTGTAATGATTGAAATGTTACTGTAAAATCTGTACAGATTAATAAAAAAACATGAATAATATAGCTGCTATAAAACATTAGTTCAGATTCTGATTGTAACACGGAGACCGGACGGTGGCGCGTTAGCGGTAATTGGACAAATTTGAGTTTTAACTAACGTTTTTGTACTTTCAACACTTTTTCACTTTCTTTTTCGTCTTAAATCTGTATGATGTGTACCCGGGGGGTAATTTCCTATCCAGCACCATTTTGGATGAGTGTTGATGACGTCTTGTAAATGGTACACAATCGTCGCCGTTCCTTAGCGTATTATACATAGAGAAATTAGTAAGGACTCGAATCAACAGTACTATGTATCTCGGAAACATCCGGAATAGCGTATTAATCAACCGGTTAAGTTAAAAATACAAAGATTTTACCTACAATCAATTGATTTCCGGTCTGTATCAGAAGGGCTTTATAATCAAATTATCTGAAACGTGCTGCAGTCATACGTGAATTTTATCTATCAATCACTTGAATTAGATTTCCCTGAAAGTATTTTTACCGACAGTTTTTGACTAGATTTTCAATGGTCTGTAGGTTACTTATAAGCTACAGTAGTATTAGACCCCCATTTATTAAATGGGGGATATTAAACTTAAGTCTCTGGTCTTTGGTTATGCAGTGATTAATTACATTTTTATCATAAGTTTCTAGGAATATCGAAGCCAGAAAATTTATCGCGTAAAACCATTGACAATCATTACTTTTATTTCAAATCATTTGCCACGATCGGTTTTTTGCGTTAAAACTGATTTAATTATTAAATAAGAATAGTAAGAAGTAGTAACAAATGTAGATCATTAACTGATACGAAAATATTGCTCAAAGAAGTTTTTATGATAAACTTAATCGACAAGTAATGGTGAATGCAGGATCATCTTGTAGTTACTAGACTAGAATGTGAGTGACCAAGGATTGATGACCTGTAATGTGGCCTATAGACATTGGTAACTGCTGGGTCGGTTGTTAAATCAAAACATAGCATTACTGCTTTAACTTTTAAGAATCACGTTAAAAAAAAAAAAAACTGAATCCATCACAGTAATTCACAAACCGGTTCATCCCCACCAATTCTAGCAAGAGTTTACTGTAGTTCATCGATGGTTAAAATTCTACAGCTTTTAAGTGTAATTTTTGTGAATAGTCTTTTTTTAAGTTATGGACTTGACATTGCTTATTCGATTGTTGAAATATTTCATGGAAGATTGTAATAAGATTTTTTAAAGAGACAGATTTAAGTATATTTAGAATTGTAAAGAATGCATAAACGTCCTGCAATAATTTTGTTAAAATCACTAATTTATTACCTGCATCTATAAACTCAATAAACAATGAGGTTAAATTAATTTTAGATTTGTAAAAAAACTATAAAGATTACAAAAATGCCTACAATTTCCTTACCGTATTATACTAACATAGTGGTATTATCGATAAGATGGATCTTGAATAATTTCAAAATAGTTTTTTGGTAAGGGAGTTTTTTTTCTCCCTACACCCCTACATTGGACCAACAGTTAAGCATGGCTCAGCGCAGGAGCATGTCCTTGAAACTCAAACGAGGGTCGCCGGTTGAATTTCTTCTTTTGATTTTTACTCACTCTAGCGGGGATACACCATTTCTGGCTCCCCCCCCCCCCCGGTTCGGGTATTTTCTATGCCCACTCTAGTGGGGGTACACCATGACTAGCTTCTCCCACCGGTTCGAGTCTTCTCTTTAATCGACCACTCAAGTGAGGGAACACCATTGCTGGCTGTTGGTTAGAGATTGTTGTCAGGTAACCACACGCTCAATGAAATTATATTAACCACAGCATATACACTTATCACTATTATAATTCATTCTACATGGTCTTACCTATCTTTTGATTTAGAAAGCTCCTTGAGATTTCTGGTTCTTAATTTGTTTATGTTATTTCCACAGTTGTTGTAATCTCATAGATAATTATTTTTTCATTTGATTTGTTAAAATTATAAATCGTGGAGAATTATTTTTTAATATTTAATAAAAAATAATTTTAAAAAGTATTAACATTCCAAACGTTAAAAAACCACATTTTACCTTTATTTTTAGTATGCAAGTAAATGTATTTGAATTCATGATTTAATTATTTGATACTTTTATGCAATTATCTCTGTATCCAGGAAGCATTAATAAAATGTTTCTTAAGAAAAATAAGGGTATAAATTGGAAGAACTTTGGGAATCACCGTTTTAAAATAATAAAAAATCAATACCAAAGAAAGCAGGGGCAGATAAATGTGAAGAATACAGAACAATTAGTTTAACTAGTCATGCATAAAAAATCTTAACTAGAATTCTATACAGAAGAATTGAGAGGAGAGTGGAGGAAGTGTTAGGAGAAGACTAATTTGGTTTCAAGAAAGGTATAGGGACAAGGGAAACAATTTTAGGCCTCAGATTAATAGTAGAATGAAGATTAAAGAAAAACAAACCAACATACTTGGCGTTTATAGACCTAGAAAAGGCATTCGATAACGTAGACCGGAATAAAATGTCCAGTATTTTAAAAAAATTAGGGTTCAAATACAGAGATAGAAGAACAATTGCTAATATGTACAGGAACCAAACAGCAACAGTAATAATTGAAGAACATAAGAAAGAAGCCGTAATAAGAAAGGGAGTCCGACAAGGATGTTCCCTATCACCGTTACTTTTTAATCTGTACATGGAACTAGCAGTTAATGATGTTAAAGAACAATTTAGAGTCGGAGTAACAGTACAAGGTGAAAAGATAAAGATGCTACGATTTGCTGATGATATAGTAATTCTAGCTGAGAATAAAAAGGATTTAGAAGAAACAATGAACGGCGTAGATGAAGTCCTACGCAAGAACTATCGCATGAAAATAAACAAGAACAAAACAAAAGTAATGAAATGTAGTAGAAATAACAAAGATGGACCACTGAATGTGAAAATAGGAGGAGAAAAGATTATGGAAGTAGTAAAATTTTGTTATTTTGGAAGTAGAATTACTAAAGATGGATGAAGCAGGAGCGATATAAAATGCCGAATAGCACAAGCGAAACGAGCCTTCAGTAAGAAATATAATTTGTTTACGTCAAAAATTAATTTAAATGTCAGGAAAAGATTTTTGAAAGTAATATGTGAATATGTTTCGAGTATCGCTTTATATGGAAGGGAGACTTGGACAATCGGAGTATCTGAGAAGAAAAGATTAGAAGCTTTTGAAATGTGGTGCTATAGAATGTTAAAAATCAGATGGGTGGATAAAGTGACAAATGAAGAGGTATTGCGGCAAATAGATGAAGAAAGAAGCATTTGGAAAAATATAGTTAAAAGAAGAGACAGACTTATAGGCCACATATTAAGGCATCCTGTAATAGTAGCTTTAATATTGGAAGGACAGGTAGAAGGAAAAAATTGTGTAGGCAGGCCACGTTTGGAATATGTAAAACAAATTGTTCGGGATGTAGGATGTAGAGGGTATACTGAAATGAAACGACTAGCACTAGATAGGGAATCTTGGAGAGCTGCATCAAACCAGTCAAATGACTGAAGACAAAAAAAAAAAATCTAGTTATAGTAGTTATAATAAAATAGAAGTAATAATAAAATAGTATTAACGTGAAGAAGATAAGATTAAGGTTTTACAGACGGAGTAGACTGTAACAAGACTAACTTAACTAATTTTGAATATTTTCGAAAATAGTAAGACAGAGCAAAGTAGTTTCAAGGGCCTGAAAAATATTTCAAAATTTTAAAACTGATAAAAAAACTAATTTTGAACAGAAATGAATTCTGGAAAACATTAATTGAAATGGAGTTTTCAAAAATAATAATTATAAACTTAAATTAGGCTTGGACTGAGGAGAGAAAATAGTAACTCAGTCAACGAATGAAAGAATTTCGGAAGTAAAATACGTTACGCTATTTAACGTGTTCCTCAGTTAGCCTATATGAAAAATATAATAATAATAGATTTTATTTCTATACTAAAAGATCTATTTCGCATTCTCTTTTGTGTTTTTTTTAATATTTTTATTATTTTAAATGATTTCGTTTCAGAATGTTTGAATTGGGTGAAGACAGTAAAAGTGACAAAGGGAATCAGGTGATAATCAAAGAATTGATAAAGGTTTAACAGCTTTAAAAGGAGAGAAGAAAAATGTTGAACATTTTTTATTAATTTCTATCTTCTATTTACTTTATAATATATCCTCCCACCTATTACAGTTATTTTTTAATCAAATTAATTCAGACTATTCAGTACCAGTACGGGAAGCTTGAACTCATAAAAAAGAAAACCGATTAGTTCTGTAAAAAAAAACCTTATTCAATAAAAATCCAGTTGTATTAATGAAATTTTATGTTGTTATATATAAACTTTGCGAAGTGAACTTAAATTATTGCTAATTTCATAAATAAAAAGTTTCTAATTTAGTGATGAATAAGTATATAAGTTTTCGGGTTTTCTGTTACTGTTTTATTTAATCAAGTCCTGCAAAGAGATGAATAAAACCCGATCGTTTTTTGTGAAAATTAAATACGTTGTACTTCATCCTACGATACCAGTTTAGCGTTTGTTGTTAATTAGAATCTAATTAACAACTTTACGGTAGAAGAACGACGATAAATAATATTAAAATTAATTGATTCGGCTAACCGCACTCTTTTGACATTACCGAAAGAAAAGCATTTTATTTTTGTGTTAATACGTCAGTATGTATGTTTGTTTAAGTATCAGGTTGACGTAGTTTAAATGTGTTTTTCTATTTTTTTTTACTTTCCTGGAATCATAGTTCTAAAGCTATGCTGCAAGAAGGAAAGTATGGTGATAGCCAAAAAATGGGATATGGGTTTTTCTCTATATATGTATTTCTCGACTTTCCATAACCTAGCGACTCCAAAAAACAAAACAAAAGTGAGGAATAATGTTCGTACGTTCATATGTACTTGTGTTGACGTGTTTGTGGCCCTCCAACTGGATAATGAAATGGATTTTAATGAAATTGAGTACAAAGATACGTGTATATGTAGAAATTTACTGGTAAAATTTTGGGGTCAATTTCTCCAGCAGGTGGAGTACATAGTTTTTTTGGAGTCAATTCTCTCAAACGATTTCAAGCATAACCCCACTTTATATCAGTGTTAACATCACTTGATACTAAGATCAGTACATGCGTTCTTGTTTATCTTACCATTTTTTTAAAAATTTGCTACAAAATTCCTCCTTCCAAAAAGTATAAAAAAGTTTTCTTTTTTTTTGCTTATTTTAACCGAATTTTTACTTTCCCTTCTAGCAATATAGTAGTGCTACAGCTTTAGAAGAGAAAGAATTGAAATCGGTCCAGTTAGGACATATGCGGTTTTCATCGGATCTTTACGTTTTGACACGTAAGGAACCCAAAAAACCAGATGAAAATTTTCCAGATGTTCGTATCTATCTGTGTTTGTTCGGTATCGCGTCCAAAACCACCTTACATCTCCAGAA
This sequence comes from Lycorma delicatula, assembly GCF_047948215.1. Lineage (NCBI taxonomy): Eukaryota > Metazoa > Arthropoda > Insecta > Hemiptera > Fulgoridae > Lycorma > Lycorma delicatula. The sequence continues at coordinate 77,675,205 of NC_134461.1, read as the reverse complement.
CTACAGGATCGATTTGACCACCAAACTTGATCAGATTACTTCTATTTATGAGGCATTGATGCCATTAAATTTTCAACTTAAAAGGTCAAGGGGCTGAGGTTGTAGAGCAAGGTCACCGCTCAGTATCTCGAAATTTTGCTTTATTAAGGTCTTATTTTTCTTAGGCACATTTATTAATTAAAATAGTAATATTTCTAAAAAAAACTTTTTCATATCGCACCCCCACCCCAAAATATTGTCTAAATAAATTAGTGGTTAAGTGGGTATACTGGGTCATTAGTATCCTCTTTCATCACAAAAATCGCTAGCGTAGCACTGACTATTGTAGTTGTCTACTGTTGTGACGTTACAGGTGACCAATAAGTGTAAAATGTTTGGCCGCTACTACCGCCACACCCACGCGAATGAAATACGGTGTGTGCGCGTGCTCTTTAGTTAAAATCATTGAATTAAATAAACAAAGAATATTCTATTTAAATAAAATGATAAATATTATAAATTAAGTTGTGTGTGTATGTATATATGTAAGCCGTGCATCAGAAAAAAAAAATTATTTTTATGTCTTCTTAAGCATAGTACTAGTAGTGCATGTGCTCAAAAAAAAAAAACAACTTTGAGGAGCAATTTTGGGGAGGGAGTCGTTCAAGATTTAAAAATATCAATTTTTTAAAACTTACTTTTCCTTGTACAAAGTAAAGGAAGTATTGTGATCGCGAAAAATTTAGTTTTTCAGATTTCAACGGGAATATCCATTTTGAACATCCCTGAATCCATTTTGACTAGTTTCAGCGTGACGTCTGTACGTACGTACGTACATATGGTACGTATTTATCTCGCATAACTCAAAAACGATTAGCTGTACGATGTTGATGTTGCGGACTTAGGACTTTTTCAACATCTAGTTGTGCACTTCCTCTTTTGATTGCTATCGACTGACCAAAAACGTCCAAAAAAGCCCAAAATCCAAAAATTGGATTTTGGACTTTATCTTAACTAATAAATTCTCATTGAGAGCTTATTATATTGGTACTTATTTTCATTGGTTCCAAAGTTATAGCTACTTAAAATGTTTAATTAATGAAATATTTGGATCTTTAAGGGGAAGGCACATCGGTTCGAATCCGACTTCATCTCCTTTTATTTAATTTAAATATATTTATTGATTAACAATTATTAACCTCTGATTGTAAAAAATATTTATAATAAATAATTATTCAATAATAAACCAGAAAAAAATAAATGAATAAATATCAGAAGTTAATATCAGAACTTTGTTGTCACATTTTTTTAGATAATGAGTTTTTTTTAGGTATTTCATACCAGGAGACTATGCTCTAGTCAAAATAATATTGCTTGTTGCTTATTGTAAAAAACACTTTTAAATGATAATCCGATCTATCCTCGAAAATTTACTCTTATGAATTAATTCAGCCTCTTCATTCGTAGCCTGTATGTGTCTGGGCGCCATTTTACTGATGCGTGACTGAACCTTCTATTATCATCTTTAATACTGCGCCTGTTTATATTTGCTGCATAGACTCCCGGTACGCGCTACGCATCCTAAAACTTTGTGTCAATCATAATTGTTTGTTTTTTTTATTTGCAATTTTAGTGGCGAATTAAGAATCGTATTATGAATGATCTCAGCAGAAATGGTAGCGTACGTATACGACTTTCATCCGAAAGATACTGGTTTTGAACCTTATCAGGCTTGACATTTTTCACACGATATCTTATTTAGATCATGAAGTAAAACTTATTGTGTTCTGGTATTCACCCGTAAATCAATAGAAAAGATATAAAATTTAATTAATGCGACCTAAACCCCTGCCTTTTTAATAGCGAATTTTTCTTACTATGAGTTAAAACTCGATTGTTGCTTGGTCCTTCCTAAGAGAATTTACACTTTAAATATTTAATGCTGTAAAGCATTTTTTGCGATTTTTATAATTTATTGTTTACTAGCAGACCTGGCAATGCTTCGCTATTGCTATATTTTAGTTATATATATATATATATATATATATATATATATATATAGAGAGAGAGAGAGAGAGAGAGAGAGAGAGAGAGATATTAAATGAAGACAATTGAAAGTTTGATAAAACATTAAAAACTGAATATTACGGAACTTCACAAAATTTAACCTTTCACTTTTCCCTTTTCTTTCTCCGTTCACCTTACCCCTCACCCTCCATCTTTCCATTTTCCCTTTCTTCCATTCCCCCTTTTCATTTCTCCCTTTCTCTCTTTTTCCCTTTTCCATTTCTCCCTTTTCTTTTCATCCTTTTTCTCGAACCAGTTATTTTAGATTTACGTCACTATTTTACTGGATGTGCGATATTCTTACATGTCCCACTTATTGAATTTATTCATTAATTTAATTTAATTCAAATGTAAATGTGTAATAATTTATTAAATCTATTACTGGGGTTCTTTAATTCCAGACAAATGTGTAGATGTTTATTTCCTCGTTAACATTTAATTGCATGATATACGAGGTCTATAAATAAAGTAATGACTAGCTGTAGCAACTAGTTTTTGGCAGCCAAAGTGGCAACACTGTTAAGTTACTAGTAAACATATGGTTATATGAACAGCTGATTTATATTATGTATCAATATTTTTACTCTATTGTTGCCACGTGAGACGTAAACAAACTTTTCGTGAAACGAGTTTTTGTTGTGCGTTACAAAAATGAGTAGTAATTACGAGCAACGTTGTGCAATCAAGTTTTGTGTTTTGAGAATGCTACTGAAACTTTTTCAAAACTGAAAAGGGCGTATGGAGATGACGCTCTGTCACGAGCTCAAGTTGTTAGGTGGTTTAAAGCATTTTCAGATGGCCAAGAATCAGTTGCGAACAATCCACGCTCTGGAAGACTGTCGAACGAATCAGAGACTTGATTCAATGTTGAATTAGAGACATGGTACGACCGGCGATTTACTGTCAGAATGATTGCTGAACAATTGAATTTGAACCATACCACGGTCCATAAAATTTTGACAAACAAATTGGATATAAAAAACGTTTGTGCAAAATTGTTCCCAAAAAACCTCACTGTTGAACAGAAAAACAACAGGGTGGAAGTGGGCCGCGATCTTCTCGGGCGAATTGAAACTAATCCTGATTTTCTAAAAAGAAATATTATTACTGGTGATGAATCTTGGATGTTTGAGTACGGCCAAGAAATAAAACGCCAGAGCAAGGATTAACACACTTCAAACTCACCTTCCCAAAAAAACAGAAATGAGCAAATCAAAACCATGATAATTTGTTTCTTCGATAGTAATGGCATTGTCCATAAGGAGTTTTTTCCTAAATAAATCCATATTTTTACGAGAAATTCTTGAAAGACTGCAGAAAAGAGTTGCCCGCGTGAGACTAGCCAAAAACAACTGGATGCTGCATCATGACAGTGCACCTTGTCACACTGCACTCTCAATTAGTGAGTTTTTGGCAAAGAAAAACATCCTGTAGTTCCTCAATCACCTTATTCACCTGACTTGTGTCCCTGAGACCTTTTCCTGTTCCCGACTTTAAAAAACACCTCAAAGACACCATTTTGGAACAGTAGAAACATTAAAGAAAAATATAACCGATCATCTGAAGAATATTCCGGTTTCTGAGTTCCAACACTGCTATGAAGAGTGTGAAAACCGTTTGAAGGTTGCGTGACTTCCCAAGGGAACTATTTCGAAGGTGATATAGAGTCCATGTATAATTGGATTGTAAATAAAAAGTTTTTCTGAACCAGTCTGATTACTTTATTTACAGACTTCGTATTTTTATTTCACTGATTACTGTATTATTTGCAGCGTTTCCTACTACATTTCTAATATGTAGGGATTATTATTTATTTAGGTTAATATTTATAATGACTAATTTGTTATATGTTTTATATATATATATAAAGATAGCAACGTTTTGAACATACGTTTATCTATCGTACATGTTATAGAAGTATAGTAAAACTAGTGAAATATTGAATCTGTTTCATTCATATAGATCGCACTACTGTGTTTACTACGAGTAATATGTTATAACAGATAACAATAATGGTAGTATAGACAGTCAAAGCATGGGTCATGTGAAGGCGACAGTGAGACTATTATTAATAGATAAATCTAAAGCTGCATTGTTGTAACTCTGAACTTTCGTTATTTCTTTTTTTTTAATTTTCTTCAATTAATCTAGCCCCGACTGCTTTGTACTATTAGCTTACGCAATTTTTATCAAGTTAGTGGATTGAATTAGTAGTATCGAAGAGTAAGGTGTTCTTCCGCATAAATGTGATTTTAGGCAGTTCTACCGCTATGCTTCTTATCATTCTACAGAAATAATTATCCTTAGCATCATTATCTGCACATCGTGTAAAAGGAACAGGGTTGTCGTCATACTAATTGGAAAATACAGTATTTTAAATACATAAAGGCTTAAGGCTTTCGTATCAAGTTGAAGTCCGTGTTAGTAATTTAATTATATTATATTTGAAGTAAATTTCTAAGCTTATTAAATTAATTTATGATTATTATTTTTGTATGTTATTAGCGGTTGCATAGAATTCTTTTACGTAAATGTAAAGATAGATAATTTATTGAGGAAATAAATTAGAAATGTAGATAATTTATTAATATTAAATTGCATTGCTTTTTAAATGTGAATTACCACAATAATATCGGTAATTTATTGAATTGTATACCATAAAAAAATAATTCAGTATTGCACACCCGAGTATTTTCACTGTAGTGAATATGAATTTAATTCTTATTCTGTAATTTATATAAAATATTCAGTCTGATTTTTTTAATATTTATTAAGATAAAACAATGGAACTTTGGTATGACGATTGTTATCGTTATTCTGTGGTTTGTATTTATATAATTTTTCTTTATATATATATAAAGAGTGGCAATGAGTTACTTAATGTTTCTTTTCTCTTTTTTTTGCCTAATTAAACTTTATAAACAAGCAGAGTGGAAGAAGGCAGGTTTAAGATTTGATTGGTCTGTTAGAATAACCCCCCTCTCTACAAACTCACCCAGTATTGAAGTAGTCGAGCTGTTGTCTTGTACCGTCCCTACTCCTGGCCGCGTTAATGACCTTCTGATATAATTTCAAGGTCTATATTTTATCAAGGTTTGATTCAGTATTACCAACTGTATCTTTTCAAAAAATCGTGTTTCTTTGTTACAGTTATATTAGTAAATATATTATTTGTTTATTTTATAAACTCGTTATGTATATATATATTTTTTTTCGTTTACATTTTTTTAACAAATCCAGTGGTTTTAAAGTAAGCTTGTTGATTTATTTTTTTTACTGTAATTTGATTAAATCATGACCGATTAAATTGTGATATTTAATTTTAGATCGCTGAGGAAAAACGTGGTGTGTTTATTTAATTATTTTTTTTTTTATGATTCCGCGTAGAATTTATTTCAACATCTCTTCCAAAACCGTCAGCCCACAAGTAAAACTTTGAAGAACATCTCAAAAAAATATGAAAGCCAAATATTTTAGTTTACCTTCCTGACATCACAGCTATGCTGCAAGAAGGAAGTATGGAAATCAGTCAAAAATGGGGCGTGGGTTTGTTTTTATATTTTTCGACGTTTCATGATCCAGAGATTCCAAAAAATAAAAACGGTAAACGTTATAAAGGGTAATGTACGTACGTGCATATGTACATATGAACTTATGTTGGAGTGTTTGAAACTTAACAACTTTTGACTGGATAAATCGATTTTTATGAAATCAATTTTGTACAGACTCATGTTTGTGGAGCAATTTGTTGATAAATTTTTGGGATCAATATATCCAAGGAGGGTAATATTTTTGCGGTCAATTATCACAATATTTTGCATATACCCTCACTTTATATTATGCTCAGTACACGTGTGCATGCTTATCGTACCACTTATTTTTAAATTTGCCCCAAAATTTCGCTTTTCCAAAAATCGAAAAAAGCTATTTTTTAATTTATTGCGTATTTTTAACAGATTTTTTTGTCTCTTCCTAGGTATAGTAGTAATGTAAGTGATTTAAAAAAAAAGTACTTTGAGGGCAATATTGGTGGTGGGAAAGCCGATCAAATTTTAAAATATCGATGTTTTGAATTTTTTAAAAACTTTTTTTAGTTATTTTCATGTATCATTATTTTTCAATTATATAAGAATAAATAGTCAATGTCAGGATAGTATTGAGCCATCGAGTTGGTCTAGTGGTGAACGCGTCTTCCCAAATCAGCTGATTTGAAACTCGAGAGTTCCAGCGTTCAAGTCCTAGTAAAGCCAGTACTTTTATACGGATTTCAATACTAGATGTGGATACCGGTGTTCTTTGGTGGTTGTGCTTCAATTAACCACACATCTCAGGAATGGTCGAAATGAGACTGTACAAGACTACATTTCACTTACACTCATACATATGATCCTCATTCATCCTCTGAAGTAATTCCTGAACGGTAATTTCCGGAGGCTAAACAGGAAAAAGAAAGAAAAAGGACAGTATTACAACTTTGTTTTCAGCTTTTTTATTTAAGCCCTTTATTTATCGCAATATTTGAAAAAAAACCATTTTAAATAATTTTATAATTATTATTTATTCTATATAACCAAGCATAGAAACTGTAGATCAGAATTTGTTTTCTATTTATGAATTTTAAACATAAATAATGAAATTTTCTTTTAATTTTCAACTGTTAACATTTAGATAAACTTATTTGATTCTGGTATTTCTTATTGTATTAAGTACATTACACACACACACACACACACACACACACACACACACACACACACACACACACACACACACACACACACACACACACACACACACACACACACACACGCACGCACACACACACACGCGCACACACACACACACACACACACACACACACACACACACACACACACACACACACACACACACACACACACACAGACAGACAGACAGACAGACAGACAGAAATATTTTTTTCTAATCAAAGCCTAAATATAAGTAATCTCTTTTGGTTAAATCTCATTATCTCCTAATGATGTTTAATACATTAATCAAATAAATTTTTATACATCAAATTAGCTTGCTTTCAAAATGTTATAAATAAATAAAAAAAGAATTCAGCGGTGTTTCATTAATCCGAAATTTTCTCTCTAATGTTGCTTACTTATAAAATGATAGATATATTTTAACACAAAATAAAAATTCGGTGAATTAATACTGATTTTATACTTAGCGGATTACCACTTTAGTAGAAGTGACAGAGATTAAAATAAGATTGATGATTAATTTGTCAAGCATATATAAAATTAGGAAAGAGAAAATACTTTCCAAGTGGTTTTAGTTTTAAAAAAAGGTTCAGGAAAAGAGAATAAATTAATAATTTTATTGGTTTATTGACATTTTCCTCTATCTCTCCTTTGGATCGCCTAACGACGCAGAGCCGGAGTATGTCCTAAGAAACTATTACTGACATTAAATTACTATAGCAACCGATTAATCTGTAAAACGAAATATAAGATTATTAGAGGTGGGACACGGCCATTCAGGACTTGTCAAATCGTGCGCACGCCACACTTTCATCTAAAATATAAATGCGAGAGTTTGCAGCGCTTCTGTCCGTTTGCAGTAGCACTACGCAAGAACCAACCGACCGATTGCGTTCAAATTTTAAGGATACATTCTTGTTATCCCAGGATCGAGACCTTAGCCCCCTTGGGAGTGAAGTTATAATTTTTTTCTCTTCAACGACGACCTAATCGTTTTTTATTTCGTTTTTCGACACAAAAATCGTTTTTTTTTAACAAAATCGTATTTTTTAGAAATGCATTTTTAGAAAGGTATTTTTTTTAAAACACAATATCGGTGTAAGCTATCATTCTGGTTCAAACGAGCTAATGTTAGGTTTATTAAAATATATAAATATCAGTTTTATAAATCAATTGTAAGACTCCAAAATGCCGGAAAAACTACCTTTTTAATAATTGAAAAAACAAAAAAAAAATGGGATATTCCATAAACCGCCAAAATAGGAAATAAATAATTTATATTTACTTAGCGTATGCAGTGTAATTAGAAGGTAGAGATAATAACTTTGTTAGAAATCAATAATTGAGAGTAATAATAATAATAATAATAATAAGAATGTTCGTTCGGGAAGGTCTTACTAGACTTTTCATTGATAACTGTATTTTTTCTCCTAGAAACAAGTTGAACATAATGTAAAATCGAAATTTATCCTGAACCATACTGAAAGACACGCCTTATTTAAACTAGAAAACACTTATAATGTTAAAAAAATGTTCAGGTTATTTCATTTTTACAGTTATTAAATAAAGAAAATTTCATTTCTGGTTGAATAGCAACTTTTAAATATATGTTACAGTATTATTTTATTTGTAGTGATACTTAAATTTGCTCATCCAATTATGTTCTCATATACCCAATTATTTACATGGCTTATGTATATGAAAGTTATAAAATGGCGTAAATATTCTTTTTTTTTTATAACTAATTTCAAAAAAATGAAAATTTACCAATATGTATTTTTGAAATTTTATTCAAACCTTACATTTACCAAATTGATTCCGGTGATACCTTCTTTTTTTTAAAAAAAAGAAAGAAAAAAGAAATTTATTTTTTTTTACTTCCTTATACGAAGTAAAGGAAGTATTGTAATCGCGAAAAATTTCGGTTTTCAGATTTCAATGGAAATATCCCCATTTTGACCAACCCTGAATCCATTTTGACTAGTTTCGGCGTGACGTCTGTAAGCACGTATCTCGCATATCTCAAAAACGATTAGCCGTAGGATGTTGAAATTTTGGATTTAGGACTGTTGTAACATTTAGATGTGCACCTCCCCTTTTGATTGTAATCGACTGGACCAAACGTGTCCAGAAAGCCCAAAACCCAAACAATTTGGATTTTGGATTTTTTCTTAACTGCAGTAATAAGCCCTCATAGAGCTTTTGAGCGATATATCATATGTGGTACTTATTTGCATTAGTTCCAGAGTTATAGCCAGATAGAATTTTACGAGAGGTTATCTCTAAAGTAAAGACCGTTTCATTATAAAAAAAGGTATTCTAAAAACTTTATAAATATTTTATATTTCTCTTAAACGATGTACTTTGTACTGCTCCTTTATATAATCGCCACGTGAATTAAAATATTTATCGTAGCGATACACCAGTTTCAATATACCCTCATTCTTCTGCCGCCAGTTCGTTTAGCCACTGATTAACAGCATTTTTAAGTTCATCGTCATCCGCGAATTACTTACCACTCAAAAATTCGTTCAATTCCCAAACAAATGGTAATCAGAAGGAGCTATGTCCGGATTATATGGTGGGTGATTGTAAATTTCCCATCCAAATGATCTCTGTAAATCACGTATCGGACCCCCAACATGTAGACGTGCAGCAGGAAGACGCCATCCATCAGCCGCCCACGTCGCCGTTTTTGAATGGCCCGTCGTAACTTACGTAGACTTTCGCAGTAGGCTTTTGCATTTATATTCGTTTCACGTTTCATGAAATCAATCAGCAGTATGCCATACCGATCCCAAATGACGGTGGCCATCAGTTTGCGTCTAAATGGTTGTGGCTTGACCTTTGTCGGTCTGGTTGGTGATTGAGAATGACGCCATTCACCTGATTGCCGTTTTCTCTGTGGCGTGTAATACGAAATCCATATTTCATCGTCGGTAACAATTAAATTAAGAAACTCATCATCTTTTTCTGTGTAGCGCATCAAAAATTCCAAAGCAGATTCCATACGGATTTTTTTGCGACGTTCCGTTAAGACGCACGGCACCCGACATGCACAAACCTTTCTGAAGCCTAAATGTTCATGAAAAATGTGACCAATAATGGCTCTTGAAACGTCGGAAATGGCCAGGTCGGAAATCGTTGAGTGATGATCTTTTCTGATTTCGTCATCGACGTATTTCAACAATTCCTCGGTAATTATCGAGGGATTCCCGAACGTTCTTCATCATGCACATTAATTCTGTTATTTTTAAATCTTTCACACCATTTTCGGACGTTTCTTTCATTCATTACATTATCACCCTACACAGCAACCAACTGCCTATGAATTTCACCCGGCTTAATGTTTTGGTGGTTTAAAAAACGTATGACTCCACATATTTCACAGTCGGCGACAATATCGATTTTCCTATTCATTTTATTACGTAATAACTCACATGTAATCAAAGATACTACTATGCGATTTCTTACAGATAGCAATGTAGTGTGTACATTACTAGCGTGACCATGAACGACACAGGTTCGCCGACCTTAAGAAGAGAAATTTTCCAGCCGCCTTTACTTTAGAGATATTTCTCGTAATTAATGAAATATATGGATTTTACAAGGGGAAGGCACGTCGGTTCGAATCCGACTTCATCTCTTTTTTAACTTTTTTTTAATTTAAATATATTGATTTGTTAATAATTATTAACCTCTGATTGTAATTTTTTTTATAATGAATATAATAATAAAAAAAAAAAAATGGAAAAAATATCAGATGTTATTAATAAAAAAAACTTTTATCCGATTTTTTTTTAAATAAAAAAATAAACTGTGTACGTACATAATATGAAAATATGTATCATTTTTTTATCTGCGTAATTTCTGATTGTGAAATTTTTATTAAATCTTTGATATATATATATATATATATATATATGTATATGTAGAACAACCCGACTTCCGTGGCGCGAGTAGTTGCGTCTCGACCTTTCACCCGGAGGTCCTGGGTTCGAATCCCTTTTTTTTCACCTTTTTTTGCGGATATTTCATATTGCAATCTGAGAGAGTTCAGTTCACGATTTATATATTTTTTTTAATAGTTTTTCTTCAATTCTTTTTTTTCTCTTATTTCCATTTCTCGAAAACGTTTTTTTTATGCACTGTGTTTTTTTAAATCCTGTTAATATTTTAAATAACAGATAACACTAAAAAAAACGTAAAGTTTAAAAAAACTATCAGATTACCTAGTGGTAAAACTCGCCATCGTAAATCAGATGATTTTGAAGTCGCGAGTTCTAAGGTTCAAATCCTAATAAAGGTAGTTGCTTTTATTCGGATTCGAATACTAGATCGTGGATACTGATGTTCTTTGATCATTGGGTATCAATTAACCACACGTCTCTGTAATGATCGGTCTGAGTCTGTTATGACTATAAGTTACCAGTACATTCACACATATATTGATGATTCGCTAATGACCTTAATTGTTGATACAACTATAAATAAAAATATTAAAAAAAAAAATCATCAGAATTTCGAAATTTTCATGTCTTCGCCAAATTAAAAACAATATCCTAAACTTTAATTTAAAATCAACTTTAAATAATCAGAATTCTTAGAACTATTGAAAACGTGCTATTTTTTTTTTTTTTTTAATACGGTGTTTCTGAAATCGAGTGTATTAATTTATTGTGTAACATGTGAAAATGCCATGCCTGACCGGGATTCGAACCCGGGACTACCGGAGGAAAAACCAAAACCATGATGCTACTACACAGAGGCCGCGTTATTCTATATATATATATATATATATATAAAACAGAGATTTAATGACAATTTTGTTTTATATGCTTTATATACTGTACGGGCAGGTGAGTAAAAAGTAATGTTTCCCTTCATACAAAATTAAAATAAATTAACAAATATTTGTTTAATAATTTACTACTTATCATAAATTATATCGATTAATTTAAATTAAACGACCAATCGATTTTGACAAAGTTTTTGCGTTATGTACTTAATCCGGATTAAAAAATATACTTACGGCGTGTTGAAAAAATGTACCCTTACTTTTTGATGAGAAACAGTTATTTTTTGGAATTTATTAACTTAATGTGTGCTTCACTAAAGAAATAAATATGATAAAAATTAAAGCTCAACATTTTTTAATTTTTAAATAAGCAACTTTTTTTAAAGGGGATTCCTTTTGTATTCTATTGTGAATTTTGTTAACATTTTTTTTTGTGATTTGATAACATCTATTAAAAAATACATCTATTAAAAAAATATTTAAAGGGATATATGAAAGAGGATTTCTATCTCTATCATTAAAAATGTAATTTTTTTTTTTAATCTTTTGTTGTATAAGTATACAATTTCAACGGTAAAAATAAAATTATAAGGAATTTTCAGAGATTTTGTTTTTTAAATTTTGAACTTAATACTGTTTTCCATTCCTTCATAACGAATTTTTTATGATTTATTTTCTAAGCAGAACGTATTTATGGATAAAAAAACCACTACTTGAAAGGTTTTTTGAGATTTAAATTCGAGCTGTTCTTCTACCCACTTAACAGTGCCGTGTAATAATGTACTCACTAAAATGAATTTTTCTAATCGATTTCATAGGTTAAGAATTTTTAAGCAAATAAATTTGAAAACTTTTCTTATAAAACATTTAAAAAATATATCTAGTTGTACCGTTTAGAATAATCTTGGTTCAATTCTTAAATAAAAATTTCATTTTTTATACTGAAAAACAAATGCGTTAGCTACATTTAGTTATTATTATTTATTTTATATCAACACGACATGATTCTGATGTATTGAGGTTGAATAATTTTAAGTAAAACAATTCTACGCGTTATTTTGATATATTGTTAATGTTTAAGATGACTTGACAAACTCTTATTTTTATATTTAATCTTACGTAAGAAGTCCACCAGTCCCGTATCCATAAACATCAGACAAGTTTCTGCGGATATGTCGATCATTGTGCGACAGAAGTTAAAATTCATCAAATTATGATGCAAGGTTTTAAACCTGTTATTATGTACAAAGGAGCTAATAATTGGCGGATTGTATTATATTAATCCGTCAACCCTTTCTTGTTTATATGAAAACAGATTTTAATTAACTGCCAGGAATTTATAGGCGAGTGAGGAAGATTATAAATTAACCTTGTAAAAGACTTCCATATACTGAATTTCTCGTAAAAGAATAAAACAAATTGTCATAAGATTAGAGTATTTTTTTTTTTTTTTTTGTATTATATGACAACGTTAAAAGAAGTATATTAAGATTTGAACAGATTATCTGTTTTATACTTTTCGATTTTGATTTATTTTACCCATCGTTTAGTGTTTTAAGTCGGTTGTAAAATGATAATAAAAAAAGAAAACGGATCTATCCAACAGATTTACAAGGTCTTATAATATTTTTATGATCGTCTTTTGGAATATATTTATTTATTATTTTGACCTTCATGGCAGAGTGGTAGCTTCTCGCCGTATTTTATCTCCTAAGTACCAGGTTTCAATCCTAGAACCTTAAAAATAATGCCAAAATATAGTCAGTCATAACGATGTTTCTTGCGCTACAGATTTCTACATCATATTTCCTGTAGTAATTTGAGGTTTAGGAATTGCAATTGGCTGTAAAAATTACAATAAATCACTCCAGCTCAACCGTAGAATAATATTACAAATATTTTTCAAAATTTTTAAAAAACTTGCTTTATAATTTTTAGTCATACTTGAATCAAATTATTATCATTCGTTGCACGAGTTTAATTTGTAGGTTAATTTGGATTTCAAAAGATAACATTATATATTGAAATTTATTTTTAAAATATTTATAAAATATCAAACAGATATTCAATCAAACATTTACTATACAAAGTAACGAAATTACACCCGCACCCTTAATTTACCCCTACGGGGGATGTTTGCAAAAGTAATTGTGGAATATTGTCTTATCACCCGACCTCAGTAACAGTGCAAAATTTCATCAATCGGCAATGTCAGGAAGTATGTTAAATTAAGAATGCAAGATTTGAGGACAAGCTTGAAAAAAAAACATTTTGAATAAGAGAAAAGTAAATAAAAACTGAAAAATATAAGCGTAAAAAGATAAAAAAGGATCTATGTTCTGTATATAAAAGTATTTAGGATTTGTTTTTTTAAACAAATTACATTGGAAGGTGTAATTCTATAAATTGTCGTTCCATTTGTAGTATCCCGAACTGTTATATTAAAGGTAATTTTATCGATTCGTGGTTGAGATTTAGTTTTTATGACAAAATAAATGGATCAAATTTTCGAGATCTTTATTTTCAGTACAAAACGGTGCAATACCATATAACTAAACAAAATCTTGAATTAATTATATGTAACTAAACATAATAATATTACAGATATAAAATTATAACTTATTTATCCAGTTAATATTAGACTACTAAAATATTATCGCGTGTTCGTGGCTCGATAAGAATATTGCAAAATTGAAAATTTAGAATGTTTATATAATTACAGTTATTGGTTTCAAACATAAGTAAAGCAAGACAAATCATTAATAATGACAATGATGATGATAATAACAATGATGTTAATAATAATAAGTGACAATAATAAAACATTTAATGAAAAATAGTAAACAACCAAATATTAATCTTTGAAATTATAACCACAATCTAATCATGATTACTATTATCATTATGGTAGTAGACGATAATAATACTACATGTCAGTAACAAACAAATCAAACAGTTAACACATGACATAAAAACATAATATATTCAAAACAGTAAATATAACGTAAAATCATAGCATAATGCATGACATATAGAAATATAACGTAATCAAAACAGTAAACATAACGTAAAACCAGAGCATAATGCATAACGTAATCAACAAAGAATTACAATTATAATATTACACTTCAAATAGTCATTAATGTCAGTAATAAATAATAAATGGAGATTACACACAAGACAGAGTTTAAAATAAATAATCGTTCGGAATTTTTTTCCAAGTAGATAAATAGAAGACCAGAATTCAGACCCATTATCAAAAGAAACTGCTAGTCCCAACCCTTTTTAACCACTAGTTTTGCATTAAACATTCGTATAAAGTTCACTTGCGAATACCTTTGCTGTTCACAAATAAAACTACTCTAACAGTTGACGAATGAAATTTAGTACATTATTTTTCACATATTTTACAGTAACTCACTGATAGTATTTCGTGTTTACTTGAATTACTCGTGACGTCACCTTAATGGTATTGAATGTAATTCACACTTCATTCCTTTTTCCTGTTTAGCTTACGGCAATTACCGTTAGGAATTACTTCAGAGGATGAATGAGATTGACATGTATGAGTTCAAGTGAAGTGTAGTATTGTATATTCTCAGGTCGACCATTTCTAAGATGTGTGGTTAATTGAAACCAAACACCAAAGAACATCGGATTCCACGATCTAGTATTCAAATTCGTATAAAAGTATCTGCCTTTACTAGGACTTGAACTGAACGCTGGAAATCCGATTTGTCCAACTCTGCAAAATAAGCGGTTGTCTCAGCTTTGACGTCGTCATTTAAAGTAAATCTTCGTTCAGCGAGCCATTTCTTCAGGTTTGGGAAGAGGAAGTAATAACTGGGAGCTAAATATGGCGCATCTGGAAACACTTCGAAGGTTTAGACCATGGAGTTTTGCAGAAACTACCCGAGATGTCTGTGAAGGCGCATTATCTTGGTGAAAGAGCACTTTCTTTTTGGTACGATGTAGAAATTTAGCTTGATTAGCGCTCTTCAGTGGGTGTAATAGTGAAGCATCCTGCCTTTTTCCTGGAAATCTATAAGCACAATATTACGAGAATTCCAAAAAATTGAAGCCGTGACTTTTCCTGCAGATAGAATCGTTTTCACTTTCAACTGCTCCCATTCTCCACCTACTGTTTGGTCTCTGACTTGTAATGGTGAATCCGTGTTTCATCTACTGTTATAAACTTCAAAGAATCGCGTTTAAACACTTTCGAGAAGTGTTCAATCGAATGCGTCTTTGGTCGACTGTTAAGAACGCGGCACCCATCGAGCTGAGATTTTTCATACCGAAACCATCGTGTAAAATGTACTCGACACGATCTATCTAGACGTTTGCTATGTCAACAAACTTCAGTCGGTGATCATTTAATACGGTATTGTAGATTTTGTGATTATTTCGTCGATCGTAGTGGTTCTTGGCCGCTTCAAGTATTCAACAACCTTGAATGGAAGTACGAGTAGATCGCGTTTATATGCTGCCTACTTTTTTTACCGTCAAAACAAAAAAGGAAAGAATCCTTTAAAGGTGAATCTAATTTTTTTTTGTATGTCCATCGGAGTTAAACCTTTTAAAACAAAAATATTTTAACAGCTCTAATTTGAATTTTATCAAATTTTTCATAAAATATCTAAACTTGTTTCTCTTCCTCGATCGCCACAAACAAGCAACACGTATAAAACTTCGCAACACGGCATCTAAAGAATCATACTCGATAAATACCACAGTCGTTTGATTTTACCGTTTTGTGCCAATTCTGGTTTGCCAATTTGTTTTTTTTTTGTACCGATTCTGTCAAGCCAAAAACTTTCCGAATGGTCCTAGTAATAATATTGTTGTAATAACATTATTATTGTTACCACATATATGCTTAATTTAAGATCGCGGAAAATACAATAGCTGCTCAAATGTCGGCTGGAGCACAGTATACGTACGCGCTGGTACGCATCACTCCCGCCGTGCAGATGACGGCACAGTTCTCCCACCATAGCGAGACTGCGGCCCCACCAATCTCAAGCTCCAATAAAAAAGCGTGCACGAGAGTGAATTTTTAATTCATGATCG
Source organism: Lycorma delicatula (assembly GCF_047948215.1). Classification (NCBI taxonomy): domain Eukaryota; kingdom Metazoa; phylum Arthropoda; class Insecta; order Hemiptera; family Fulgoridae; genus Lycorma; species Lycorma delicatula. The sequence continues at coordinate 77,658,558 of NC_134461.1, read as the reverse complement.
ACCATCACCTGGAGAAGACCAGGAAGAAGAAGATGGAAGAAGTTCCCTGGCCGCCTCAACGTGAGACTTCCCGACGGATGCCAACATCCCCGCCGGAGCAGCAGGCCTGGCCGGCCCGCCGAGGGAGCCGCTGGACGCGAGCACTATCTTCCCGCTCCAGCTTGCTGGGCTTCAATCGCTCTGGCCGGCGGACTCAGCAGCAGGAGCCGGCCCAGCGTGGGAGAACCGCGCCGGCGAAAGACGACAAGACGACCGACGCCGACCCGACACTGCGGGGCTTTGGGGACCACCACTGCCACGCTGTAGTGGGAACCCAACTGCCGCTGAGGGGAAGCCCAGTCTGATTTCAATGGACGAGCCGCAACTCACCGACTTCGCCAGAAGACCAGCTTCCGGACCCCACAATTCTTCTCAAAGCTAACGCAAAAAACGGCCCTTTTCATGGTCACCACAAGGTTATAAATTACGAGCCGTCGAAGCCATTCGACGACAGCAACCCTTCTCAGGGCTACCGTAAGGTTATTAATTACAACGAGCCGTTGAAGCCAATCGACGACAATATAAAAACAACTAAATAAGGTGCACTGAAATAATCAAGATCTTTCAGGTCAATTTAAATGAATACTAGACAGTTTTATTAAGAGAATCTCCAGGGTCAATGTAAAAATTTAATGAGTTTGAAAAATTCAGAAGTTTCAATGCAAAAATTATTGCTCCATTCGGGAGATATAATGTATAAAATATTATTCTAACAGATGTTAACTAAAATATTTATGTTTTTTTTATCTCATTTTCGAATTACTTAAAACACTTAGTTGATTCTTTTTTCTTTGGAATCATGGGTGTAATAACAATATAATTGTTAATGCAGCTGAATATTTTATTAATTAGCGTTTCTTGTTTTTTTTAATCTGAATTAATTATTACCTTTTTTTTCTTTTGTAAAGTATTTTACAATTTAAAAATAACATGATTAAAATGAAAATAAAAATATTTGTATAAATTCAGGATTAAGTAAATAATTTCTTCGTTTAGTTGAATTTTTTCTTGTTTACATCTTCGTGTTGCCATCAGTCACAGAACTGGGCTTTTGCCATAAAGTTCACATACATACATACATACATATAGATAAAATACCACTTTCTATATTCTATTTCTTGATCACAGCTATTATTATGGAAATTAACCAAACATTATTCATCACCGCATTTTAAACAGGAAAATACTTATGTTTACAAAAAAAAATAATAATATGAATTATTTATTAAATACTTATTAAAAGCGCATTTAAAATTATGACATAATTAGATCAAATATGAATGATATGATAATTAAGAATTTATAGAAGTTGCAAGTTTCTTTAGCTTTCTGAAACAAAGCGCTTGAAAAGAATGAAATGAGAACAATCGGTTACAATTTTTCATCAGTTTTCATAAAAACGTTTATATTATACTGTAGAAGCTTGATACGACATTATTTTTTTGTTTGATGTGATTTCATCACAAAGCTTGCAGCTTGTGCATGGGAATATGAAAATGGAATTTTGTAGCGAATGAAAAATGCCATGCCTGACCGGAATTCGAACCCGAGACCTCCGGATGAAAGGCTGAGACGCTATATCTCCACTACGGAGATCAGTAGCTCTCAAAACTACATTAAGAATTCTTTACTTTTAATTATTTAAACTTTTAATCGAGTTTATATCCCAGTTCGCTTTTGTCTTCAGGATTAAATTGACCAAAACAGGAAATTATTGCGGAAAACAGGATTGCAGTACTAATACAGGATTTGCTATTGAATAGTTATTGATATACCCTTTCGTTATACGATATGATTATGAAGAAACTATGTATGAAAGTACATTTTTAGGTATCGTTGATCGATCCAAATAAGCTGATTTGGAAGTCGAGAGTTCCAGTGTTCAAGTCCTAGTAAATGCAGTTGTTACTTTTATATGAATTTGAATACTAGATCGCGGATACCGGTGTTGTTTACAAATAACACCGTGGTTGGGTTTCAATTTACTACACATTTTAGGAATGATCGAACTGAGACTACAAGACTACACTTCATTTACACTCATACACATTATCCTCATTCATCCACTGAAGTAATACCTGAACGGTAATTCCCGGAGGCTAAACAGGAAAAAGAAAGAAAGGTATCGTTGATCGAATTGTCGCAGAGGAATACTTTTTTCATTTACTCATTTTGTAGATTACCGTAATTTTGCGCATAATTTCCCGTCTCAATTTTTTACTCTGTCTCACCATGCAATGCACATGCGCGCGCTTTCTCGTTTCAGTCGTGTACGTGTACCAACAACGTGTCTTATATTTCTATTATAAGAACTGATACGTGATAAATAACACTGGCATATGTGTACTCATATTAAGTATATTTGATGGAAATATCAGCAGGGTTATCTTATTTCCATCTAGTCATTATATAGTTAGTTTTCCTGCATTTTATTTAATTATATATTTTTATAATAATTTCTTCCAACTTGATAACTTTTCTTTTTCTGGGTTGAAATATTTAAGCTATTTATTCGAGGTTAAATTTAAAAATAATCATTTTTTTTCAAGTGATTTGCTTTTATATATAAATAAACAGAAATTACAATTATTCAGATCAGAATACAATTATATTTATTATAAATTAACGGAAAATTATTCTATAATTTATTATTCTATAATTATTTATTATAGTTTATGAAAGGACAAGGTAAACCGTTTTTCAGAGCAGCATTATAAATTAAAAATAAAAGTGTTAAGACAAAAAATAATTATTGTATGAAATAACTGTAATGTAGTTACGTAAAGATAACGAATAAATAAAATCAGTACACAATAAAATTGCATTTTTAAAAGAGTTAATTATTAAATATTTATGTAAGAATCCTTATTTAAGTACTCGTTAAATTAAGTATAAAAAATTAAAGTTATTCTTTCTGGTAGCTTTTATCTAACAGTACATTGAATTATATTGATTCTGTAAAAGGAAATCATTTAATCTCATTGATCAAATCTTTCTGAGTTTTAGGTAATTTATTAGAATAGAAGCTGAAGCAAGATAAATCAAAGAATTATACTCAAAAAAATTATTTTATCTGGTTTGATCAATAGTGATTTTTTTTTTTAATAAATAAATTACATATTATATGTAAATATTTATATATATATTTTATGCATAATTACAAAAAGCATAATTCCCCATGTTAGGAATTTTTACCTATAATATATTATAGATCCTCATTAATAGCCCGTGTATTATTTATAACCTAAAAATAATAGCCCAATAGAGGCGACAGCAACAGCTGTATCGGGCCAACTACTCCTACTGCATCTAGCCTATGGCTATAATTGTAAACGTATTTCATCCTTAAAAACATCTTTTTCCTTGCAATTTTAAGCCACATATGCTGGTTATAGATAAAACTTTCGACCTATAACCAGATACACGCCTAATATTTATTATTATAAGGCATGAAAAACAGGTAACATAATTAAGCGAGGGCGTTGACGCGATTTCCAATTTGTTCCTTAAATAATACGCTTAAAATAATAAATCAATTACTTTTTGACATTTATAATTACATCCATTATTATTTTTTAACTAAATGCTTAATGTATTCATAGAACTAAAGAATTCTCCAATAAACAAACATCTGTTTGGATTACGTCCGTGCAAATAATACCAGCACTTGATTTATGAAATTGCGTAAGATTTTAAATTTGTGTTTTATAAATTTAGAGAAGGTATAATTTAGATAAGAATCAAATAGTAGAAAATGATGAAAATTCTTAAAGAGAAAAGAATAGTATGGAAAGACAGAAAGTTAATCAAAGAGTTATACATGAAAAAACATTTATAATATTAATGAGTAATACTGATTGATTGGTTGCGTCTAGGTCTAGGCATACTGCGTCTTCTCGACGTTATTCAAAATTTTCATAGAAGATATGATAAGGAATATATTAGAAGAAAAAGAAGAAGGAATGAAATGAGGGGATGAAAAATAGGTTGCTTAAGGGTTAGCTGATGATATTGTTATTCTAAATGACGCCATACACTCGCTTCAATGATTTTTGACACTCCTAGAGGAAGGAATGAAAGAATGTGGAATGAAAATAAATGTAGGAAAACTTAAGTAATGGAAGTATACAAACAAAACGAATTTTATGGTAAAGAAGAACAAAAAAAGCAAAAAATTTTAGATATCTCTGGATAACGGTACGGAGGACTGGAAGAGCACAATGAAAATAAAAGGAAAGATATCATTGACAAAAGAAACTTTCAATAAGAAGAGGAAATTATTATATGGTAAAAGTCTGGTCTTAGTTTTAAGGAAGAGGTTAACCAAACGTTATGTATTGAGTGTCGTGTTGTATGGAAGTGAAGCATAGACGATGATTAAAAGGAAAAGGAACTGGATTGAAAATTTTGAGATGTGGATATGGAAAAGGATGAAGAAAGTAAAATGGTCGGATAAAGTGAGGAAAGAACACGATTAAGGAAAAAAACATTTATGGGGAAAGTCGACGAACAAAAAGAAAACCAGTTAGAACCAGTTTTCTGATCCTTTAGTTAAAGGAAATGGAATTTTGATAACTGTATTGGGAGGGTCAACAGAAGGAAAAAGGAAACGAGGAAGAATAAAGATGAAGTTAATAGATGAGGTGAAGCTTGGAAACTACAAGGCGATGAAGGAGAACACTTAGAACAGAAATGGATGGAGATATCGGTAGTGAAACGGACCTGCCAATAAGCAGATCAGATGATTATTATGATAATATATATTCAAACATATTCTTCTCCAAAAATCATCCACCTGTAGACAAACCAAAACAATTCGGCAACCATTATCATTACGATTTCCACCTATTCTATATTAAGTTTCACTAACACTTAATTAACTTTTGGTTACTTTTGGCAACTTAAGGAATTAAGTTACCAAAAACTCATCAAATTACCACTAATTTATTTAACAGATTTTTGTTATACCTATTATCATTCAATTTTTTTTTTTGCCTAATTTTATTAAAAAATTATTAAATGTGCGGTAAATAACAATGGCTGTAGTATGCACAGACATTTTTCATTTTACTAATGTGATGAAATCATAGAATTTTAGTTTTTTTTTAGAAATAGCTAGTGAGCTTAATTTTGTTGTTACTACTGTAAGATATTTTTGTTTCGCAGTGCTAACTAAAAACATCCTACAAATGTGTAAATACTGGGTATAAATGCTGTTTTCTTTATAACTGCATGAATTTGACTTCATTTTTCCTTTAAATATTCATTCTCTCATTTTATTGAGAGAATATATTAAAAATTCCCCATTCGGCAATATTTTTTATATTCATAAAATTTATTACTGTTTCAGGTATCCAGCCGTAATCAAATGAATACTTCTGGAGATTTAGCTATAAAAAAATTGTTAAAGCAAATGATTTAACCTGCGTTTATATTCAATAACAAATCACTTCAAAACTGATGCTCTTTAAATCAAGTGGTTCGAACATAATTTAATTAATTTTAATATTATTATTTCAAAAATAAATATTAATTTATAAAAGCTCTGTATAAATTCACTAAAACATTTCGCCTGCAATATATTGGATATGTAAGTAACCTTGCTGTAGCGTATAATAATTTGCTTGTGTATATTATGAAGGCGTTACAGGTAGTGTTAAATTACTTGATATTTTAGGTTTAATTTATAGTAAGTAATTTATTTTCTTTCTTGAGAGCTATAGGCTAACGGCCCAATTACAGCCGCTGATAAGAGTTGAGTTTTTGTAGCGTACTAAAAATCGTTAGCCTGTCTGAAGTTGCAAACTAATGCAGAGTCGCTACCACTCCGCTGATGGAGGAGTAATAATTAATATTTATGAAATATTAACGATTTTATTCACAATAAATTTTAATTTTAAAGATTGTATAAAATTATGCATAAACAGTAATCATGAAAGGCCTTTATAAAGCAAGCAGATAAATAGCTTACACTAGAAACTTTTCATGACAAAAAATTATCCCCGTTTGATTTTCATTTGACTTTTCCTTTGGAAAACGCATGGGAATGGCTGAACCGATTTACAAAAACCTAAAAACACATACCAGAAAACATAAACCCTAAAAATCACAAAATTTGTTATAACAAAAACTTCACTGCCATACTGAAAAAAATTGACAAATTTTTTTTTCTCCTAAATTTAAGTTTTTATTTCTTTTTTTTGTTATTTGTTAATGTAATTGTTTTGTACTGCTTTTCTACAAATAAAAATAAATAACAAAAACAAACAAAATAAAATAATTTATAAAAAATACAAATAAAATCCGACTTCAACAAATAATAGTATTTAAAAGTTACAAATAATTATATATTTATTTATTAACTAAAGTAAAAGTATTTACAACAAATAAATATTTTTGAAGTCGGTGCCAGCCGACTCAAATTAAACATAAAGATTGTTTTTTAACCCTGATTGAAATATTAAATATTGTCTTAATTAAATATTTTCAGGGAACCCAATTCCTCTTAACTATTTTTATTTTCTCGTTCCTGATGAATTACACAAAATTATATTAATAAAGTAAACATTACAGCTCGTAATTTAACATTTTTAACGACTTTTGTAAATGCGAGTAAACATTTACAATAAACGATTTTTGAAATAAACGTTGTTAGAAAACGTGATTACACTCAAAAACCATTTACAAAAATTTTTTATAAAATTTATTAAAATTAAAAGGCCACTTCAATTGATAATCATCATAAGTAGACACTCAGAAAAAAGTCTATTGAAAGACCAACATCTGCCAGATGTCAATATTCTCCTGTGAATGTCGACACATACCAAATACGTTGGTGAAGGATCTTGCTTATTCAGCCATCTCCGGTATATATCAACAAACAGATAAGCTTTAGTAACCCACCGGGTCGGTCTAGTGGTGAACTCGTCAATCGCAAATCAGCTGATTTCGAAATCGAGAGTTCTAAGGTTCAAATCCTAGTAAAGGCAGTTTACTTTTATACGGATTTGAATATTAGATCGTGGATACGGGTGTTCTTTTGTGGTTGGGTTTCAATTAACCACACATATCAGGAATGGTCGATCTGATACTGTACAAACTACTTCATTTACATTCATACATATCATCCTCATTCATCCTCTGAAGTAATACTTTACATGGTTCCGGAGACTAAACAGAAAAAAAGAGATAAGCTCTGGTGGGGGTCGCATTTATAAAAAAACTTTATCAAATTTTCAGCATTTTATAAATTGAAAGAGCCAATCAGGATATACAGATTATGTTAACTGCATGGATGATCGATAACGATACAAATAAATGGTCAGATGTGGTTTGCCCTTTTTCAATTTTTTTATAAAAATACTTTTATTCGACTTTCACTATCATGCAGTGAATTTGATTAATCGCCTCCAGTGTTGAAGAATAATTTATATAATTTGTATATTTAACGTTAATTAGGCGGAGTTAGCGAGCGTTGGTCATGTTTGACTTAAATTTAAACTTCCTTTTTTACGAGGGTTTTTCATAATCTATTTACCTTATAGATTGTTATTGGGTGATTTTTTATTTCTAGTATCGTTTCGACCATCCCCACCAAAGCTTATCTGTGTTTACTGACATATACCGGCGAAGGACCGAATAAGCAAACATTTCGGTCTTTCACCGACGTATTTGGTATGTGTCTACACATTAACCGGAAAATGACATTCTCTAATTTCGGTGTTCACGGTAACATGTATATAAAAGAAAAAAGTAAATAAGTTAAATAAATGAAAAAATAGATAGAAAAGATAAATAACAATAGACAAATAAATTAAACCTACGAAACAAGAACAAAGAGGTATTTTTAACAGTACTTAAAGAATAAAAGTTTCAAACAGCTGTTATCGTTTAATTCCAATAAATAAATATATATATATATATATATATAAATGTTAAGTTCGTTTGTGTACGGCTTCAGAAACTCAAAATGTTCTGCCCCGATTGAGCTCAAATTTTAGCACGATATATAACCCGCATCAAAGCTTGTTTTCATCTATTTTTAATAAATCTATCTATCTATTTTTAATTTGTGCATTTTTAATTTGGAAATGTAAACAAAGGAAAACGAATCAGATCAATGCAAGATGGCCGCTGTCAAACACAACGACCAAATTTATTTGAATTATATTTAACAGCTAAAACATCTGTATTCTATTAAAAAAAATAATAATAAAAAAAACTTTTAGCACGATATATAACCCGCATCAAAGATTGTTTTCATCTATTTTTAATAAATCTATCTATCTATTTTTAATTTGTACAGTTTTTTTAATAAATAAGAGGTTAATAAATCAGATGGAAATGTAAACAAAGGAAAACCAATCAGATCAATGCAAGATGGCCGCTGTCAAACACAACGACCAATCATAAAGAGCCCGTATGGCCGTTGCCAATGTAAACAAAATCACAACTGATTAAGTAACAAATTTCTTTGAATTATATTTAACAGCTAAAACATGTGTATTTTATAAAAAACAAAAAAACACCAAAACAAAAACAAAAGCCACCAAGAAGGATGACTTACAGTAAATAAATTAAAACACCCAACTGTCTTATAGCCCAGATAGACTTAAGACTATGCAAACAAAAAAAGTCGAAATAACCAAATACACAGAAAATAATATCCCTACATAATGACCAAAAAATCCTTTGTTAGGTTATTTTTTTACATATATATGACCAAACAATCGTTTTTTGGTCATTTAGCGTTCTTTGCTATGTAAAAGCACAAATAGTAACACTGAAAACACACAACTAAGTATTCGTTTTTTTTTTTCTAATCTCCGAAACCAGCGTTATGCATTGCTTCAGATGATGATATGAATGATTTACAGCGTATGAAAATGCCATGCCTGACCGGGATTCCAACTCGGAACCACCAGATTAAAGTCCGAGACGTTACCACTCGCGCCACGAAGGCCGGCAAACATATTCGTTAGGAGCCGAATAAAAACATGACTTACCAATATGGCGTTGTGTGTCAAACCAATTTTATACGGACTATAATTACTTTTAATACGCGAAACCCTTTGCAATGATTAAACATTAACTTAAACCTCTTCAAAAATTATTCCTTTTGAACTAAGCCACATTTTGATATCATTGTTTTTCTATAACACGGCTGGAACTCTTTTCGTTTAATGGTAAGAAGCGCTGTCGAAGACAATTACCGAATTCTCTTCCTGAGGACATAATACACCGCTGAACTATTTCTAAATAATTCAAATTCGTGTAATTTTTTTACGAATCGCGTTTTTATCAAAATCTCACCTTTTTCTCAATTGACCTGCGGGGTTTTGTTTTCTTTGGGGACCGTAATTCATTAGTAGATTCATACTCGAGAATCACGTTGTACACTGAAGCAGCACAAATTCTACTTACGTTAGCAGTTTATTAACATCTGAAATCAACACCGTTTGATTATTCTGTAATTTGTAAGCATTACTCTGCTTTTGTAAGCATTTAAAATGATGTGTTTGTTCGAAAGATTTAAGGGCTTTTTTTCGCAGCCCACAAATCTTTATATATAAAAATGGTAAGTTCGTTTGTGTACGCTTCAAAAACCAAAATGCTCTGCACCGATTGAGCTCAAATTTTAGCACGATATATAACCCGCATCAAAGATTGTTTTTTATCTATTTTTCGCATCAGTCACATACCCGCGACCGCGAGAAAACAGTTTTTTTAACGGTCAGCTGTGTATCAGTGACCGCGCCATCTGCCGGAAGCGAGGGGAACACTCGCCATACTAGCCAACGACAACCGCAGTCACATGTGAAACAATACCTGTTCCCAATTACATTGCTTATTAACAAAAAAGAAAAAAACGTATCCACTTGCATCTAATTCAGATTATTATACAATCTGAATTAAATATTCACTTTAATCGAGGTACTTTTGTGTGATTGTGTCGTGATTGAGCTGCGCCTTTCACCAAGCTCTGAATTTATTAGAAAACGACCAACAGTGGGAGGTATGTATTAATGACGCGTGCAACACTGCACATCCAAACCAAATTCGCGTATTATTCGCAATTATATTGACCGCTTGCTTCCCTTCATCTCCCACAGAGTTATGGGAAAGATATCGATCGCATATGGCTGAGGATATTTTGCATAGAGTACGCCTAGAAAATACCAATATGACCATGGAATTTACAACGAAGCATTGATAAATATTGGAGACAAGTGATTAGCTATTGCAAATAAAGTTCTTAGTGAATTGGGTATGCCAGCACCCACCCGAGCTGCGATTCCTTCATTTGATGTGGATTTACGCCGTGAACAGAGTTACAACATTGGTAATCTTCAGTCATATGTCCAATCAAACATTCCCAAATTAACGCGTGAACAGAAAGGCATTTATGATCGCATAATGCAAATGATAAATGACGGAGTTGGGGGACCTTCTTCTTGGATGCGCCAGGAGGAACTGGGAAAACATTCCTCATTAGATTGATTCTAGCAACGGTTCGATCAAAAAATGACAATTATCCTGTTGCGGAATATTAATCAGCCAAAACTCTGCAACGACACGTGACTTGCAGTTAAGAAATTGATGAATAACGTAGTGGAAGCAACGATTTTAACGGGGCCTTTCAAAGGTGAAGATGTCCTCATTCCTCGAATACCCATAATCCCGACCAATACACCATTTTAATTAATTTTTTTTTTTTTTTGTCTTCAGTCATTTGACTGGTTTGATGCAGCTCTCCAAGATTCCCTATCTAGTGCTAGTCGTTTCATTTCAGTATACCTTCTACATCCTACATCCCTAACAATTTGTTTTACATATTCCAAACGTGGCCTGCCTACACAATTTTTTCCTTCTACCTGTCCTTCCAATATTAAAGCGACTATTCCAGGATGCCTTAGTATGTGGCCTATAAGTCTGTCTCTTCTTTTAACTATATTTTTCCAAATGCTTCTTTCTTCATCTATTTGCCGCAATACCTCTTCATTTGTCACTTTATCCACCCATCTGATTTTTAACATTCTCCTATAGCACCACATTTCAAAAGCTTCTAATCTTTTCTTCTCAGATACTCCGATTGTCCAAGTTTCACTTCCATATAGAGCGACACTCCAAACATACACTTTCAAAAATCTTTTCCTGACATTTAAATTAATTTTTGATGTAAACAAATTATATTTCTTACTGAAGGCTCGTTTCGCTTGTGCTATTCTGCATTTTATATCGCTCCTGCTTCGTCCATCTTTAGTAATTCTACTTCCCAAATAACAAAATTCTTCTACCTCCATAATCTTTTCTCCTCCTATTTTCACATTCAGTGGTCTATCTTTGTTATTTCTACTACATTTCATTACTTTTGTTTTGTTCTTGTTTATTTTCATGCGATAGTTCTTGCGTAGGACTTCATCTATGCCGTTCATTGTTTCTTCGAAATCCTTTTTACTCTCGGCTAGAATTACTATATCATCAGCAAATCGTAGCATCTTTATCTTTTCACCTTGTACTGTTACTCCGAATCTAAATTGTTCTTTAACATCATTAACTGCTAGTTCCATGTAAAGATTAAAAAGTAACGGAGATAGGTAACACCCTTGTCGGACTCCCTTTCTTATTGCGGCTTCTTTCTTATGTTCTTCAATTGTTACTGTTGCTGTTTGGTTCCTGTACATGTTAGCAATTTTTCTTCTATCTCTGTATTTGAACCCTAATTTTTTTAAAATGCTGAACATTTTATTCCAGTCCATTCCATGTTATCGAATGCCTTTTCTAGGTCTATAAACGCCAAGTATGTTGGTTTGTTTTTCTTTAATCTTCCTTCTACTATTAATCTGAGGCCTAAAATTGCTTCCCTTGTCCCTATAGTTTTTCTGAAACCAAATTGGTCTTCTCCTAACACTTCCTCCACTCTCCTCTCAATTCTTCTGTATAGAATTCTAGTTAAGATTTTTGATGCATGACTAGTTAAACTAATTGTTCTGTATTCTTCACATTTATCTGCCCCTGCTTTCTTTGGTATCATGACTATAACACTTTTTTTTAAGTCTGACGGAAATTCCCCTTTTTCATAAATATTACACACCAGTTTGTATAATCTATCAATCGCTTCCTCACCTGCACTGCGCAGTAATTCTACAGGTATTCCGTCTATTCCAGGAGCCTTTCTAATTTAGAAAATTGCAATTCCCAATTCGATTGGCATTTGCAATCACAATCAATAAAGCTCAAGGTCAATCTTTAGAATTGTGTGGTTTAGATTTAGATGCGGATTGCTTCTCACATGGGCAACTGTATGTTGCATGTTGCGTGTTCCCGAGTCGGCAAACCAGATAGCCTTTATATCTACGCAGACAGTGGAAGAACAAAAAATATTGTATATCCACAAGTATTGCAAAATTAAACTTCTATGAAACGTATGCTTTGTTTTGTTTCTCATTTCTCATCCATGCAACCACAATGTGCCACAGCGAAACGTGGCGGGTAGAGCTAATTTAAAATAAATCTAGTTTAAAAACATTAAACCGCTGTAATCTCTTTAGATCTACGCCTGTTATTGTAGACTGAATAGATAAAATTCATCTATGAATTCCCTTTGACCAATCATAAAGATATCCTTATTCATTAACAAATTTTAAAAAAGGGGATAGCCTTTTACAGTTCGTATAATTGAAAACGTTTAGAAAAAATATCTTAATTTAAAATTCAAAAAGGCTATTAGACAATTGTTCCTTACTGTGTTTCAGCATTGATGTATCCCACCCAATTCCTGTTTATTACGTACATTGTTTTGTAAAAAAATCTTTTTTTAATATTAAAGGGGCTCTGACGACTCTTTTGTGATAAGATTTTTTTGTGATTTGTTCAATTCAGATATGTTTAAGCAAAAACTTTCTTTAGAAAGAGTTAAATAAAATGAAATTCGAAAAGATTTTTTTTTTTTTAATAAAAAAAGGGTTTCCTCCTCTAGGATTATGGGTCTTTCCTCCTTTTTTATTATTTTTTGTGATTTACAATGCCACAATTAATTTCATTTAAATATATTTTTTTTTATTAGGAGTATTTCAAATAAGTCAAACAATTTTTTTTATTATCACTTAATTCATATTAGAGGAAATGAATACTCGTCGTCTTTTATTGTTGGTAGTATTCATAGTGGCGCTAAATCAACGAGTTACTCATTTTTTCTAATAAAGTTTTGTTCTGGTTATTAAAACTCAAGTGAGGATTCAAGAAATAGCTTTAGATCGATTGAATTTGAATAAAATACCAAGTCTTTGACGATCTCCCTGTTTGAGGAACTATAAGATGTCAGATCAAAAGCAAGAGGTGGCCATTAAATTATTCTTCGGGGTTCTATTCGTTCAAGAAAAGTTTAATTGAGGTAGTCTTTAACGTGAAAAACATAGTGAGGAAGAGCTCCATTTCTTGACAAATATAGGAACATTCAATGCCAAATATAGTGTTATTTAATAGCTTGGAAATACTAACACCTCAAGTATAAATCGCCTATTATATTTTTGTCGAAGAAATAAGGTCCTAAGGGCTCCTTTCCGTGATCCCATACCAAACTAGAATTCTACGTCCTTTAAGTAACTTCATTATTAGCGATCATTTTCATTAGTTAGATAACGAAAATTATGACTGTAGGTCCAATTCAGACTTAGGTTTCTTTCATTTTTAAATATTATTTATATTTTATCATCGTTTAAATGTTGGAGCTACTTAACAGGATTTTTAAATTTAAATATTTTCGGCTTTCGTCGGATTCATTCGGATATTAACAGTTCACTCGGCTTCTTTCGTATGCATTCGGCTGCTGACGGTTCAGCGACTCTTTACACGTCACTCCGCTCCTTTCGGATGCAATCGACTCTTGACGACATCACTCGGTTAATGACAGGTCACACGGCTTCTTCGGATACACTCGGCTCCTGACGAGGCAGCTGCTCCAGCAACATTATTTAAGCAAGTCCATCGTCATTTTTGTGGTCATTCTTTATTCATTCTTCAGTCATCACTCTCGTTCAGTTCCAGCCAGTCGCCTACAAATGGCAGTCCCATTACTCTCGTACAATCGCATTCAGTAACAGTTCCAGTTCATAATTCAATTATAATAAACATTTAATAATATATAAATAATTCATTTAATATTTTAAGTATATTAAACATTCAATTTATACATACAAAGGTATTTTCAAATATAATAAAGAACTGATAATAACATCAACTTATGACTTTATTATTTAAGAATTAGCGACGAACTTCATCTGTTCGTACAGACGGTTTGTTAGGATATTCAATTTGAAGCGTGCTTCATCAGATCGAATCATTGAACTTGAGGAATGAAGGATATTTGGTTCTGAATAAAGAGGAATGAATCTGCTTTAAAACAAATATGAAGCTCATAAAATGTCTTTTGTCAAAATCACCTTCACGAAGCATATAAAACTATGCAATTCTTAGACGATAACGTCTCCTTTAAAATCTTTTTGTAAAGTATTTCTGGTTATGTCTGGCCTATCCGAAACCTTTTCTGGTTGAAATTCGAGACTGTTGTCTCAGCAATAAATTGTTTATTTTCAATAATAGCCCTTTTTTTATTTACCACTTGAGAACAACCGGTAACCGCCTAGAAGACGTTACTTCGGTCGGTCACAAGTGACGAGGCTGAAGACTAGCTCCCCCCTTAGTGCAGCTTGAAGCTGATCTCCCGACGGGGTCACTCTTGGATCATTGAGACATCACGACATCCCTCCCGATTGTCATGGTGACTCTCCCCAAGAGGGCTACCCTTCCCTTCCCTATCATCTAGTCTGTGTCCGGGTATGCACCCCATGCATACCCCCCTGAATCGCGCGCCCACCTCACAATCCTCGAGGGTGATCCCTCAATGCGTCATCAGAACGTCCTGATCCAGCTATCTGCTGGACCCGAACGCCCTCAGCAAAGAGGCCGCCTCCCTGGCCCTGCACGTGTCTTTCAATAATAGCCCAACTTGTTGTAAGCGCACCTGATCCTAGAGCATCTCCAGTATTTTCAATTTTTTATTCAGCTTATTCAAATACTGACGGATCAGTAGCGGAGAATAAGGAAATCTCGTGCGGAATTCTTTGTAGGTAGCAACAGAATACTTATTATTTTTTCACTAATAATGTGATTCCTAATTGTGTATAAAGTGATAATAAAGTGATTCTTATTTGTGTACGCTATTATTCTCAATATAGATACATAAATTAATTACGATTGAGTAGTAATTACATCAGCTGATTATACCAACTGTAGAACAAAAATATCCCTCTATTGTAGAAATAAATTTTGCACATAGGAGAAATTAATTTTCATGATTTTCTAATTTGTTTACAATTTTTGTACATATAAAGTATTTTATTATTAACTAAATGATGCGTGGAGTGCAAATATTATAAACAAATAAGTTTTTGTAAAAACCTTATTTGTTTATAAAAAATAAAGAATTGAAAATTAATTACCATATTATATGAGGTCTTAACTCTTATTGAATCAGAAAAGAATTATGATGAACAGAGGCTTAAATGTATTGTAATAAGACGGAATGTTTAGGATAGTACATGATGTGTAAATATATATATATATATATATATATATATATATATATATATATATATATATATATATATATATATATATATATATATATATATATATATATATACTCTTATATTCCAGTATTAAATTATTATTATTAAAATCGTTTTCCGTTACTTTAATTCCAAGAACAGGAGTAAATGGTATGTTTTGAAATTTTAATATCATATAATAAAAATTCAACATCAAATAACATTTAAAATCTATAATATTCAAAACCCGTATAAATATAGTCCCGATTGAGTATATTATTAACACAAAATAAAATAATAAGTGTTTACAACAATATATGCATAATGATAATTTCTTAAGCCTCGCCTTTTTGTCCTTGGCTAACTGATGCATATTATCTATTTTTTTATTTGCTTATTTTATTTAATCCTTTATTTGTAGATCGTGAATTAAAATGTTAATTTTTACTTATTTAGCGGAATAGAATTTAAAATAAAAAATACAGTGTTAAGACTAAACTGACAAATTTCTTTTGTTTTGTAAGTAATTATATAGTTATTTTTGACACAATTATTACAGTTTATTTTATAATTTAATTTGGCATTGATGTATATATGTTTAAAATATAATTATCTGTTTGTTGGAATTATGTCAAGATGATTTATTTTGTAGTCATATACATATCTGAATTATAGTTGTCTACAGGTAAACAGCAATAACCGTGAATCACTTCCTAAACGTATGTATATTTTACCTTAATGCTTGTATAGGTAGATCTTGTTAGTAATCCGTAACAAAAAAAAAAATCTGACAATTATTTTAGTGCATTTTCTCCCCGTTTGCGTAATGTGAAAAACTTTAACCCCTCCCTCTCTGATAAAAATAAAAAGTACTTTAAATCTTACTACCTTATTTATTTATGAAAAATAATAATAATAATAAACATTTTTTAATAATCTAGTAATCCTGTTGTAAATTTATACAAACTCAGTCCTGTTCTAAAATACTCTCTGACTTAAAAAATTTAAAACAATGATTTTGAATATTTAAATTAAAATTCTGATGTGAACGCTACATGACGCTATTCTTTGAACGCCTATAAAATTACATGTACACATTTTTTTAAAATGAAAAGAACATAAAATTTTCTTTCATAAATAACTTCTGATATTCTTTCTTTCTTTTTTTTATTATTATTATTATTGAATTATTATTTAACAAAATATTATTATTTACAAAACGTTTTATTTAACATTTTTTAAAATAATTTTTAATAAACATTTAAGTTTATTATTAATAAATCAATATATTTAAATTAAACAAAAGCTAGAAAAAAAGGAAATAAAGCCCGATTCGAAAATTCGAAGAATTGAAATCCGATTCGAACAAGCCTTCCCCGTAAGATCCAAATATTTCATTAATTAAAGTTTTATTTGGCTATAACTCTTAAACCAATAAAAATAAGTATCACTTATGATTTATCGTTGTAAAGCTCTCAATGAGGGCTTATTATTGCAATTAAGAAAAATTCCAAAAATCAGTTTTTTGGATTTTGGTTTTTTTTGAATACTTTTGGCCCTGTTGATTGCAGTAAAAATGGAAGGTGCACAACTAGATGTTGCAGCAGTACTAAATACAAAATTTCAACATTCTATGGCTAATCGTTTTTGAGCTATGCGAGATACTTACATACGTACAGACGTAACGCCGAAACTAGTCAAAATAGATTCAGGGATAGTAAAAATAATTATTTCTGTTAAAATCTGAAAACAGAAATTTTTCGCGACTGCAATACTTCCTTTACTTCGTACAAGGAAGTAAAAATTAATTAAAAAAAAAAAAATTATAATGTTATGATCTTTTTCAAACTTTAAATATAATTAAAAAATGTTTTTTTATTCTTTTAGTTTGTGAAGATGTAAAAATTTATTCAGTTTTTATTTTTCGGGACATTATTGTTTATCAGTGATAAATTGAAAAATAAAAAACCATTGACTAAGATTGCACGTAAAACCTAAAACAAGATGGCAATAAGATAGACAATGAAGAAATTATATATACTCGTACAGGGTATATAATATACCTATATATATACTAGCATCCCTGCTGTGGCTTCGCCCGCGCTATATGATTACTTGCGTTTCCAGTCGCGGTCAATTTTGTTTTATTTTTGTTGTTTAATCAAGTAACCGGAGACAGGTGTAACCAGTCGCGGTCGCACATACAAATTGACAAGAATTTGAACACACGTTCTTACGGTGTAAGTGCACACTAAGAAAGGATTTTTTGAAATTTCGAGTTTAATGGGTTTTAAAATCGGATAACTTAAAATTTTACTCTTTTTTAATTTCTCGGTAACAAATGAAGATATCAACTTGATTTTTTTTTGTGTGTAATCTTCATGTGAATATCTAAACACAAATTTCCAGATTTTTTGAAATTCGTCCTTGAAAGGGATGAAGAAAGGTAAAAAAATGTTCAAACGATGATTACAGATTTTTTTAAGGGGATAAAAAAGGTAAATTTGTTTTTTTACCGCCTGATTTTTTTTTCAGATTTTCTCCTGGAAACTCCAATAACCAATTAGTGGGTCCTGTACTGATCAAACTATTACTCTGAAGAAATTACAATACACTGATAGTTTTTGTAGATTGAACAGGCTCTAATTTTTATTTATCATTGTTATTCTCACAAGTATGAGTTTAATGAACACAAGGGAGTCCAGATGAGAACTCATCTAGCCAGATGGGAATTATCCCATGACCTGTTAAATATCTCCTGACTGCGACAGGAAATGCAAGTAACCATATAGTGTAAGCAAAACTGTGTAGAGGAAACTAGACAGATATATAAAATGTAAGTTAATAAATAAATTAAGGAAAAAATATTAAAGATATTAATTGTCTAATAAGCAGTAATTACGGAAAACTATTAATTAGTATTTTTAACAGTGTATTTAAAATGGGAGTAAAAAATGCAAACAATTGTTGATATCTTGTAGGGATTCCCTGTTGAAATTGTCCAATCAGATAGAAGGACATTCTTTTTAATTCATAATTACTGTTTACTTATCAATTATTATTTGTACTTTCCTGGTCATGTACTTATTTACTGTATAAGTACATAAATATAGGAAATGCATGCTAATCAGGCTAAATTTTGCTTATCAGGGTTTTTTCAAATCTTTATGTTTCATGACAAAAAACAATTTTAACATTGAAAAATTAAGGAAGGTTATACATGTTTTTTTGTTTTTGAAGGTGACCTGCCTTTTGTTTGATACCTCCTGTCCGGATGAACCAATTTGTATGAAATTTGGTGTAATGGTTTCTATATATAATCCTAACTGGTAAGATACTGTTTAATTCTGTTCACAACTAATATGGGAGCAGATGTACAAATCTTATATTGCCTGTATTTCAAAATTTTACTTAAAGGGTAAGTAAATTTTTTCACATCATTTAATGCCCTTTAGGAAGCTAAGATGCTTTCCAATGGTGGTCTGTCTAATCAGATCCCCACAAAGGAAGGAAGTGAAACACTTTCTATTTTTTTGTCGTTTTTGAAAAGTCACATTCTTGTACTAGTAAGATAATTCCATACATTAGTATGTCACTTCAGTTATGTGTCTAAACCTAATTTTTGGTTCTTTTCTATCAGTTATCATTTCGTTTGATATCATACTGATACTGTTTGGATCAACTGATTTTTATGAAATTTTATACCATAACTTCTTGATTCAGGTTATTAATGCCATTTAATTTTGGTTACAATTGGTCAAGGGACTGGGTAAACAAATTGAGTCTCATTACTGCTGTCCCTCATCAAGGAACACAAAAATATCATTAAGTTGATAAAAAATGTAAGGAAACAGATTGAAAAATACATTGGTGTCAAGGGTGGAATTTTTGAAAATTTATTGTAAATTAATTATAAACCACAGTAAGTTTTTTTTTTTTAAATTAAAAGTATTTTAATTTTGAATAGGTCTATATTAAAACAGCAGTTTTTAATTTTTACAAATTCATAACATTTTTCTGTTAAGTTATATTCTACTTTGTTGTTAATAATAAAAGTTCATTTTTTACTTCCTTGTATGAAGTAAAGGAAGTATTGTGAACACAAAAAATTTAGCTTTTCAGATTTTAATGGAAATATCCATTTTGACCATCCCTGAATCTATCTTGGCTAGTTTCGGCATGACATCTGTACATACATATTTATCTCACATAACTCGAAAATGATTAGGCGTAGAATGTTGAAATCTTGTATTTAGGACTGTTGTAACATCTAGTTGTGCACTTCCCCCTATTGATTGCAATTGACTGACCAAAAGTGTCCAATAAAGCTCAAAATCAAAAAAATTTGAATTTTGGACTTTTTCTTAACTGCGGTAATAAGCTCTCATTGAGAGCTTTTCAACAATATATCATAAGTGGTACTTATTTTCATTTTTTTCTGAGTCATAGCCAAAACTAATTAATGAAATATTTGAATTTTGCAAGGGTTAAGACACATTGGTTCTAATCTGACTTAATATACATATATTTTTTTAACTTTTCTTTTTTTTTAATTTAAATATATTGATTTATTAATAATTATTAATCTCTGATTGTAAAAAAAACTTTTTTTTTATTTATTATTATTATTATCTAATAGTAATTAGACAATAATAATAAAAAAAATATGAAAAAAAATCAGAAGTTATTAGTGAAATAAAATTTTATGTACTTTTCATTTTAATTCAAAAATTTTTACAGAGGTTAATAATTATTAATAAATCAGTATATTTAAATTAAAGAAAAGAAAAGTTAAAAATATATATATGAAGTCTGATTCTCACTTACACCTTCATAACTACTTGAGCGACATGAAAAAAAGTAATATACGAACTAATATAAAATGCTGATACGGATATCATAAAAAAATGTGATGCGATGTGGTGTCCACCACAATGCAATTGTGTAACTGTCAACTTTATTAAAGTATTGGAGGATCGTATCCTGCTTTCAAATGAAATAAGTTTAAATAAAGTGCAGTAAAAAATGTCTATTTGTAATTTAATAGACGTACAAGGAAGTCATATAGTGTCCACATCAGAATTTTTTTTTTTTAATCTACTTTATTACATCAATTTTCTCAGAATTTAATTCTGTACAAGTTTTACCAGTTAAAAATTTGTAGCAAAATATGTACACATAAAATTAAGGGTGAAAAGAAGTAAAGCAGTACTTGTAAATGTTATGTATCTAAATAATCAAGGCGTTGAAATAATTGGCAATGAATTAATAAAAAGGGAACAATCAGTGGCATACAGAAGATTTTTGCTCAAATGTTATCTATTAAAAATCATTTGAAAAATACGTGTTATTATCAGTATGTAAAAAAAATGCTGGGAATTTATGAAACACTAGTTTCTGAGGACTTCAGTCTCAACAGACTAGAACTTGAGAGGAAAATTATTAATCTTAGCTTTAATAAAATTTTAGATTCACTTTGGTATACTTTCAGCTACTTTTACTGTATATTCTTGCTTATTGAATTCCATTGTATGTTGATTTTCCGACAAAGAATATTAATTGATTTGGTGGATCCATATAAGGTTTAAACTTTCTCTGGAATTCATAATTTTTGTGTGTTTTATGATTGCTAATCTAAAATACTAAATTCCTAATCATTGAGTCAATTCATGGCTGATTTTGTTATATAGTTTGGGTCTGGAACGTATTGCAAAATTATATAAAATTTCCTCCATTAACATATCATTAGTATAATGATATAAAATTATAAGTATATAATTATGTATATGCTATAAATATACATATATAAAATTATTTTGTTTTTAATACATCTAAGTTCACATCTAATTTCATTATCCCACTGATGTAGTGTTTAAGCTAACAATCTCACAAAATACAGCCAAAGTCAGTAGACCAACTGTTCTTTTCTTTCTAAAATGTTATCTCTTTCCATACCCATCTTTTGTTATTAGTAGGTGAGCAAGGGTTCATTAAACTTGAGATATAATTAATTTACTCTTTCATTCAAATTCTGCCTTTGAATATTTTTCAAATACTTTTATATTTTTTGAATGTTTTTTCAAATTTTTTGAACATTTGAGTTATATTACAGTTTTTACCAATTACCTTGTTGAAAAACCATTTTGCATACAATTTCCTATTAAGTGGAGTTTACCTTTCATTTTAAATTAAAATTAGGTTTTAGCTTATATGCTAGGTTCTATATGTGGGGTATTTACACTATTGAGTACTCAAAAGTTTCTGAAAAGGAAGAGTATAGGGGTTTATTGGTTTTTAAATACCTACGTTGATGTTTAAAGATACTTCTAAAATTAATAAAAGCATATACGAGTATTGTATTAAGACTTCTATTTTATTTACAACCTTTAAGGATTAAAGTGTAAAAACTGGAACCTACAAAAGAAACTAAAAGAAAATTTTTTCTTGAATAAAATCTAGAAGAAGCTAGATTTTACAAAGTTTAATCCAACAAGGCAAATCTTTATTAAAGAGATAAGGTAAAAACAAGCAATCAAGAAACCTTACAAGGAAACAGTTAAATGGATTAAAGTGTTAAAAGACTATAACCTATGGAAGAAACTAATAGGCAATTATTTCTTGAATAAAATCTAGAAGAAACTAGAAAAAAGTTTACTACAAAAACATCAAGAAGGAATTAAAAAAAAAAACAAAGAAAATACCTGAAGAAATAATGTATAAAGAGGTATTTATAATTAAAAGTTAAGCTAAAGTAGAATAAAAGAAAAACAGAAATGGTAGAACCATAATATTATTGGCAGGGTGGGGTTAAGTGAGATGGAGTGGTGGGCCCCCATCTCAAATCATCAAAACATGTTTTTACTTCTGGATTTTCATTATTGAAAAATATAAAAATCTATGTAAAAAATAAACTGACATATTTATAATCATTGTGTGATACAATTTGGAGTAAAAAACAAAGTTATCAGTTTTTTAATAAAGTATTAAAAATGAAATCTTTGTTTTTTTTAAAATTTATATTATTAATAAGTAACAACCTATCAATACTGTTACTATACAAATTTGAAAAAAAAATAGTTTAAATAATGAACAGTATCGCTATTGACTGGAAATGACTGTGTAATGCATAGTTTCCCACAGACATAAGTACATAAATTTTTTACATTATACTATGTTACATTATTTGCTGTGAATATAATGTTTCAAAAAGTGACTAAAGTAAAAGTAGAACTAGCCAGTTGTTTTTTTTTTTTGACCGTAATTATTTTCATTATATGACCAGACTGTGGTGAAAAATATTGGAATAGTTGTAAGACTGATCTGCATTTCAGTTGGCTTGGCATGTTAACAGTGTATTTGGCTCTCTTAAAAGAGCAGCAGTAAAATGAGTTTTTCTTATTCTCACCTGGCATTGGATGTTTGTTATTCTTAGTCATTTTTTTACTTAGTAGTTTATATTCTTAGTAAAATACAGTAGGGCATTATTATTAGTAATGCCCTACTGTATTAGGGCATTACTTAGGCTTGAATAAGTACAAAATTATCAGTAAATAAATGCGTAATACTGGCTTCAACTGAGTGACATAGTTTGATGTGAACAGTGTTCAATGGTCTTTTATGTATTACATATACATTACTAACTTTCTTTTTTACTGTTTAACAGTAACTTAAAAATTTTCAATCAAAATTTGGATCTTTTTCTGAATTCCCTGCAAAAAAACAAATTTTTAACCAATCTGCCAAAAATCAATGTATTTTTAATATCCAGTAAGAATTAAGCGAGTATATGCATGTTTCAAAATAAAAGGTAAACAATAACCAGGTTGGAGAAATAACCCAATAACCAGATATAACCATTTATATTACCATTCTTATAACCATTTATAGTTATTTTATAAATATTATTTAACCAAACTTAACCTATGCTTGCTTCGGTCGCTAACCTTACTAATTAACAGGAATTTTTTTGAATATTTAAATAATAAATTCAGCAACTATTGCAATTATTTATTATTTAAATAATGAAAACATTACTGTTAATTAGTCGAGGTTAGCGAGCACAGGTTAATTTTGGTTGATTATATTTATAATTTATATCTATAATTAAAAGCAATAATGCTTATACTTTTAATATGTGAAATAAGTTAATATGGAGAATATTTAACATGACCGGTATAAAAGAGCATGTTAGTGTGTTATTGGGTAATTTCTCCAACCTGGTTATTGTTAATATCAATATTTTTTGTTATTTCCTGCTGTTTTGAAGCATGCATATTCCACCTAATTCTTAGTGGATATTAAAAATACATTGAGTTTTGGCTCATTTCTGTACTATGTTAGGGCATTACTTAGTCTTGGATAAGATCATCTTTAGCCATCATGGGTATGCTCCCTAATATAACAGCAATAAACAGTAAATTATTTCATTTATTTAATTTTAAAACACATGAACAAATTTTATAAACAAAAGCATTTAAATTACACTGGCAACATACTCATTCTTAAAATTAACATACTTCTAATAACTATCACTTAACTGTAAATCTGTTGAATGACTCACCTGTCACGTTTTGCAGAATTTGTAGGAATTAATTTCTAACAGGATTCAATAACTGGAATTGTGTAGGTTGCTGATACATTGAATACTTTACAAACACATCCAGCAAAAGTGAATGAACACTGAAAGATTAAGTGAGCTGACTTGGAATATGATGTTCTCTTATCAGAGTTAATATGACTTGGAAGGAATTCTCCAAACTTACTTTGAATTTTACATAATGTGGCTCATAGTTCCATGTAGTTAAAATGATTCTTAATTTACTGACTGATGAGTTCAGAAAATAAAAATAGTATCTAACATGAGAATGCAAGATACTAGTGATCTTTTTATATAAGTTCAGTGATAACTACAGAAGATATTGTGCACCACAAAATTTCAGAACTGTAAAAGAGTTTGAAATGTTCTGGTTTTTGTGCGAGTTCATTAACAGATATTGTTTTTTGTAAGTTCTTGATAAATGAAAATGAACCTCATTGTTCATACTCACCAAGTTGTTTATCAGTTCTTGGTTTTCTTTAATCAACTATAAAAACATTTGTTAAAAAATCTCAAAGTTTGTGTAGTCTTGTTCATGTTATGCATCAGTACCTTAAATTTTTGTTGGTATAGAAGTGGTCCTTATGTAAAATATGCCTAATGCTGGCTTCAGAAACCCGAGTAACATAGTTTGATGTGAACTCCATTCAATGGTCATTTTATGTACTAGATATACATTGATAACATTATTTTTTTACTGTTTAACCAGTAACTTAACAACTTTCAACCAAAATTTTATAGGGAGGACTAGTGGAACAGAAAAATTACTCTGAATGCTGAAACTGTTTTTAAAATCCATCCAAAAACAAATCTTTCTAACAAAAAGCAGGTTTCATATCAAAAGCACATTGGACTACCATTCAAAATTCCTTTCCAATTAAAACATATTACATCTACTAAGGATGTTCAAAAAGTGACACAACCTTATGGGAAATTGAATAAGTTACAATATTAGTTGAAATTGGCCTCCATTCTGTGATTCACGTAATTGGATACAATGTTGCATGCTCTTAAACATATGTTTTAACATTTTTTGAGAAATTGTAGTGACACATCGTTCAATTTCACTTTGCAATTTCAGAATGGTGGAAAGTGAGTTTTGTAGCAAAAGAAAAAGAAGTTTTGTTAGCAAAATCCCCAAAAGAAAAAGTCAGAAGGGGATAAATCAGAGACTGAGGGGGCCACAACTCCTTAGAAATTACTTGTCCATGAAAACACTGATCCAAGAAAGTCATAGTGTTGTTGGCTGTGTAAGCCTTAGCATTGTCCTGCTGAAACCACATATACTGTAGCCGGTCTGCAGGTATAGTGTTTACAAATTGTTGCATGATCTGTATGTAGTGCTCACTGTTCACTGTGCCATGAAAGAAGTCATGAAGGTTCGCATAAATGACATTACACACCAAACACCCACTTTTTGTCTATGCGGCTGATGTGGATTTTCCGTACACCAAATGCATAAATTTTGTGCATTCATGTATCCATCAAGATGGAACCATGCCTCAGCAGACCAAAACCAGTCATCGAGTTCTTTCCCAACTGGCGTTACAGATGACATGAACCACTGACAGAAAGCTACATGTTTTCCAATGTTTGTAGTAACAACATGAATTGTGTACGAATGCATCTTTAACCACTTGCGCACTGCTGTTTGGGCACTACAAATGGATGGATTTGTGGATATCTATGAAGGTGAAACTATGCCTCACAGAACAAAACCAGTTATTGAGTTCTTCCCCATCTGGCGTTACAGATGACATGAACCACTGATGGAAAGCTACATGTTTTCCAGTGTCTACAGGTAACAACTCGTGAACAACAAA
Organism: Lycorma delicatula; assembly: GCF_047948215.1. Lineage (NCBI taxonomy): Eukaryota > Metazoa > Arthropoda > Insecta > Hemiptera > Fulgoridae > Lycorma > Lycorma delicatula. The sequence goes on along the minus strand of NC_134461.1, from coordinate 77,632,492 downwards.
AATTCTATACAGAGTATCTTGCGCAATACTTGCATAATGCTGTGTGGGCACTACCAACAGAGAGATTAGGCTGGCTAGTTAGACATTGAACTAACAGAACATGCATCTTACACATTGATCAGCTTTTCTGGTGGTAGCACTTTTGGTTGCATCTACCGCATTCATTGTCTCATAGAAGTTGTACAGTCGCTTGATGGAGGACTTGTTTGGTGCATCCACACCAAAATTTCTGTGAAGAGATTCTGGGTCTGGGCATAACTGGCACACCTAATAATGTATTGGGAGATAATGAATATTCTCTTCTGCATTGTGTAACTCTTTTTTTGCAATTAGACGTGCAACTAAAGATGGAAACATTCTTCCATGAGGTTGCGATCACTTTTTGAACTTTTATATTCAATAGTATAGTAATACTTTCAAGAATGCTGAAATACAACATTCTATATCTGATTAAATACTTATATGGAATTAATTATATAAATTCTAAAATTTGAATGAAAAACCTGAGATATATTGAGATATTTAATTATTCTTGTATGTAAATTACCCCACTCTCTTTGTTATTTTACTCAAAAATTTAATGAGTGTTACCAACTTATATCTGTTGGAAATTATATAAAACTTAAAATTTATATGACAATTTGTTTTTGTGATAAACAATTAATTAGTCCTGTATATAACTTGACCCAACCCATGTTTTTTCTCAAAAACAATTACATTTTTGACACCTGATTCAATGCGTGAAACTTCAGAATTGTGTAACAAACCATTATAGAAATATTTAATTAGCCCAAGTGTAGACTGCCCAAACTCCTTCACCAATTGAATTTAAAATAAAATCACATAAATATTATAAACACGTGACCTATTTAACAAAAAAATAAGGAAATTTTTTCAATATATGAAAAAATCGGTTGATCCAGTCTGAAGAAAAGAAAAAAGTGCATTTTTTATCCCTTTGGATAAGACCAATCACTATCCTAAAGTGTCTTAGCTACCCAGGTGCTAAAATTAGATAAAAAATTTACCTGCTTATGAGTTTCATATTTCCCTTCCCCTTGAATAACTGTGACCAAAACTATGCGGCTTCAATACCCTATAAACAGAAATTATCATGCCAATTTTTTTCCAAACCAGTTCATTCAGTATGGAGGTATTGAGCAAAAAACCATGCCAATATACATCCTTCTGGTACTTTCAATCCCTTAAATTCTATTTTTTTGTTAGAGGAGATTGTAAAATATCAAGATCTGCAAAACTTCAACGTGCAAAATTTGATCCAATTAGCATACTATCCCTTGTACTACATACATTGTGTGTGGTACAAGTTTGTTGAAAGGAAAGTAAAAGTTAATTTTATAATAATGATTCAGTTTAAACTGAAGTTTGTAATACTCTATATATATATATATAATTTAATATAATTATATTAAATATATATATACTTATAATTCATTATTTTACTACGCAAAATATTTCCCTAATAGAAAATTTGAGACATTGAGTCACTGTAGAAAGGGATACATTAATTTTCTGCTTTATACTATTTGTCTTAAACTTTGTTATTATTGTAATGCATGTAAAGTAAAAAAAGGTACTAATTAAATGGATCAGTCATACTTGCTTTCTCTTAAATTAATGAAGTTTGGTGTACAGTCAAGTCATGTGGTGAACAGAATGAAGGTGTCACTTGTAGGGCTAAATGCTCATTCATGCAAATATATATTTGACTCAGTGTAGAAGCGAATGGGAAACCATTTCTCAACTTTCCCCTATTAAGTCTGGTATGAAATGTTTATCATTCTTAAATATAGTTATATCAATTTTTGAGGTGACTTAACTCATGTCAGGTTATCTACAACTCTTAAGGGTTATGGCACTTAACTTACATGTTACATTAAATAACTAATGTATTTTTAAATTTGTACATATTTTATTTATATCTAATGCTGATTTTTAAACAGTAAACATATTCTTTAATATATGTATTAATAAGTTCACTGGGCTGTTCTAGTGATTAACTTGTCATCACAAATCAGTTGTTTAACAGCTTATTTTCAAAGTTGAAGGTTTTGATTCACGGTAGAATCGCATAACAAGTTCATTTTTTTCATTGGCAGTTAGGTTAGTGGCATTTTGTATATAGATCTCACCAGATGTACCAAAGGAAAAATTACTTATTCTCACTTTGAGACGGACAAGATAGGGAAGCATTTCGTTACTGAAATTTGTAACGCATTTAGGTTTTCCCTTTTTTTAACTTCTTCAGACATTTTTTCTTATTTTGTGTAAGCTAATTTTCAAAACTTTCCCTCGGTCATGAAAAATCCCTACGCTGAGGAATAAACCCCTCAACATAGCAACAATGAACACTCGGTTTATTACCTAGTGGAAAGCGTAAACTAAGCATAGTTGCAGGTGTTCATCATTACTCAAAATTATCGGCATGAAGAAAAATTAAGCTAAATTAAAAATTAAGCCCATCGGGCTGGTCTACTGGTTAACTCATAATCGCAAAAGCTGTCTTCGAAGTCGAGAGTTTTAAGATTCAAATTCTAGTAAAGGATTTACTACGGATTTGAATACTAGATCTTGGATACTGATGTTCTTTGGTGGTTGGGTTTTAATTAACCATACATCTCAGGAATTGTCGACCTGAGACTGCACAAGACTACACTTCATTTACATTCATATATATCATCGTCTGAAGTAATACCTTACTGTGGTTCCGGAGGCTAAACAGAAAAAGAGAGAAAGAAAAATTAACCACAGCATTTTTGCATGTATTGACTGGTACAATCCATCATCTCAAAACAGACTTTACCGTATTAAAGGTTTTATGGTAAGTATAAATTACATTGTACAGAGACTTTCTGAAGATATTTTTGCATGAAAGTTAAAAAACTGTTGTGGAAAAATTTGGTAAAAAAATACATATTCCTGTTTTTAATACAAAAGAGTATAGTAATAATAATTTTGCACAGATGTTTTTTCAGTGTTTAAATTTTAACTTTTGAAGTCGGCGCATGATTAAAATTGGTCAACTAACTATTTATGAACCTTTCATATTTGGATCTGACTTTAAAAAAATGTAATTTAAACATAACGCAATTTTTTTTTCTTTCTTTACTTCTTTTTTGAATATATATATATATATACATTTTTTACCGAGAAATTCAGGTTTGAAATTTTGAAGGAAAAAATGGTTTTATCCTGTCGTGTAAAAGTAATTACTTTCAAATTCAGCTTTTTTTAATAACTTTATTTATTAAAGCCAGATGTTTCTAGCTATAAAAGTTAATCATAAATATAATAGAACAGAACGTTACCAAATTTTTAATTTGTGGTTTGAAGTTTGTAAAGAAGTTAAATCATATGTAGATCCTAGCTATATTTTTAAGACTAACAATTGATTTTTTTCAATTCCGTGATGATATTGATCATGTTTGAGGTTTCTTGTTCAATTCCGGTTATTTGATGTCGTGAGAGCTGCATATGCAGGACTTACATCATAGTATAAATCGTGGTACCATCATTAAAACGAACAAAAAGGTTGTTTTGAGGATATATATAATAGCATTATAAATAAATAGGTTTCTTCTTAAAATTAAATTTTTATTTAATTTAGTCGTAAAAAATGATGAATTAATAAATGATTACAAAACGTAATGAAAAATTATGTAAATTATAATTTAATTAAATACTCTGTATACATATAATTTACATAATACAGTATATTATTTACGTTAAATTTCAGTGATTTATATTACGAAAAATATTTATTTCCTTACTATATTTTACTGATTTAAAAAATTAATTTAATATTTTTTTTTTATAATAAAAATAATTATTCGCATAATTACTTATTCATTATTATAACATCTAATGTTATAATAACTAATGCATGAGTTAATCTTTTCCTTGAAATTATTTACTTTAGATAGTTTCTTCTTAATTGAAATTATAAAAAGGTTGAAAATATTTTCGTTTATTATATTCTATAACTTTCTAAATAATAGTTTTTATAAAACGTTTACTGTTTTCTACGATATTCCATAAGTTTCCAGGCACTTAGTGCAGCTTTCTTGATTAGTAGTAGTCTTGATTAGATTAGTAGAATGCTGCGTCCCTTGTTTGTATAATTAGTATATCTATGTATTATTTCATCCATAAATCGTGAAACCAAAATATGTCGTTAATTAGAAGTTAATTGGTTAATTATAACGGCTATATTCAGAATTAAAACATAAGAACTCAGTCGATCTTCGAACCAGGAAATTTAAATCCAGGTTACCGCTTTTGATGTTACAGTCGGTTGCTTGTCTTGCATCCTCCAATTCTACTAAAATATTATTTAAAAAATAAAATGTTATTGGTTAGCTAGATTTGATCAAATATGTACAGGTAAAATATTGATCTGTCAAAATAGTCGGTCGGCACCATTACTACTGACTGTATCGGGATTCGTTGAATTAAATTAAATTACTAAAAAAAAAATTAGTATTTGTTTTACTCTACTTCATTCATTACAGAAATAATATCGTCAAACGCTTCTTATAGTGAAGTAATTAATGATGGTGAAGAATCTTTCTCTTTTTCTGTTTAGCCTCTGGGACCACGTAAGATATTACATCAGAGGATGAATGAGGGTGACGTGTATGAATGTGAATGAAGTGTAGTCTTGTACAGTTTCAGGTCGACCACTCTTGAGAAGTGTGATTAATTGAAACCCAACCACCAAAGAACACCGGTATCCACGATCAAATTCGTATAAAAGTACTACCTTTACTAGGATTTGGACCTTAGAACTCTCGACTTCGAATGACGGTGAGAAAACTAAATCTAAGTACACCGGTAGGCGTATAGTTGTGCACGTTGCGTGCGACAGAGAGAGACCGATAGGACGGTTGGAACAGTTAGTCATTCCTGTACGAGAATATCTCGTATAACTCCGTATACTTACATAGTATGCAGTACATGTAGATATTTTCAGGATAGTTAATCAGTAATTGGTAATCGGTAATTCAGCCATCGGCCTGTGTGTACAGCAATTTTCCTGTTTAGTCTCCGGTAATTACCGTTCAGATAATACTTAAGAGGATGAATGAGGGTGATATGTATGAGTGTAAATGAAGTGTAATCTTGTACAGTCTCAGAGTTCGACCATTCCTGAGATGTGTGGTTAATCGAAACCCAACCACCAAAGAACACCGGTATCCACGATCTAGTATTCGAATCCGTGTAAAAATAACTGACTTTACTAGGACTCGAACGGCAGAACTTTCGACTTCCTAATCAGCTGATTTGGGAAGACGCGTTCACCATTAGACCAACCCGATGGGTTACAGCAATACTCCCCACCCGCTATAACCTTAGGACTGATTGCGACGCAGATTCACTCTTACGGATAATGTAATAATACGTAAGATTTTAAATAATATTTTCTTAAAAAGATTCCGCTTAGATAAATTTTATTATAACCTATCATTTTCTATATTTCTGTAGAATAGACGTTAGATTTGTACAACCGGAAAAAATAAAACACTCTATAAGTAGTAAAGTTCGTGATTTTGTATTTCGTTGAATCATTAAATTATTTTCCAATAAAATACTGTAGCATTGGCCATTTGTTGCACTTTCTCAGTTCCATGCTAGGATAATAACATTATTAGTCTGATAATTGGGAATAAATCCTAACGGTGGGGAATCTAATTGCAGATATCAATTCTTTGTAATAATCTCAGGTTGGATGATACTCTTAATGTAATAATAATATATATATATATATATATATATTTTAATATTTTCATTAATTATTACTTTTTTCTTGAATTTTGTAAATTTCTATTGAGTTTTACAATTAACTTGATATAAATTGTCTGTCTGAGAGTTCGTTGTCTTAATCATAATCATTAATTCTATTTTATTTTTATTTATTTAAAAAAAATTAAATTACTAGGAAAATATTATAATTTACTGTATACTATCACACTTTCAATACCAGACTAATGTTATTGTGCAAATTATACATCGGAATAAAACAAAGTTGTAATACTTTCAATTTTTTGGCATTGGTTATTTATTCTTATACAAGAAAAATAATAATTATGCATAAAAAATTTACTTAAGATTTCTTTATTGGGGTTAGAGTATTTTATGATGAAGTTTTGTTGATGAAATTATCATTCGTATATTTAAATAAACCAAAAAAAAGTTTAAAAATATCGGTTTTATTTTCCAGCTTCCCCATCTCCAAAATCACCTACCAAGATTTTTCTAGTCTTACTAAGAAGTTAAATGGAAGAAACTAAGAAAAAAAAACAAAACACTAAAAAATATACAATCAATAAAACGTTACCTAATATTCTTTTCTGGAAGGTGGGGGTGAATTGTTAAAACGTTTATTGTAATATTATTAATAAAAGTTTATTATTTAAACTTATAATAATATTAAAAGTTTAAGTAAACCAAAAAACGTTTTAAAAATTCAAAAAATCTATATTTTAAAACTTAATTTTTTCCCGCACCCTAATATTCCCCCTAAAGTATTTTTTTGGAGTCGCTTGCACTACTACTATTTCTCGGAAAACATTTAAAAAAAAATCGGTTAAAAAATACACAATAAATAAATAAGCTTTTTTGATTTTTGAGGAGGAAGAATTTTGGGGTGAATTTTTTTAAAAATGGGAAGACACGCATGTACTGAACTTAATAATAAGTTGGGCTGTGTTTTCAACATTTTGAGAAAATTTACCCAAAAAAAAACGATCTATTTCATCCCCTGGAGTTTTTTCCCCAAAGTTTTATCAACAAATTGCCCCATATACGTGAGTCTCTATATTCAATTTCATCAAAATCCATCTAAACAGTCAAAATTTATTAAGCTTCAAACACGCACATACCTATATGAACATTATCCCCTTTTTTTAGTTTTTTGGGGGGTTCCTGGGTTATGAAACGTCGATAAATTTAAAAAAAACACACACACCCCATCTTTTGACTATTTATCATACTTTTCTTCTTGCAGCATAGCATGGAGGGGACGTCTACCTAGATATTTGCTGAGTTTATCATGACTGTTAGTTGGTTCGTTTGCACTTCATCAAAAATTAAATAGCAGTTTCTTAGCGTCTTCTTTATTCGGTGAATATTTTGTATTAGCTCAATTTACAATTGGTTGTTATTTAGGTATAAATAGTAACGGTGGGAAATCTAAATTCTGATATGCTTATTATTTATAGTGACCGCCGGTTAGGTGGTACGTACAACTACTTAAGATGTTGGATATTTATTTATTAAAATCTTATTGTTTACCTCAATTATACACCATTTTGAGCATGATAGTCGGTCAGCTAGAATGCGTAAAATAACACTACCACAAAGTATTGAAAAATATTTTATTTAAATCTAACTGGTTTACTGAAGTTTTTTGTCGTGTTAGTATTCAACAGCCACCATTGCGTGTATACTTATTATATTCACTTTTTACGCTTTTTTCTTCCACAAATTACTAAAAAATGTTTTATCCAATGTGTTCTTCGCAATCTTGTGACGCTTCTGGTCGCCACTCCCCCCCCCCCCCGTTCTTAGTACTGATTGGCTGTAACGGGAGTATACATACGTACGCACAGACATCACGCCGAAACTAGTCAAAATGGATTCAGAGATGGTCAAAATGGACACTTCCGCTGAATCCTGAAAACCAAAACTCTTCGGGATTACAACACTTCCCCCACCTCGTACAAGGAAGTAACAACTGAACCGAAAATTATTATAGATGGTAAAAAAGATTAATACTTTTATAGCTTTTTTATCATTCGTTCTTTAAAGAAAAATTTTGAAATGAATTGGCATAATTAACAGCAGAAAATTAAAGGAATTAATTAAGAATAGAGTTTTTTGCCATTAGTATGAAGAAGTATTCAGCTTAAAATTCATCGACTAAGGTATAACGCAAATATTCCAGTATAAACTTTAATCGTAAAAAATATAATTTATAAAGCTATCAAAATCTAGAAATAAATAAATAAAATACAAAGTAACTTAACGGCTGTACAAAACAGCAAAAAAAATTTATATTCACTTTGAAATAACACGGTTATTTTCAAAGACACTCAACTCATCAGTTATTAGAGTTATGGAAACTAAGCGCTCCATTTAGTTAACAGTGGAAAAATATGTGTATAATTCTTCAGTTATCAGTGTTTTCTTGCAGTATATTAATTTCATATAGATCAGAATGATTTGATTTAAATAATTTTTGTTTAAAAAAGAAAAAAATGTAAAAAATAAAGAAGAAAATGTGTTACAAAATAGCACAATATAACCTTGTATTTTATTACATTGTCACTTTACGAATGACTTATAATAAACAAGTTATAATATAAACAACAAAATAAAATATATTGTAAAAAACAAGATGAATAATAAAAAATAAAATTTATTCACGTGGAATAATTATGAAATTACTAATTTATATATGTAGTCTCATAGAAAAAAGGAGATTTTTCCAGAAACTTCATAAGTTGATTATTTTTTTAAATGGTTTGCTGCAGTATGGTCTGATGATGACATTAAGTCTCTGCCGCATTACTGAAATGGCAGTCAAAATTACAAAGCATTTTTAACCGTACAAAATACATGTATTTTGTTTTTTTCAATGGTGGTTTCATCTAAGCTATTTGAGAAAACAACCATGCATAAGAAAGAACAATTTTGTATCTGTACGCAAGGGTATACTGATGCCGAAACGTCGTTCCAATATTGCTTTTTGGGAGAAATAAAAAATAGTTCTTTCACATAAAAACTTTTTTAACAAAGCCGATAAAAAAATATTATCTAAATTATAAAAAGCTGACCGCACGAAAATGGTCCTCACTTTTGAATAACCGTACGGCGATATAATGAGTCGCTAGAAATCCAATTTACAAAAAAAAATTAAACATTTCAAACGAAAAAGATAAGCTTCATTTTTATCAATGTAAAAATCGAAATGAATCTTTCTTAACAATATCATGTAGCCAGCCGCCTATGTTTGTGGACCATATTCTTGCAGTCTATTATAATACAAAATCAAACATTGCATTTCTGGAAAATTTACGAGTACACCCCTATCTGTACGTGACGGTGCCACGAACAGTGTTGACATTACGTCCGTTACCTTACATTGAAATATGCAGTTCTAATATACACAGTATATATATTTAGTAGTACGGGTATTGCATTAATTTAGCAATTTCACGAGTATTTAGGTATTAATAAATTATTCTCACCAGTTTTTTTTTTTAATCTCTGGGACCATTGTTAGATATTGCTTCAGAGAATGAGATGAATGACAAGTAGCTTGTGAAAATCCCATGCATGACCGGGATTAGAACCCGGGACCTCCGGATGAAAGGCCGAGGTGTTACTACTCGCGCCACGGAGGCCGGGTCACCAGTTTTTCTGTGAACAGTAAATCTCACCTACTTTGATTGAATTTAACAAATTGAATAAACCTCACTTATTTTGAATTAAATTTAACAAATTGAATAAACCTCACCTATTTTGAATTAAATTTAACAAATTGAGCCGTATAATGAAACTGATTTAATATAAAGCTAAAAATTAAAATACAGAGCGATTTTATCTATCGTAATTGATTATGGAGAATTCAACTAATGCCAAAAAATATTCTTATTAGACTTTTCAAGGGTACTAGATATCATTGACTTAAGACTGGGAAGGAGATACTTCCACTGACTTCCAGTAGATTTTTTTATTAAATATTTATTTTGTAAATAAAATAGCCGAGGAGAAAGCGATAAAAAATAAGTTTTTGAACACTAACAAAAGCCATGGTTCCGTACACCAGATGTAGAACATTGTTGGAAACAAATTAGGTTGTCTAAAAGGTATTGAGACTTTGGAGGCCAAAACTGAGAATACATTTGTTGTTATTGGAAAATATCATCAATTTACATATGCAACATTTTTTCCATGACCTTCTGCCATTTTTCCGACACCATAATCCCAGTGCTATAGAAGTTCTATGGTTTCTGTTCAAAAAATTGTGACATGTAGTTTTCACAGGCCTCTTTTGAAACTAACTTAACACCATTCAGGGAGTTCTGCAGAAAACAAATAAAGGATAGTCTGATAGTGCAAGGTCCAGGCTAAATGGTGGACGCATTAAAACCTCTTAGTCAAGTTCTCTCATTCCTGACGGGTCGTTAAAGATGTGTGCGGTCTGGCGTTGTCAGCGTGCTATACGACACTCTTTCTGTTGACCAGTTCAGGTCGTTTCTTTTGAATTGCTTGGTGCAATCAAAGTCGACATAATAGTCGACATTACTGGTCTGAGTCTACTGTACAACCTAGCGGCAGCAGCTTGTGATGCAAGATGCCCTTCCAATCTCGCCAAACGTACAGCATTACTTTTCTGGGTGTCAGTGTGGGCTTTGCCACAGACTATGGAGCTTCTTCTCGCTTTGACCACGATCTTTTACGTCACATTCTCGTCGTAGGTTATCCACTTTTCATGACTCGTGATCTACCCCTTCAGAAATAGCTCGATTTCGTTACGTTTAAGTAGAGATTCGCGGATAGAAATTCGATTGAGTAAATTTTTCTAAGTCACAACATCTATCACCCAAACATCGAGCTTCTTTTTGTATCTAGCCTTTCTCTTAATGGTTTAACACTGTTTGGTGACAGATTTTTAGGTCACTGGTGATGTCATGACTGCTTACATACATGCCGGTCTTCCTCAACTTTTGCCAGAATATCATTCACTTTTTCTGTGATTGGCGCCCACTGCGAGGAGTATCTTGGGCATCGAATCGAAATTTCCAGAACGAAAGCGACTAAAACATCTTTTGATTATTGTTTTTTATAACATATTTTGCACGTAAACTGCACAAATTTTTTTCACGGGCCTGCACAGCATTTGAGTTTTTATCGAAATGAAATTGTAAAATGTAACGCAGTTTTGAGGAAAGTTCAGTCATCTTCACTGCGTAATACATTACGTCTAAATATAAGAATTCCAACACTTTTGCGTACCTATTAGCTTCAACTCCCAACTATCAAATGACGTTCGGCTTTAACTGCAACTCAAACACCCTGAGATTTGGGACGCTAACGCTACCTCGTGCGCAAAAGGCTCATTACCTTTTAGAATACTTATTATTGGATTAGGGTTGCAGATGAAATAAACCATAAGAGATGAACAATCTAACTTATACGCCGGGAAACTGTATATGACGTTGGGGTGGGATAAAAGGTTCCAATCGGAATTGCCAAGAAAAAATTCTAGTATCCGAAATTTCAAAAAATATATTTTCCAAAAACAACATTAGTTTCAAAATGTATAATTCCAATCATAAATTAAGTACCAAAATGTTTATAAAATGTGTTTATAAAAATTCCCAAAAATCTAAATTGTAACCGATGGTTTTCAGATTTCAGATTTTTTGTATTTAGCCGTAATGTGTAAAAGCATTACATAAATTATTCATCACTTTTAAAAATCACATAAATTGTAGCCTTTAACAACCACAAATTTTACGATTAACTTAACAAATATATAGCAAAAAAATAAATAAATAATAATGTCGTTACTATGGAAATCGATAATTTATGAAAAAATGATTTTCAGAAAGTATAGTAGGACAAAGAAATGGGAAAATAATAATATTGAAAATTTTGCATTGCAACTTTTGACCCCCTTATCGACGTTAGCAATTGATGAGAGACCAATTAAGTCCCAGCAACGGAGACTTGGAGACGGAAATTTCCCCTAAAATGAATTTCTCTTTTCCCGGGAGGGGGGTGTAAAAGAGAGATACTGTGTTACGGAGGGGGGCTCCGTCTAAGAAATTAGCAATCGTCATTTTGAGACGGAAAATTTTATAGAAAATCATGGCACATACGTCATTCTGTCTATTATACTGAGGAACCTTATAATAAAATTTCATAAAAATCGAATAACATGTCTGGCCGTAACTGCGTCACAAATACACAAATGAAGTGTTAAAAGGTCGACTTTGCATCATAGGATCAACTACTATTTCAAAATATGATTAATTTGAAATATTAATGTTTTTAAATTAAGTTGCTAATAAACTATGTAATGTACGTATATAGCATGTTTTTTTATGATAAATGTTTTCAAATATTTAATTCTAAACCTTGACGAGAAGAAATTCCATTATTTTAGGATCGATTACGCAAAGAATATTAAATAATTGCGTTGATCAATCGCAAGCCAGTATCATCATTCAAAACCACTGTCAGCTTAATTGAGAATTACTTGAGGATTATTTATTAGGTGCAATAATAAATTTCATTTTGTTTGGTATTGTATTTTCATAATAGGATAACAGATTTTTTTTTGTCTTATAGGATAAGGTTTGTACAGTTTTCTATTATCTCTTCCGCGCTAACGGCTTTATTAAAAATCAAACACACTTACGTGCTATCTGCATCTTTAATTTAAACACAGACATTTGAGTCTATAACAAAATTCGTAGAAGTTGTGTGCAGAAATCATACAAACTGATAAGGGTTCATTATGAGACCTACTGAATTTTTTTTTTAAGTAATACTTTACTACATTATCCAAAATATTTAAGTTATCTAAGTATAAAAGTACTTTAACAAGGTTTATTAACTTGTAACCACATCATTTGGTATTAATTAATGAAAATCAGTCTGGTATTTTGTTTAATTTGGCAGTATAATATCTCAGAGCAACCTAGAAGTTCAATTAATTTTATCCTGCCCCAAAACAACGTGAGATAATGATATAAATTTAACCAAAAACAATTATTTAAGTAATAAGATGTTCAAAATCTTTTTTTACTTTCCCGCCTTTTAAAATGTATTAAGAGGAAAGTGTTCCTACTAGTACAAAAAAATTCCCGTCCGTAATTTTCATATTTTGCATGTTTTAAGTTTATTAATTTCAAAATTACTATGATCTTGGCCGTACAGAATTTTGTATTCATACATGTATGAGTCCATTTTAATATCCTGGCATCATAGCTCCTAGAGCTATGCGCAAGAAGGATAAAATGGAAATCAGTAAAAAACGGGTATGGACTTTTTTCATTTCTCGTCGTTTCATGACCCAGGGACACCAAAAAACAAGAAAATTGTAGGGTAATGTACGAACGTACGTGTATTGGCGTATTTGAAACTTAATAACTTTTGACTGGATAAACCGATTATGGTGAAATTTTGTACAGAGATTCGTGTATATGGGGCAATTTGTTTCGAAACTTTTACGGTCAATAACTCTAGGAGGTGGGATTTAGTTTTTGGGGTTAATTTTCTCAAAAGTTTGCAAACATTATCCTTCTTTATATTAAGTCCAGTACACGTGAACATGCTTATCATAACATTAAAAAAAAATTTAAGTTGCAAAAACGGAAAAATTGTGATAGTAATAAAACTAAGTAATAAAAAATTTCCGGGAGAATTTTGGGCAAAAATTAGGTAACATATTTTCAGCAAGTTGGGTTGCCACATCTTTTTTTCTGTTTAGCCTCCGGAACCACTGTAAGATGTTACTTCAGAAGATAAATGAAGATGATATGAATGAATATAAATGAAGTATAGTCTTTTATAGTCTCAAGTCGACCGTTCCTAAGATGTGTGGTTAATTGAAACCCACCCACCAAAGAACACCGGTATCTACGTTCTAGTATTCAAATCCGTATAAAAGAAACTAATTTTACTAGGATTTGAACCTTAGAACTCTAGACTTCTAAATCAATTTATTTTCGATGGGTTGCCATCTCACTATTATCTAAGGTCACGGCAAATTTTTCATGAAACATTATTGGGTAGGTCGTTGAGGAGAATATAGAATGGCCTGCCAGGTCTCCAAATCTGTCTCTTCCATATTATTATTTTTGGGATCATTTAAAATATAAGTACATAAAACAAAACCTGTAAACATTGAGGACTTGAAAAGCCATAAAAATGGCAAATCAGCACATATACCGACAAGCATAGTTATAAACGGATATTATTTAAGGTTACCGCATTGTCAAGCTGTACGGAGGAAGAATTTTGAACATTTCTTGTAAAATAATAATATGATTTCAAACTTTATTTATTAAATAATTTAGGGGAGAAAACATTTAATTAAATTTTAAAATGAAATTTTTTGTTTAAATGAAATAAAGTAAATAATATTAATCGATCTAGCCGTTTAATTTGTAGTAATGTTGTAGCAAATTAATAATTATTGTGTATTATTATTATTATTATTGGTTTTATTTATTATTATGAAAAGGTAAAAGTTTTTAGACTAATAGACATGAATTAGATCTTTAAGAAACTTAGTTTTTGAAAAATAAATCAAAATCATTAATCACAAAATAAATAAAGAATAAATCACTAATCCTAATCGGTTAAAATACATAACCGACCACAAAACTAGCGAATTAGATGTTAACCATTTCAACCCAGTGGGTTGATCTAGTGGTGAACGCGCGTCTTTCCAAATCAGCTGACTTGAAAGTCGAGAGTTCAAGTATTCAAGTCCTAGTAAAGACAGTTATTTTATACGGATTTGAATAACTAGATCCGTGGATACTGATGTTATTTGGTGGTTGGGTTTCAATTAACCACACAACTCAGGAATGGTCGAACCGAGACTGTACAAGACTACACTTCATTTTTACATTCATACATATCATCCTCATTAATCCTCTGAAGTATTATCTGAACGGTAATTACCGGAGGCTAAACAAGAAGAAGAAAGATATTAACCATTTCGAAAATAATACGTGTTATCAATCATTTTCGGAAGGACTAACATGATGTTTAACACTTGCGTAATTCTGTCTTCAAAATTGTCTATGAAGCTTTTATGCAAATTAAAAAATGTCTCCGAAATTTGTTAAAATTAATTTGTAAAATTCCTTTTATAAGTTAAAAATTTTTAAATATTTTGTAATAAAAAGTAAAATTCCTTTTTGAGGTGGTTCCATGAAATATGATGTACAAGACAAAAAACAAGAATAGTTTTGTTTTAAGATGTTTAACTTTTAAACGTAACATAACAAGATTATTGTAAACTCATTTGTTATTTGATTTTATCGCATCCAGATTTTCTTTGTGTAAACACCACATTTGTTCCAATAGAATATTTAAAACAGATTATATGATGCTAAATTTAATCTTTGTCATGTGATTTGTACATGTTTTTAAAAATATTTTATTACATTTTTTAACATGAAAATGTTTTTAATAGCTGTCACTCGATTATAAAGTCAAGGACAGATTTCATATTGATGTGAATTACTAATATACTGCTAAGAGAAGATGAGTTGAACATAAGGATTCAGTTTCACGTAAATTCCTTATAGCATTATACGAGTATTGTACTGATGTGAGAGAGGTTGATAGTGATATATTACATACAACCTATTAATACTACCATAAAATGTATTTTTATATTAATATTACTTGTTATTCAGTTTGAAAAAAAGGCTATACTAAGTGATAAAATATGAGACCAACATACTACTTTAAATTTATGAATAGGCTTCATAGTCTTGTGTTTTTTATTTTATTTATTTTTACTTGTTCGAAGTAAAGGAAGTATTGTAATCGCGAAAAATTTCGGTTTTCAGATTTTAACAGAAATATCTATTTTAACCATCCCTGAATCCATTTTGACTAGTTTCGGCATGACGTCTGTACGTACGTATGTATCTCGCATAACTCAAAAACGATTAGCCGTAGGATGTTGAAACTTTGGATTTAGGACTATCGTAACATCTAGTTGTGCACCTCCCCTTTTGTTTGCAATCGACTAGACTAAAAGTATCCAACAAAGTCCAAAAAACCAAACAAATTTGGATTTTGGACTTTTTCTTAACTGCAATAATAAGTCCTTATTAAGAGCTTTTCAACGATATATCATATGTGGTACTTATTTTCATCGGTTCCAGAATTATAGCCAAATAAAAGTTTTATTAATGAAATACTGTGTTTGGATCTTACAAGGGTACATCGGTTCAAACCAGACTTTATCTTCCTTTTTTTTATAACTTTTTTTTAATTTAAATATATTGATTTATTAATAAATTATTAACCTCCGATTGTAAACAAAATTTACGATAAATAATAATTCAATAATAATAATAATAATAAAATATATATATGAAAAAATATCAGAAGTTATTAATGAAATAAATTTTTTGTACTTTTCATTTAAAAAAAAATGTATATATAATTTAATAGGCGTACAAGGAAGTTATGTAGTGTCCACATCAGATTTTTGTATACAGTATGAATTGTAGAAGACTTGGGTCTTTTCTGTTATGCGTCCCGCATCCGAACTCTTTTTTTAAGCATTTTTTTATGAATCTTCTGTTGTTTTTTCACGTATTCACTGAGTTTGGAACCTACAACTAATAGAACACAATCCTAGCAATTTTTTCACTCGAATACTGAGATTTTACAGTAAAGTAGAACAACCAGCTCATGTCACCCATAAAAATGTTTTTGTCAAGGCGGATTTACAGCGTATTATTACACGCCAACTAACGAAATATCATCTTGACTTCACAAAGAAACATATAATCTATATATATAAAAAATAATGTTTGTCTATCTGTATGTCTCTTATGCTTCCTAAACCGTTCATCCGATTGCGATGAAACTTTGGTGAGTTGTGCGCATGCCTGCGAAGGTTCCTGAATTATTTTGGACCCGTTAGGTGGCGCTGGGGTCGAGATATTTAAAAAAATTCAATTTATGGTCCGATTTAGCTCTTATGTAGAATATATATTAGTTACATGAAAAGAAATATTTTTTGTAAGAAATTGATCCGTCAGGTGGCGCTGGTGTCGAGATATTTACTGAACAAACAAATATACAAACAGGCTTTTTTCATATATATATGTATATGCATAAAAGGCAATGTTTGTATGTGTATTCGCTAAAGACTAATAAACTACTGGATAGATTTACGCAGGATAAAAAGGGAGAAATAGAAAAAATAAAACAGGGAAATATGGGAAAAGGGAAAAATGAAAAAATAAAAAAGGAAATAGAGAAAAAGGGAAAAAAGAAAAAAACGAAAATAGGGAATGGAAAATATGAAAATGGGAAAAAGGAACAGTGACAAAAGAAAGGAAATAGGTGAAAGGGGAAGGGAAAATAGGTGAAAAATAACTAGAGAAATGTGAAAAGGGACAAAGGAAAAAAAGGATAAAATGAAAGGTTATATTTTGTGAATTCCGTAATGTTTTTTTTTGTTAATGTTTCATCACACTTTCAATTGTGTTCATTTAATCTATATATATACTCAAATCTAGCAATGGCGAAGCATTGCTGGGTCTGCTAGTAATATATAATAATAGAATATTAAGAAAATGCAAACTCCCACCGTTTTTTAATTATGTCATCCAAAAATCAAACTTGTCATACAGACAAAAATAACTTATAAAGTACTTTTAAAAATTGTACTACACAATTAAAATACGCTATACACTTAACTTTATTTTTCTGTTCAGCCTCCGGATCCACCGTAAGGTATTACTTCAAAGGATGAATAAGCATCATGTGAATGAATGTAAATGAAGTGTAGTCTTGTAGTCTCAGGTCGATCATGCCCGAGGTGTATAATTTTGAAGCTCAACCACCAAAGAACACCGGTATCCACAATCTAATATTCAAATCCGTATTAAAGTAACTAGGATTTGAACCTTAGAACTCTCGACTTCGAAAATCAACTGATTTGCAATGACGAGTTGACCACTAGACCAACCGGGTGGGTAGCAGGCTGAGCTGGGATATGGATTAAAACCCGTACTCCATTTTTTGACTGATTACCATACTTCTTTCTTGCAGCTTAGCTCTAGAGCTATGATGACAGGGAAGTAAAAATATTAATTATAATTTTAAAACTATTATTTTAAGTTCTGAAAATGTTACGTTCAGAAGTATCTGAGTGTAATCGTTGATGAGAGGCTTCACTTCAAGGAGCACCTTCAGTTTGTCGCAAGGAAGGCTATTGATTTGGTGTTCGTAGAGTCAGTCATTCATCCTGATTAGGGGTTGAATTTTCGTACCGTGCGTATTCTTTACAAAGGTGTCTGTGAGGTCATGGGGGTCATAGTGTTGTACGCTGCGCCTGTCTGGGCTTATTGCCTATAATTCCAGTGTTATAGGGATATTTTATTATGAGCCCAGCGTCTTCTTTTGTTAGCTGATGTCGGGGCTACAGAACTGTTTTGCGAGAGGCAGTCTGTGTAATCGCCGGCAATTGATATCCTAGCTACGGAACATAGTAACCGGTATATCTCTAAGAAAGAGGGCCTTCTTACTCCTGGACGTATACGAGAGATTGAAGACCAATATTTTGACTCTTGGCAGGTTAGATGGAATGAATCTTCTACCGGTCGATACACGTACGGTATATTTCCAGATATTAGGGGTTTGCGAGCGATTAGGTAGGTTTCCTCCAATCGGTACATAACACAACCCTCTCGGGACATGGCGCCTTTAGGGAACGTTTGGCTTGGTCCATTCGGGCTTCTGCCCGGATAGACCAAACCGATGATACTGTGGACCATGTCCTTTATGTTTGTCCCCGGTACGAGTCTGAACGTATTAGAGTTCTTAGGGAACTCCTTTCAACTGGAAGATCCACAGTGGCTAGCTTCCTCAATTTCTTCGCACAGAGCAGAACAGTTGAGGGGGTATAAGTAGAGTAGTACCCCGGGTGGCTAGGGACCGCCTGGACAGTTGATTGGCTCCAGCCAATCAACTGTCCAGTGTCAGTGTCCTGTTTTGCGTGTTGGCATCGAGCCACGATTATTTAGAAATTATTGCGGTGATTAATAGCGTACTTGCAGTAGGCGGGACGACGACTGCACTACCGAGGGCATGGTTTCCCGTGCAGCCGTGAGGTGGAGCACCATCTCGACGATGGTAGTTTGTGATAAAGTAAATGTCACGCGGGACTCTGCGATGGAGCTGAATGGGAGTAGAAGATCTGTTCTCCTCTCCCTGGGAGACCAGACCGAAGTCCATAGTTGTAATAAACTAAGGGTTAACTATCAAGTTGAATTTAACTAAGGGAGCTAGGTATAAATTCCGTTGATGCGAATAACATTTCTTGTGGTATGTTTTATCTTAATGAATTTGCCTTGAGTTATGAGACATTTACTCACTAATAGCTTACTTATAATGCAGAACTAGGCGCGGAGTTCGTGCTTCCGCGAACTCGTTAGCTAGTTAAGAGAGCAACGAAGTAGGACAATCAAGATATCCGAAAGAAGCCTACAGCGATGGCGAAGGCTGAGTCAAAATTTACTGATTAAATGTCTACCGAGGCATTTACATCGGTGCCATCCCAATGAGGCCTAGATAATTACTCTGAGATGTAGTCAGTTAGAAGGTCAAAAGACTACCTCCGTTAAAGCCCATCAGGGCTTTGCCCGGGGGGGGGGGGGCGACCGGAATCATCACAAGGAGGGTGTCTTCCCCTACGGGGGTTGGGATGTTTCTTCCTAATCCTAAATAAAGTGCTCGCATTAGTCTGAGTAATGTGGAATTAACAAATTTTTTATTAAATGCGGGTAAACCCTTCTACAATCATTTTTAAGATCTATTAACCTATTATTTAAGAAATATTATTTTCATCAATGCTGTTTATTATATATATTGTGTTGTTTTAATTAAATCAACTGTATCAGATACTGATTATTAATTGAAAAAAAATTGTTTTTTAACCATGAATACATTTAAGAATTATATAGTCATTTTTTTAGTCGATACATGTATACGATGTTAAAGAAAATATTTATTTAATTTAAAGTTGCTTAGACATAATTTTTAATAACATTATGACACAAAGTGTTATGATAACCTTAAATTAGAAATAAATGTACACAATTGTTTTTTTATTATAAATTACTTATTTATTAATTTCTGTGAACATTTTTTGCATGAATTAGTCATTATAGACATCATATGATTAAAAACCGTACATTCTGTTTATTTTGGCATTATAAACTATGTAGCAATTGATAATTATAGTACTTAACAGCCTATATCTAATTTTTTGTAAAAAAAAAACTACCCCGTTTACTGTATAATCCTAATAACATGACGACACCTCCAGTCCTTTTTATGTTTATGCAAAAAAATAAACTGTGTTAACTGGTAATCTAATGTAATGAACAATATTTATGGATTGAATAAAAAAATGTACATAGAAACAACAATGATTTTAAAATTCAATCGTAACGTCTTCTGCACGCATCATAAAAAAGAATGAAAGTGCTATCTTATCATGCTAGTTGGATAAAACAGTATACTTTTATAGCGATAATCTATAATTACTATTCTAAAAGTATAAATCTTACAGATATATCACAACCTGATTAATAAATTAAATTGAATGATTTTTATTCGGGTAGAAAATAATTTGCAGTGCTCAAATTATAATATTTTCCTTTTTTTCCATCTTGGTAACTTATTTAAACTATTAATGTTACATTTGTACTTTTTTATATATTTTATTTAACATGGGTCAAACGTTAAATCCTGTACAAAAAAGAAAAATGGTAAATTTGAACCATTGATATTATTTGTACTAGAAAAATGTTAAATCTGTTTTTTAAATTTAACGATTTTTGTACTAAGCTTAAAATGAGCAGATTATCTTTTATTATGAAAAGAAAAATAGTATTTAAAATATAAGATTTTAAGGTATAATTGATAAAAAAAAAACGATATAATATATTAAGTAAATAAATTAAATATTACCTGCTTTAACCTTTTAAAGTATAAATAAATGTAAAATACCATAATTTAGTTTCAAATCGGTAATAATTAAATACTTTAAACAAGTTTTTTGTTACGTTTATTTTAGCGATTAGAAGAATTTGCTTCTACTAAACACACGTAATTTTTAATAAAAGATTATTTTTTTAAATCTATTAAATAATACAAACATTTCGCGGAATTATAGGACATTACTTAAAGAGAATAAATAAAACATAGAATAGCAAATTAAACAAATAAAAATAAAAACAATTAATAAATACCAAACCGAGTTTTTTAATTAGATTTCTATGTCTTCTTAATTTAAAACAATAATTTTTTTTCAATTTATTGTATTCTGATAGAGGGACAAACAATAATACTATGTAAGATTCTTTAAATTTAAAAAATTAGCTAACCAAAACGTAACCGGATTTTGGCAAAAGTAAGAGCATATACGTAAAATGCGCATGAATGTCTTTTTACTGAAGAAGCGGTGACGTTAGAAAGAAGTACGTGACTCATGCTGTAAGAGAATAGGAGTCTTAATCACTTATCTTTTTGAGAGGCGTGACGTCCTTTTAATACTTTCAAATTCGTACAGTTGATGTTTTATAATAATAGTAATAATAAGACAGTATAGATAGTTTTTTTATGACAATATAATGAGATTATTTTTGGTTTAACATCGAGTTTCTCAAGTAAATAAATATATATTCCGTTCATGTTTGGTACAATAATCTATAGACTAAATTTTATTGATTGCTTTGTAGGTACATCCATTTTAAAATATTTCGTTATAAAATTATAACAAAATTTACCAAAAATTGAAAGAAGTAGTTACAGGTTTGAATTACCACACCACCATCTTTCAGCATAACTAAATTTATAAAAGAAAGAAAAATTTTTGGACTCTTCGAAATTTTAAAATTTACTTATAAATTTATATTTTCCATTCCTTAGAAGTTTATTTATTTGAAATATAATTTGCGAATTACATGATTGTATTTATGGAATATATACACAAAGATTATTTATAAACCTTTATAATGAAATGGCACGTCATAACCGTATCTTATTGAATGAGTATATTTTTGTGTTTTATCGGATTCCATATGTGCCGGGATACGAACTATTGAATCTACTAGATCCTCTAATAATAATCCTGATTTTTGGGTTGTTTGTTCTGTTGGTGTCACATCACTCGGTGTAGTTGTTTCTAAATCAATTTCTTCGCCTTCAATTGGGGTATCGATATCTTCTTTTTCATCTATATCATCTACTTTTTGTATTTGTTCTTGTTCTTCATTCGATGATGAGAATATTTTTTGTTCTTCATTACTGCTAACAGATGTACTTTTGTCTTCATTCGGTTTTAAAGTCGTATCATATACCGATGACTTTGCAAAATCATAATTATTATTATTTTTATGTGGATTATTCATCGTATCATATTGATATATTGCTTTAATAACTGATTTTAATCTTTCTTGCGGTGTTACTTTTGATTTTGAATGATCGAATACATTTGAAAAAAATAACGTAATTGATGGTGGAGGTTCGACTAAGTTATAATCATCATCTGTCCATACTTCGTTGTTTTGTCTCTCTTTTTCTGGTATCGCAGCTGGATTTGCATAATTGATAAACAATATTAGAAATACTGCAAACATCTGCAACAAAAAAATAAATTTGTTTATGTTATATTTTTAATTTTTCACATTAACTACAAAAAAGTTTTTTTTACTAAAGTAATATGTTTACAATAGGCTCCTCTTAACTGAACCATAAGTAAATCGGATATTTCTTTATAATCGCACCGCCACTTTTTTCAATTTAAATAAAAAAGTCACTTGAAACTTCTTCAAAAGAAAATTAATAATAACTTTTATTTAAGGAGGATAAAGTACATTTTTTAATGAAATATAAAAATTACAAAAAACCAATAAACATCTCATAAATCAGTATAAATTCATAAACACCATAATATAAACACAATACGTGACACTTTCGGAGGATAAAACTCGAGAATGTGAACGTAGAGGAGAAAATAAAATAATAACGAACATCGATCGGTCTTCTTGCGCAGAACTACACAACAATGTTTTTTATTGTTTCTCAAGTTATAAAAATTAAAACTTATAAGTATCTATGACAAGCCCAAAATAATATGTTATCAAAATTCCCATTCTAATGACAGTTACTTTAATTTTTCTTAATGAATTAGAACGGTTCATTTCATTATTTCTACACGTACGACTACATAAAATCTCATGATCGAATACGGTATAAAAATACAAATAAAAGCTGACCACAAAGTTATAAATACTTTCTTAACCATGGTTACTTATTCTTACATAATGGAAAAATAATGATACATGAAAATAAACCAAAAAAAATAGATTTAAAAAGTTAAAAATATCGATATTTTTAAATTTTGTTTGGTTCCCTCGCCTCACCCCCCTTCAAAGTATTTTTTTACGCATGTAATGTGCTTAATATAAAGTGGTGTTATGTTTGAAAAAATTTGAGAACATTGACTCCAAAAAACTATCTACCCCATCCCCTCGAGATATTGACCGCAAAATTTTACCAAAACACTGCCCCATATACAGGAATATCTGTACAAAATTTCATCAAAGTCGGTTCATCCAGTCATTAAGCTTCAAACACGCCAACACACGTACAAACGTACGTGTGTGTATTACTGGTATAGTTCTAGAGCTATGAAGCCAGGAAAGTAAAAACCTTACGGGGATCACTTCTGTAGTAAGAATTAATTATATTTATCAACAACAAATGTTATTAACTTTTAATTCATTCCTAATTCTTGACTCAGATGTTACTGATTTTCAATATAATTTCATTAAAAATTAAATGAATTTAAATCCATTTGTGATCGGCGATTCGTTTTTTAAATATTAAAAACCACTTGCCTTACTAAAATTAATCGTCAGCTAGTTGAAGGGTATGTAGAATGTGTGATAAATTATGGTTGTGTGTGGGGCATCCTACATTTGACAAATTACGGCAAAAAAAGTCGTAAAAGTTTCGATGGTTTGACCTCCTTCCTGTAGTTTACATCTGGGGATTTCTGATTTTCATTTTTTTGTTGAAATAAAACGAAGTTTTGAGCGGAAACGAAGTCTACTAAACCATCACCGACCGGTTTAAGGTACTGACCATAGAATTCTTTATCAAGGTATCGTCATGCTTATCTCAGTCTCAAAAATGTTTGGATTTCAACGGAAATTATACTGTGAAATAGTTTAAGATAAACTTTTGATTGTTAAAAAAAAGGATATTAAGTTTTATTATAAATTTTTATCTGATAAAAATACTCTTACCTTAAAAAATGACCCTTGTATAAAGTTTTAAAACCGTATACATTTAAAATAATTGGAGAAAATTCAGATGGTAAATTACTTGGATAAAATTATTTGGATTTAATGAATCTTTCCATTTCATTATTTGAGTTGCGATATTTTATATAAAAGAACGCAAAAAAAGTCCAATGCAATCTGCGGTAATGTATTTCGTAATTAAAAATATAAGGCAAGAGCTAAGAGACGAGATAGGATTTTTCAAAACAATTGTGGTGATTATTATATTCAATTGAAGTTAAACTTGGTTCAATCAATGAAAGACGGTAAGTTGTAAGATACAGACCTTAGACATGATATGTCTTAAGAGTTAAAAAATGGTTACACAAGATTGCAGCTTCTACAAGAGAAATTATGAAGTATGGAAATATTCATTTTCAACGGCCTCGATGATAATAAAGAGAATGATGCGGATTTTCAACATATCATCTCGGAGGGAGAGGTAGAGACAAACCATCAACATCTGATTGGCTGTTGAAACATAAATAATCGCCTAATCCTTAAATGATGATGAAGAAACAATTAATTAGGATGGAAAGAAAAACGTAGGAAATCTATTAGGGAAACAGTAAATGATGACTGAAAATTACCTGAGAACAAAGAAAAATAATGAAAAATTAAACTTTTCGTTATTCCTATAAATGTGTTTTGACTGTTATATTTTTATTTATTTCCTGTCAAGTCGTTTGGTCTCTACTGTTCTTTCTTGTTTATTGATTGCATAATATACATATAAATTAGTTTCAGAAGAAAATCTCGGTCGTATATGTTTGTGCTTTATGTTGATGGATATACGTGTTGCGTAGTGGTTCATTTGAATTAGATTGATCTAGAGTTGATAATAAGTGATGATTAAAATGAGAATATCCGGGTTTACATCCCTGTTGTCTTGTAAACAAAATATAAAAATGACACGTCAGATCCGTCCAAACAGATAATAAATCATATGTTAAAAAAATATACGTCGAGTGCGAAATTGCTTGGGAAGAACAAAATCTTTTAGAATAAATTAAAAAAAAAACTAAGTATTTATCAACTGCTTAGATTTTTTTTGTTGTAAGATTCTCTATCCTTATCTTACAATTACCCCTTGCTCAGAAACTTGTTTATGCATTTATGTTTACATAAATAGGTATCGTTATTATTTTATAATCTGGTGGCCTTAAACTTGGTAAAAAGAATTCCTGCCTGTGAAACAGATCTTTAAAGACCACGCCTTCTCTTCTACTCGTACTAGGAAACTTGACGGCCTTGTCGAGCCCGCTCTATTTAGACCCACGACAACGGAATATGTTGAATTATGATATCGAACAATAATAATTTATAACTTTTGAATATTGCTCGATTTTAAATGTAAAGCCGATAAATTTAAATTGTAAATCTATTTAAAATATAGGTTACACTTCTTTAAAAATCCAAACATTAATTTTTTTTTGTTACAGTTCCTCTCTTTCAAATTTAATATTAAATTGAATTTGAAAGCAGATATTATAAAGCATAAAGAATATAAAACCACAAGTAATATTCGAAATTTTTGAAAAATACACTCACTGCTTTATTAACGTAAATGAAATCAAAAACTGTTATGTTTATTTGTTTTAGTTAACGGTAAGTATTCTATGATTAGTCCAACAGTTTTTACTAATTAAATGTAATTAATATACAAAAAAGGATCGTTGGAACAGGTTTTTTCATTTAAAGTAAAACTCCGTATGGATCATATTACAAAGTGGTCCTATTGAATAAATAACAGACTTCTATTATCTCACTATTATATAAAGAGACAACTATTTTGAGTTTGTTCCCGATAACTGTAATAACTATTGAATCAATCAATACGAAATCTTATGATCTCCGGAATGTTTAATAATGTTCAAATCTCACTCACTACTATATAAATTATAAATAAAAAAAGTATAAATAAATAATGTAGAATTTATTTTTAGTAAATTTAATATCATCGTCTATAACGATAGATGGATTATTGTTTATGTCAATATCGATTCGTTCAGACAGTTTTTTTTGTGATTTAATAAATTTAATGTCACTGTTCATATAATAACAATTTTTATTATTATCGTAAATACGGAAATAAAAAATATAATTTCGACCATGGTACCGCTGATATGTTAATTAATTAAATAATATTAACAATTAATAAAATTCACCTGATCAGCACATTTAGATAACCCTAGATCTTTCGGATTACTTGAAAGCCATCAACAGGAGTTGAAAATATTACATTAAAGTCAAAAATTAAAAAATTATGTTTATAAAAATGTACATGATGTTTACAAAAATAAATTAAAAAAATTTATACATTTTAACCTACGATTAGGTTAAAAGACCTACCCTAGGTCTTTCAAGTAAACCGAAAGACCTAGGGTTATCTCAATGTCCTGGTAAAGTGGATTTTATTAATTGTTAATATTATTTAATAAAAAAAAAGTAGTCCGATAATAAAATTAAAGGGAATGACGACTATTTACATATTAATATCAATATCGATCGACTTTTTCAGAAAGAAGGTTATTAACTGTTTTACTAAATTTAATGTCAATGTCTAAACTGGGCGTGATTCGAGAGCACTCATCCTCAACCAAGTAGCACTCTAGATTTTTATTTCTAGAACCAAGAAGTTCCACGCATTTTTTTAGTAAATTAATCTGCGATATGAAATCTAACATTACTTCCACATTTTATGTAGTCGGGTGCCTATGTAGGCTACGTGAGATGGTGACGTTAATGGCCTACACATTGTTAAGACTTGCCATCCTCCGTGGCGCGAAAAAAAAAACATTATTAAAACTAACAGACACCCGAATACAACATAAAATGTAAAATGTTGCAGTGATATTAAATTTTACATCGCTCATCAACTTACTGTATCCTGAAAAAAAAAACCTGTAATAAAAGAAAGAAAAATCTGTGAATCTATTTTTTGTTCGTTTTTCGTAATTATTCTAGATATTTGTGTACAGTTAGTAGTCAGGTTTTTTGTCCTTTAATAGTTATTTTATACAGAGTATTATGTAATTGTGTTAATTAAGAACCTAAAAACAAATAGTGATCATATCCGTTAGAGTATATCAGTATACACAGATATTTTAATGTATTAATAATAAATAAACAGCTTTGTGGAAAATGTAATCATTTCATTGAGTGTATACCAGTTTAATAGAATATTTTAAGAATGCATTATTTTTGCAATAAAATAAGATATATACCATCGGATATATGTAGCTTTACCCAAAAATCTGTTGTACTCTTTCTTATTGACTAATGCATGTAAAGCACCTGAGAAACAAGAAGTTTGCAGAGTTGAGGGCAACTTTTGTTCAGGACACGCTTTCCGGAGTATTATATTACAGAAGATGTTAGCTCTACTTGCCAAAGCAACTACCTAAGTAAAAATTGCTACTCACAGATAAAAATTCTATGCATATCTACGTAACTATTTTGGTTAAGACGTCATATCTTTTATATGGGTTGTATTGAAAACATTTTTGGGGAATAACAGAAAAAAGCTGACAGCATAGTTGTAATACTTTCCTGGCATTGGTTATTTATTCTTATCGTTATTTAAATAACTATAGATGAAAGTAGACCAAAAAAGTTTTAAAAAATTCAATAAATTTTTAAACTTGATCGGTTCCCCATAATATGCCTCGAAAGTATTTTTATTTTTTTGGGATCTCTTGCTATACTATTTGCCTAAGACATAAAAAAAGGGTTAAAAAATATACAATAAATAAAAAAAAATAACTTTCATAAATTTTTGGGGAAGGGAATTTTGGGGCAAAATTTTGTAAGTATAAGATAAGAATGCATGTATGTACTTAATATAAAGTGGGGTTGCCGGCCACTGTGGCGCGTGTGGTAGCGTCTCGGCGTTTATCCGGAGGTCAGGGTCGAATCCCAGTCAGACATAGAATTTTCACATACCTACAAATCATTCATTTCATCCTCTGAATCAATCCCTGATGGTGGACCCGGAGGTTAACAATAAAGGGGAGCTATGTTTGCAAAATTGATAAAAACTTTACCCCAAAAATATCTACCCCCTTTAAAATATTGATACCAAAATTTTATCATCAAATTGCCCCATATACACAAGTCTATTTACAAGATTTTTATCAAAGAAAATTTTATCCAGTCAAAAATTATTAAGTTTCAAATATAGCATACGTACATGTACGAATATTACCACCCCCTTACGTTTTTTGTTTTATGGGGTCCCTGGGTCATGAAATGTCGAGAAATGAAAAAAACTCATACCCCATTTTTAGACTGATTACCATACTTCCTTCTTGTAACATAGCTCTAGAGCTACGATACCAGGATAGTAATAGCCCATTTTTGCTATCCTTTCATAGACATAAATTTATACAGTTATTAAGAATATATATTCTAAATTTGATGATCTATGTAGTATGAAACTACGTGATAAGAAAAACAAAACTGATTGAACGACTCACAGATCGGTGTAATTAGTAAAAAAATTATAATAAATTTAATACTTTTTCTTGGTTAATATTTTTGATAACCTACTCATATTTACTTATGTATGATTTTGAAAATATCTTATTTCAGTAAAATCAAGTAAAAGAGCTAAAAATTACTGGGAAAATACAGCACTAGAAAACGTGTTAAAAGAAAATAAGTTTCTTATTAATTATATAACAAGAGAAAAACTAACATAAAATGTATATTTAAATTTTTTTATCCAGAATCTACTTTAAAAATTAAAAAACTATTCAGTACATATATAGTCTTAATGTTTTAGATTGTTTATAGAAATATGTTTTTGCGTCATTGATAATTTTAAAGTAGAATTTCCAGTTATAATAAATTTCTATAAACTCATTACCTATCTTGTAAAAGAATACATCGTATTTATAATATTACATATTCTTGTATTAAATATATTTTCTCTTTAAAAATATTCAATTGATTTATAACAAAAAAAATTATGATCTTTATTTTATTTTTCTAATTATATTATTCATATTTGATTTGTATTTTGCTTGCCTATACACTTAACAAAAACGGTTTTATTCTCGTTATCGATTTATAATATCGATCTCTTTATCTTTTAATTGGATGATAAATCCAATAAAAGAAGATATTTATTCGTTAACGTATTATTAAATATAAGAAAAAAGAGTATTTTAAATTAAATGTCATGACATTTTCATGGAATGCTACCAAAAAATTATTTTTTTTAAAGGTCAGAAGCGTCGTGATACTATAGGCCTTTGTGTATTTGAATTATATTTTTATTTGTAACATTATCATCGTGATTGTGTGCTTTTTAAAACTAAAACATAATAAGATTAAAAGAAAAACAACGAACACTGGCATTTGTATATTTTATAGATAATTCTTTTTCATGGTAGATTACCTATTTTTTTATTCTATCACGAATAAAAGCGTTTCATAAGATTTATTCTGGGCGTGCATGACGTTTTAGGATACAAATTACCCTTCATGATGTTTGCCATTAATGAATTTAATTAATTTATTTTTTTTTAATTTATGCTAACCATTATGTTGCATGTGTTTACTACTCGTAGTAATTCCGTCATGAGAAACCTTGCTCATTTTGTAAAGAATTTAATACGTAAAATTACAAAGAAATTGAATTAATTAAGTGAAATAAAATAAAAAAGAGAAATTTTGAGGGTAACTGTTAGTTATAATATAAGAAAATAACGAAAATAATTTTAATGAATTAAATATTGTAAACAGTGTTTCTAGGAACACGGATATCAGTGAATGACAGCAAAAGAGGTATTTCAATTTGTCCTCACGGCTTTTTTCTATTATTATTTTTTTTAATCAGGAAAAAACGTTATAAAGTAAATTTATATTTAACCAAGGTAAGATAAATTAAAAATTTAATATTTTATATAACTTTAATACATTAAATTTAATTGATTAATTATTTAGTAATATACTGAGAAAGGTATGATGCTGTAAAATAATACGAAAACAGTCTCAAAAGACAAACATTAAAATTAAGCAAATGAAATTAAACATAAAAAGTGAAGTATTTAACATTTAGCGGCAGTGATAGACTGAAAATGATGGGTAATGTCAGGAGTGGAGAAAGATTGGTTGATGGGCAGTGGCGGCTCGCGTATAGGCACTGTAGAACTCCAGCACCCCCTATTTCCACTTGACATCATCGATAACATTTAATATAATACTTTTTTCTTTAATTCTTTCTATACACTTCGAAAATATATAATTCTTAAGCTTAATGTCAGTAGCCATCCCCCAGTTTATGAAAAATATACAAAAATCTTTGTATGGAACTGTGCGCTTCACAGTTCCAGCGGCATGGTGTTTGGCTGTTGTGCGCATGCTCACATAGGAAGCTGCACGCGAGACTGCGAGGGGGAGAGAAAGCACTGTCGCTCCCGCCGTGCCGACCCTGGCGTGCTGGAGGAAGGTAGTTTTTTGTTACTCCGCGTGTAGCTTTAGTTAATCAAATAAATTAATAAATTAAATAAAAAATCGATAAATAAACAAGACGTCAAAAGTAATATCACGTAATCAAAAACTGATTATTATTGTTTATAATTTATTTTGTTTTTCGTATAATTTTTTGTTATTCTAGAACAATCGCTACGTACAGAAACAACTGTGTGTTATTATAAAATATTTATATATATTTGATACGTATAAAATTTGTCCTTAAAATCGAGAATTTACTGCCCTTTATATACCATTAAATATTAATTCTCGAGCTTTTGTTTTAGTAGGCTACATAATAGTTGTGGCTTTAATCGGTAAGTATATCAGACGGGATAAACTTTTTTTTGCAGCCATCGGTAGGAAGCGGTAAGACCCTCTACCACACAAATGTCAAAGATACATCTAAAAATTACTATGGCACCGATCTGGCAAAGCATTAGTTGATATCCGTTTGAAACATCGAGTATTTAGCTGAAACTAGGATTTGATTAGAAAGAAAGAGCTCTATGATAAGAAATGTGGACGATCTACTCAAAGGACCATAAATGAAAAATAATCCCCCACCTAGAGTATTGCTTCAAATGTTCGTTCCTTATGGTGGTCAACCTTCTCATCCCTAATCCCATGGAAGATTTTAGATAACTTTGCCTAGAATGCTCATATCGATCAAAGATTTTTTTATTGACCTGCTCAAATGAATTCTGTCAAAAATTTGTCTTTCTCCAATTATTAAAAGTAATCTGCGAACAGATTAAAAACGCTAAACCTATAAATCACGACAAGCGGAAATAAATTAACTATAAACAGTCTCCTCTTCATCAAATTAAAGCTATTTAGAACGATGGCAGACATGGTCTTACAGATTTTTTTTGAGACTACTAAATATATATATTTTTTTAATTAGATTCATTGACAGTTATATACACTAATCACAAAATTGAAGATCAAATTTTCAGAATCGTAAAATTTTTTAATAATTTTTTACTTTGCATTTATACAGAAAAGTTTGGATTTTATTTTAATTGTTTAGCATTATGATGTTCATGAGACCTTTGAAAATAAAACAAAGTTAATGATGCTAATGATAATATTATTAATAATACTGACTAATATTGAAGTCGATATCATTATTCAACTCGTATTGAGTATTAAAATATACTGAGAAAAAATTTATCTATTCTCAGACAGGTCAAATCTTCATTAAATTTTAACTGTAAATAACCAACCGATATACGATCGCTAAGTTAATATTATTTTGGTAAAAGCCTGTTACGAATAAGTTACTGTTAACATAGATTAAAACAGTATACGTAACATTCATCGCTGTCCCTAACAAAGTATATTTATATGCACTTAAACTGTAGTAAAAGATTTTAGCATATTGATTGGTGCAGGATTGGAGACTTCCTGCACTTTGACTTGGTACGCGCATCGTGTGCGCGCTCACACACTCCATCTTACATTTTGAGAGATTGAGTGAGGAAGATAAATAACTCATATTGTTTAACTCAGAATATGCATATATCTTATATTTCAACATAATATGTACTATAGATCAAGGTCACGAACAAATGGTAGGCAGACGATGTCTACATATAAAAATAACATGCATAATGACTTACTGCCCTTCGGCCTGTCACAAAAGATTATAAAATACATAGGCTGAAGTATGTATAATAATAAAAAAATGTTAAACCCAGTCTGTTTATTATGACTATTTTGTTACCATTATTATTAGGTTAGCTTGTTTATTTGTTAACGTATCCTTACAATAATTTTACTTAAGTATTTAATAACTGAATGAATTATTTGTTACACCCACACAAGCTTATTAATAATTTCTTGACCTTGAATTTAATTCTTTATACACTTATGAAAAAGTATTTAATACAGTAGACTTAACCGTAAGTAGATGATTATGTTAATTTCTGCGAAATTTCATCACATCAATATGCTATATCTGGAAGTTAAGAATCGTTACATGTTTATTGGAAAGGCTTACTAAGCCCCGCTTTATCGAGCTGAGCCGGATAAGCAGCTTAGCTATGCGATAACCTTTCTGTGCAGGCGCTGAATGAGAACAAGACCTTGGATAGGTCCATAGGCACAGTTGCCCTCATCTAAATTTTACGAATACCTAGTTTAGGAGGTCCCCATCTCCTAGAATGGATCCGATAAGCGTTAAGTAAAAAAATACGCGTATATTATACCATCAGGAAGGAATGGGAAAGGCGTAAATAGTGAGAATGGATCGATTTAACTACAGTGGAGACGTGAAATGAGGCAACTAACAGGAGTGTTTCTAGGCTTTCCATGAAATACTATGTAGCCTTTACAATTCAGAATTCCTCAATAGTTCGTGATATCTTTACCCAAGAAGAAAAAAGCGCATTTTTAATATCCTATCTGTCCAATTTGAGTGTTAATCAAATCTTATAGATGCTTCACTAATTTTTTTGTTCCAGATACAAAAAAGCGATCTGAGTGTAAGCTAATTTCTTTACGGGCTTCAGTAATACCTTGCCGTGTGACATATTGATATGATTAACTGAACTATAAATATATTCTTTTATTTCCACTAGATAGTGTACTGATCCATTTGATGCTAATTTACGTTTCTTTCGGTTTTGTATAAATTTTTTAATTTTAACATATTTAATTCATCCTAAATCTTAAGTGTTTATTAATAGCTGAATGAATTATTTGTGTACCTACAAGCGCTGATCAATAATTATTGAGCTAGGCTTTATTGAACTGAGCCGGATAAGTAGATTAGGTATGCGATAAATTTTCTGTACATGGATTGTATGAGAAACAAGACCTAGGTCCATAGGCACATTTTATTCTTATCCTTCTCTTCCTTTAAATTTATACTTCTTCACATCTCTTCATTATCAAATTAACTAAATCTGGATGTTAATAATAATTTAATTCGCTTTTCTTTACGATTGTACGATAACTTTTTTCCACCTGTTCAACCGAATTTTTTAATTTTCTTATTTCAATCCACTTAATTATCAACGCTCACCACAAAACCACGTTTGAAAGGCTCCCATTCTTTTTATTTTCCATTCATACGGTTATTTATCATATAATCAATAGATAAAGCCTTGGTGAAAATACATAATAAGAAAAAGAAAAATATTTTTTTTATTTTCACAAAATTTAATTAAAAAATGACAGCTGTTTCGGCTGCAATAGCTTCCTCAGATAATTTGTAGAGAATACATAATTTATTTTGTATGTGAAAATAAAAAAAACATATTTTCTTTTTGTTCTTTATCGTAATACACTCCACCAAAATATTTATAAGGATATCTTTCTTATTATCAAACAATTTTATTCATTAGATGAAACAGTTATATGACTTCTAGTATATTATGTCAACCTATCTTAATATTAAAATTTTCATTATCCTTCTTTCTCTTTCATTTAATTACCTTTATTTTACTTTTACTTAACTTCAAATTCATTTGTTCTCTTAGCAATAAATCAATGCTATTCAAATTTTTTCCTAATTCAGTTTTAGGTTTTGGCAAAGAAAATGTCATCAAAGAATCTTAATATTTTGATTTTTCCTTCTTAGACAGTTATTCCATTCTGAAATTATTCTTTCAATCTGTGTTTTTTTTCTTCTATATACAAGTTTAAAAGCAACGGTGACAAGCTACTTCCTTCTATCAGTTCTTACTGAATCAGAGCCACCCTTTATTCATCTTCTTTTCTTATCA
Source organism: Lycorma delicatula (assembly GCF_047948215.1). NCBI lineage: Eukaryota > Metazoa > Arthropoda > Insecta > Hemiptera > Fulgoridae > Lycorma > Lycorma delicatula. Next base: position 77,598,117 of record NC_134461.1, on the reverse strand, counting down.
TTTCTTCCTGATTTTTATACAGATTGTATACGTTTTCTTTCCCTACATTTTGGTCCAGTTTTTTAAGATTATATTTTTTCCATCCTACTTTATCAAATGTCATACAGATGGGTTTATTCGTCCATAATATTTCTTATAAAATTACTCAGAAGGCTAGAATAGTATACTATGTTCTCTGTACCACCAAACTGGTCGTTATTTAGTACATTTTCCACTCCATATTCCACTTGCCTATTAATACTTCCAATTCGTAAGATATTTAGTCTGATAGTGAGGATAAATGAAACGTTTAATATTTTTAAAAAATTAACATTACCTTTTTATTTTCCATTCACTTTCCCATAATTTTTTTTTTTGTTTTATGATAAAAAAAGAAATGTGTGAATACATGGAACAATAAAAATTAATTTTTATAAAATGTAGAAATTTTTAAATTCTTTTAATTAAAAAATTAATTGTATACAATATTAATATATATATATATTGTTACACGCATTTTATTTGAAATGTTTGATGCATTTCAATGTTCTGTCTTTAGTAGTATGTTTAATGAGGCATGAAGAGAAAATAGAACAAAAATTGTTTATAAGAAATGAGTTATTCCTTATAAGATGACTGTGTTTAAAATTCCAGAATTATGTTTATTGTTAAAATTGAATGATGAGTATTTAAAATGATTTGATGACTAATTTAAATAACCTACTTATGAATATAAGGAATTAAAAATATTTTATTTGTTACCCAAGAACGTAATATATATAATTACTAGTAATAGTAATATAGATTGGTAATATAGTAATAGTAATATATTTAGTAATATAAATTACTAAATTTGCTATATAAACCGTGAACAATTGACATCATTAACAATTTCATAACATTTTTAATTAACAAATCTCTTACTGAAAACTATATTTTTGGAAATTTTTAAGTATAAAATTTGTGAAGCTTTTTTTAAAATCCGTTTAAAAACTAATTAAAAATTGGTTTAGTAATATAATGGTTACCATGTTGACTTCTATATCATTTAATCCCGGGTTCTATTTCCAGTAAAGGTGTGGTCTTTTCTCATATGTGGTTTCATTTATAATCGCATTTTCCTAGTTAAAATACGTGCAAAAAGCATTTCCGAGATCTTATAATAAAAAAATTGTTTCTAAAACAAATTATATGTCAATTTTAACGAAAACCTATCAAAGATCTTTTATATTTTGGTACTTGTAACATTTATTTAATAAAAAATACTAATTACAATAGAAGGTAATCAAGAAAACGTAAAAAAAATAGAAGGCGTAATTTTATTACGCCTTATAATCATATTATCTCTCTTTTTCTCTGTTTAGCCTCCAAAACCACCGTAAGGTATTACTTCAGAGGATGATATGTATGAATGTAAATGAAGTGTAGTCTTGTGCAGGTGTCAGTTCGACCATTCCTGAGATGTGTGGTTAATTGAAACCTAACTAAAGATCACCGGTTTCCATGATCTAGTAATATATTATACGATCTAATCATATCTTCTAGACTGTTCAAAATGTACGATCCTTAGCAGTATATTATTCGAGATAATCAGGAATTTTTTCCGGATTAGATTAAAAAAAAAAATTAAGGTAAAAGGAAACTTTTGATTGTAGAATAGAATAATATGTTTTAAATTAAAAAAAAAATGGAATAAAATTTAGAGAATTAAGATATATAATCTGTGCAAAAATCAGGTAGTAGTGTAAATAACAGAAGATGACGGAAGAAGACTGTGATTAAGAAAGAAGAAAGAAAAGGAAGTAACCTGTATGTGTTCCTTTCTATTTGTATATAAAAACGTGGAATTGAAAGACTAGCGTAACTATTCAAGGGGGAAAAATAATGATGTTAAGATTAGCCGATGAAATTATTCTTTTGTCAAAAACTAAAAATTAATTAAATAAGGATTGTGAATGGAAGTGGTTTATTGGTAGAAGAGAAATTCAGTTAGAAAATAAATAATTGAATGAACAAAGTAAAAGTGAGGGAAAGGGAGGATAATGAGAAATAGAAATATCAAGATAATGTATAGCATAACATATTAAAATTTTCAGAAATATGCTATTTAATAAATAAAATTATAAATTATGAAAGCGTCCATTCTTACTTTGGTAAAGTAAAGATCTAAAGCAGACTGATAGAAGAAAGAACAGATTTCATACAAACAAAAAAATTGTTAATGCCAAGTATAGAATAAGAATTAGAAAGACATTCTAAAATACATATATATATATATATATATATATATATATATATATATATATATTGTGGATTGTAGTTTAGTTTACTATGGTAAAAAAATGGTTTGTATGAAAAGAAAAACAAAAAAGAATAGGTGTTGAAAATAAGATAGGTTGATAAAATACGAGATGAAGAGGTCTTATGACAAATAGTAGATGAGCAGAGAAATTTGTGGTATAATGTAGCCATGAGATGATCTAGGTTGGATATTAAAACATTTAGATTTAATAAGAGAGGGTGTTTGAAGGATAAATACTGACGAGGAAGAGACATAAACTGGAATGTGAGGAGCAGACAATTGAAGATGTAGGACGTAGTAATTTTGTTGTGTTAAAAGTTATCATAACAGAAAGGCATGAGGAATAGCATCAAACCAGTCAAAAAATGTACAAACTACTTTTATTTATTAATTTTTATTTTTTTTATTTAGTATTTTGAAAATAAAAATATGAGTACTTTTTTGTTTCGTTTTTATTAATTTCGTTTTAATAGATTTATTGCAATTTTGTTATTGAAATAAATAATCTTGTTCTTAAATTGGTTCTACCTTTTAATTATTTATTATCCTAATCTGTTCAAATAGTGAACAATAAGTAACCCCCCCCCCCCGAACCCGATGAAATGAGGATAATATGTATGGCATGTAAATGACGTGTAGTCGCGTACAGACTCAGGCATCATTCCTGATACGTGTGATTAATTGAACTCCAACCACCAAAATATACCAGTATACACTGTCTAGTATTCAAATCTGTATAAAAGCAACTAACCTTTACAATTTGAACCTCAGAACCTTCGTCTTCGGGTAAAAAAATATACATGAAATATATATATATAAAATCTTTGTGTACACGCCAAAATATACAGTACTAGAGCTGTTATTTTGAATTGTCCAACCTGAATTCGGTACGGGAACCACCTATGTCTTTAAACAATCGCCGAAGCAACGTATTGCTGATGTTAATTTTCATAAACGTTCGTCGACGACTTTTTAAGTGACTCCAAAATCTGATCGAAGACACGTCCATAATTCTCATTTGTAGACACAGTTACCAGATCTTCCCTTCCATTGACACAATACACGGCTTTCTTTTCTGTTTAGCCTGTTTAGGAACCATCGTATGTTATTACTTCAAAGGATGATGTGAATGAATGTACATGAAATGAAATGTAGTCTTGAACAAACTCAGGTCGATAACTCCTGAGACGTGTAGTTAATTGAAACCCAACCGCCAAAGAACACCGGTATCCACGATCTAGTACTCAAATCCGTATAAAAGTAACTGCCTTTACTACGATTTGAACCTTAGAACTCTCAACTTCGAAATCAGCTGATTTACGATGACGAGTTCTCCACTGAACCAACCCAGTGAGTCGAACACAATACACACCAGTATGACGAAATTTCTTAACGATAGACAGCATAACTGTGTTGCTCGGTGCCGCCTTATTAAATTGTTCGCGATATTGTTCCGCCACCAACCTCAAACTCGGCCTGCTTTGATTGCCATTTCCGTACGAGCGAAAATAATACTCCACAACAAAAACCCTTTCCTCCGTCGTGAGACCCATTTTCAAATCCAGCCTTACAGTACAACGTTCTTTGCACTACTAACAACACATAATTCTGATGCAGCAATACGCCGAGGAACGGACATGTGTATGAGAACTGCGCGAAATCCAGTACCGTATGTTTGCAAATAGTTTCCGTTTTTTAATGGTTGTGATTAACTAAAATTTTGTTATTTTATTATTTTTTCCTGTTCATCTTCCACGTACTTTTTCCAGTTAAGAATTGAAACACTGCGTATATTTTACAAAATTACAACAGAAATCGTTACATTAATTAGTTTTTTACATTATCTGTTCCTTGATTATGACTCATGTGGAGAAATATTTTAGATAAAACAACTGACACAGGTCAGATTTAATTTCTCTAATTAATGATAGTCGCTGTAAAGTGTTAGGATCATAGTTACATGCACTTCGGTGTACATGTATTTCGGGCTTGGTCAATTCCGTCCGCCGCTACCTGACTACTATCTTTTTCAAATCGGTCAATTGCGCCCTCGTTACTACTAACATTAAAAACGGTTCAGCACCCTCCTCCCCCTTCTTATTGTATTTATACCTTTTTCGGGATTTTTGAAATTATTTTTTGGTTTACCCTTCCTAAGTCCTGACGACGATGTAGACGACTGTTTCACAGACGAATTAAGACATTGCAACTAGACGAGAAAAGGAACATAAGAGAATATTCATAGATTACGTGTCGACAATTACATTTTTTTTTATGCTACGTTTCTCCCAAGAATACGGGCGAATTTCAGCGTTTCAACAAAACGTATGACAAACAACTGTGAATCGTTTCATACTCGATTAAATGTACACTTGTACACAAATCTTATCCTAACATATACAATGTTATTGATGTTTTGAAAAATTACCAGGCTGATTTATACATCAATTTAAAAAGCAAAGAAAATTTAAGGAAATATAATAGTATAGAATAAAAGGAACTGTATCTTCAAGAAAAAATGAATAAATTCGCCAGAGAAACATTTCGCCAGAGAAACATGTCCTCGAATATATTATGTAGAGACTGTCTGCATGAAAATTTTACCCATACAATAAAGTAAATAAAAAGTTAAAAAATTATTATAAATGGCTAGACAAAATATATTCTGTAGTTTCTTTCAAAGGATATCTACATCTGATAATCACTAATAAGTGTGAAATATATTTTTGCTTTTCACTAGAATATTAAAACCACAAATAATTAGAGGATGATATATTATTATCTATACTTCTTATTATGATCAGTCTCACAGAATAGCAGGTAGAATTTCTTACGAGGGACGGATTTAACCGGGTAAAACTTCCTATAAGGAACGCAATTGATCGGGTTATTTTTCAGCGGATGCAACTGACCGACGGAACGCCTTTATGGAGCTTGATGAAGTTGACAGCGATGCACAACCATTTAAATTCTTATTTTCCTTATTAAGCCTGGTTATTGAGAATGGCTATATCGTTTTAGATAGTTATTTATGATTTAAATTTTGTCGTGTGAAGCTATTAAAATTATTTCAACTAATATAAAAAAAAATTTCTTTACATCACAATTTTTACTGATTTATCTTAAAAATTGACTATTACTTAATCAAGTCACCTTTTAATCCGTTTTTTTAACTCATTACATGATAAATTTAAATGCCGGCCTCTGTGGTGCGAGTGGTAGCCTTTCACCTTGCGGTCCCGGGTTCGAATCCCGGTCAGGCATGGCATTTTTTCACACACGCTACAAATCATTCATCTCATCCTCTGAAGTAATGCTTTAACTTAACTGTGGACTCGGAGGTTAAAAAAAGTTAAATTTATTTGGTAGATATTGAAAAAAATTAGAAATATTGATAAAAAATATAAAATGAAATATTTTTCCCGCTTTTTTTGTAAATAAATATCTTATTTAAGAATTAAAAATACTACTTTTTATCTTATAAATCTACGAAATTTAATAAATATTTCATTAACCGTATGAGAATCCATTAAAAGATTTCCCATTTTTTAACCGTATGCAGAAAACCATTGTTCTTTAAAAAATAAAACCATTTTTAATTACTTTAACTACTACATGCAATAATAATATAATTATAATAAAAATAATTTTGTGATTACTCATTTTAATTTTCTCTCATACAATTAACAGAAAGTTCGTTGCTCTGTCTTAATATATACATAATTTACTTACAATTAATTGAACCACTTACTTAATTAAATATTTTATGTATATAGTAATTATTTATGCTTTTATAGCTATGCAGTTTAGATAATTATTGAAATAAATATTAGTGTAAAATGAATATCTAATTATATGCAAATATAATTATGAGTTTATTGATTTACATTTTTGTCGTTATTCTGTATTGTTATTAATAGTATTTTTATTAATATAATAGCATTATTATTGGCTTGAATTTTTTTTAAATCAATTCATAATTAGTTAATCAGAATCATGTTCTTAACATGTGATCATCGCTAATTTGTATGTTAACCTATATAGATCCTTTTAATCTTTGTGAGAGATTAATAACCTGTGTTTAAATTTAGCTTCATTTCATTACTCAATTTATTAAATCAATTACAGCGTCCATTGCTATATAATATTTTTGCTTAATATGTTTCGTTTATTATTTCAGTTTACTCTTTTGAATAATAACTAGAATCGCCTCCATTAAATTTTATTAGTTAATATATGCTACACTATTTTCTTTTTGTATATATTTTATTGTCGTATTCGCCGTATTGCGTGTTATTTAAATACTGTTAAAGTAATGATGAACAAAATTTTTAAATAAAAAGTTTTTTTAACAAACCTTTTTAACTTATAAAAAAAATTGCTGAATTTCTTTAATGAACTATTTGGTTTTATTTCTTAATAACAGTTATGATAAAACTTACATGAAAAAAGGTTTTATATTCTAAAAATAATTTTATTAAATCAACGATTTAAAAGATTAGAAAAAGTTTTAATGAAAATTGGTAAGTTTTTAAGTATAACAAATCGATAATAAAATCAGTAAGTATAACAAAATCAGTTAACTGTTAATTGCTTTTTTCTTTTAACAATAAAAGATTTCCTTGTTATTCCAGAAAAAAAGCAAGATTAATTTTTATGTAGTTAAATTTTCTGTGCTAATAAATGTTGATAGAAAATTCAACCTAAATACTTCGTAAAAAAAAAAAAAAAAACACTAATAACCTTTCAAATTAGTTACAAGAACTTTTAAGAGTTGGTGATGAGTACTATAGATTGATTTTCAAATATTTACTTAAATTCTACAAAATTTAGGTATATTTCGTGGTTATTTTAACATGTTTGTTATCTGGATTCTATCTACTATTTAATTCTCCTTCTAACTGCAAATCTTTCGGCAGTTATAGATATTTATTTTCCTGGCTGGTATCATAGCTCTAGGTAGAGCTACGAAGAAGGGGTAATCAGTCAAAAAATGGGGTATGGATTTTTTAATTTCTCAACGTTTCATGACTCAAGGATCCCTAAAAACAAACTAAAGTGGAGGGTAATGTACATACATACGTATGTATGTGTGTTGAAGCTTCATAACTTTTGACTGGATAAACCGAATGAAATTTGGCTGAGAGACTCGTGAATATCAGGCAGTTCGTTTATAAACGTTTGAGATCAGTATCTCCAGGGAGTGGGGGTAGATAGTTTTTAGGGTAAATTCTCTCAAAATTTTGCAAACATAACCCCACTTTATAGTACATGGGTTATGTGCGAACATGTTTATATCTTATTTTTTTAAATTTGCCCCAAAGTTCCCCCTTCTCCAAAAATCGATAAAATCTATCTTTTTATTTATTACATATTTTTAACCGAATTTTTTTAATGTTTTCCTAGGCATAGTAGTAGTCCGGGCCGGACAGACCTGCGGCTGAGTGCCTAAGAGGTCTCCCGAATACGTGGAGGTCGCCACAGTGCAATGAAGCTGTGGGCACTCCGATTTGGTGCCTGATGGCTGGCTCATTGCTTCGGAGAACGTCAGAACCGTATTGGTAAGTGCTGTTTTGTGTTCTTTTTGTTGGGCATGCTTGTCTGTGAGTTGTGCGGTGAGTGTGTGTGTGTGTGTGCTGATCTGATAGCCTGTGTCTGCTATTAGTGTTTATTGTGACTGGTGGGTTGGTGTATTGTGTTCTTCTTGATGAGCTGTAGTGCGTGATGCGTGTGTGTTGATGGCTGTTACGTGGATTTGGTGCGTGTTGTAGCTGGTGTTTTGTTGTGCCTATTTGTGAGCATTGTACACCTTCGGTTGTTTCGTGTATTGTTGTGATGCGCTATTCTTGGGTTGTTTGCATGTTTGGTGCTACTTTATTGTTAGTGGTGTCTAATTGTGTGTGTGTGGGCGTTTACCCCCCTACTGAAGTAATGCCACTTTAGTGGTTTCCAGTAGGGGTGGTTAGTTTGGGGTGGAGGTTTAGTCGGTAGTGCGCCGGTACACATACGCACTTAATAACATCTTGCTGGACCTGTTAGCGAGTCCCACACTACCTTAGCATCCGTAAATGGAGTTCCTCCACCTCGTAAGGAAGAAAACAAAAACGAAAGTAATAGTGCAAGCGGCCCAAAAAAACAATAGTTTCGGGCAATATTGGGGGTGGGGAGCCGATTAAGTTTAAAAATATAGATTTCCTGAATTTTTAAAAATTTTCGCCCCTAAATTCTTCCCCTTCCCCAAAAATAGAAAAACTATTTTTTTATTTATTGAATGTCATTTAACTGAATTAAAAAATATCGATTTTATTTTATTTTTTTATTTTTTCATGTACCATTAACTTTTAAACTTTTTTCATGTACAACTATTTTTCCACAACATAAGAATAAATAAACAATGCCAGGAAATCATTACAGCTTTGTTGTTAGCTTTTTTTAATTTATTTTAGTAATCTGTTTGAACTTAATGTAGTAAAATTTTTTATATTAGTGAATTTAGATTAGTTTATTGGTGCGTAATTAATTTGTTATTTCGGTTACTGAATTTTATTACTTTATATTTTTTCATAGTATCACAATCAGTGGGTTCAGAACAGGAAGGTCTTATCTGGACAATATATTTAGCTTTCAACAATTATTAGAAAAGAGACCATCACGGAACCTTGACATACTTGGGACTGATAAACTTTAAAAATATTTATGAAATTGTGTCGGTAAAACTGCGTTTGAAGTTTTACGGAGCTCTAATTTGAATGATGTATACGTACGAATAATTACGAGAATATACGAATATTACTGTTTTTCATTTATACAATGAAAAGATTTATCACCCTCCTTTCCTGGTAAAAAAGGTTTGAAACAAGGATACTCCCTATCTCCAACACTTAAGATCTATTTGAATGAAGCGTTGAGAGTCTTAAATATTCCAAAATGGAAATTGAGATAGAAAATGCTTGTCTTTACACTTTGTATTGATGTGAAAATTTTTCACATGTAATTATTGTAGTATTCAGTAAATTTGAAATTTTTCTTAACTTTAAGGTAGAAATTTTTTTATCCCCTACTTAGCACCGGTGAAATCTACCTCCGCCTTCCGGCGTACCGAAAGGGATTTTTTTTTTTTACTCCGCGTGTGTATGGAACGTTCCTTGTTCGTTCCCTTTTCTAGTTTAGTCGGTGGACGGAATATGAAAGTGGTTTAATTGTTTTTTCAGTAGTCATCAGAGGATGGCGGAAAGCAAGGGCTCTTTGACTGCCAAATCTGTCCAAAAACACGCTGGAAGAGCGAAAGAGAAGGTAATTAGTAAAAAATAATTATGTAATTTTTTTCTGTGTACATAGAAATTTAAATTAAGCACCATTGGGCTACAGTGTTTTAAGGGAAAATTTTAATAAGTTATTATCTATCTAATAACACTAAAAAATATTATCTGTATTGACATTTTATTATTTATTCGGTTAAACCGAATACGATTTTGTGCTTAAAAACCGTGTACCATATTGTTGAATGTGATAAAGTGTAGAATTAGATTATTATCCTGCTTCTAGCTATTCTATTTGATTCATCTATTTTTCGGTTCTGTTATTTTACAGAAAACTTTAACAATGGTCTTGAAACGGCCCAGAAAAAAATATTCTGGAGCAGCACCACCACTAATTTTAGCTACGAGCCGCCACTGTACTAAGTGAAATGTTTATAATAAATTTTTTTTTCTCATAAAATGATTTCATTATTTTTTACGTGTTAAGTTATAGGCTAATTTTGCAACCCCCTCCTTTTAATATCACCGCGATCTCCAGGTTGAGAAACGCTGATCTAATTTAAATTTACTGAAATTTTGATTTGATAAAATGTTTTCGATGAGTCTCAACGTCTTTCTTTTTACAAATATAGATTAAATAATCTGTTAAAATTCCGGGTACATGCTTCTAACTGCGGGTAGTTACATCATTAACAGCGACAAGGTTAAATAAAGTATGATTAATGTTGATAATGCCTGATCTGATGCACGGAACGATGATGATATTATATAAGATGGAAGGAAAATTCTGTTGATTTTGAGCTGCAAGTTTATAGTTCAGTGTAATAACAATTTTTTTTTTTAATTCCGTATATGTAATCCCACTCCGTTAAAACATGTATTTAATTAACTTGATTACACATACAGAGATCACGTTATAATTTTTATTTCATTTTTTGTTTTATAATTGCATTTAAATTTCATAATAATTATATGCAATTTACATGCAAATAACTACGACTAAATAAATAATTAGAGATTATAAGTAACCCATTAAAATTACAGATAACCTATTTTTTTCGCCTTTTTTTAAGTAATTGTATTTTATTAATTAATATTACTACGAACTGCTTTTTTTCAATTAATATAAAGAAACCTTTTTTTTAAATTAATAAATGTTACTGTTCTTCGCTTTTGTATGCTATATTTTCTAATTATTCTTTATCATACATATATGCATATACATAAATCATATTGGCACAGCTATATGCATATTTTTTTAAGGATTATAACGGTAATAACTTCAACTGAGTTTAGTGACACAGGACCGATGTCAAATGGGTGTGCTGTTGTGTTATTTACCTCCAGGAACCTGATTATGATGGGTCCATTCACGTTTAGAAACTACATTTGACGTTCCACCAACTGGATATTATAATACGTATAGTTAAGTTATGAGCGGTGTATTAATAATGAAATAATAACGCTTGAGAAGGAAATTAACTGCATGATTTTTACGTAAAAGAATTTGTAAAGTAATAATATGTTTTATAAACTACGGAAGTATATTCTGACAATTTTTTTCATAATAATTATTATTAATGGTTTTATAAAGAATCTTACATGATTTTTTGA